>NC_030678.2:50767932-51109831 GCF_000004195.4 Xenopus tropicalis | reverse complement strand
CCACGGATTTCGCTGGCAGCGCAAAGACGGAAGGAGGAAGGCTTGCTGCAGGTACCCCGGGCTGGTGCTGTTTTCTCCTAACAGGGGCACCAGCCCGGGGTACAAGGTAAGCGGTTAAAGTCACTTGGGGGTGCCTAACATTTTGGCACCCCCAAGTGACTTAGCCTTTCCTTCTCCTTTAAAAAGCTTTTTGTGACCCTGGTCCATACACATTATGGGAAGATTTATTAAAACTCCATAATTCCTGATGTTTTTTATCTCCAAATTCGACTAAACTCTTTTTTCCTGAATATATTTACTATAAAAAATTGCATGGAAAAATCGCTGTGAGAAAAGTCGTAAAAAACTCAACCTTTTTTGAACTTTTTCAGTCAGGATTTTTGGACAAAACCCAGTGAAATCTCAAGTTTTGAGACAATAGAAAAACTTCAAGGGAATGGAATGGACCTTTACCATTGACTTCTACATGAACTCCACAAGTTTAATCTGGTGAATTGTCGAATTCGGATATTTAGCTGTTTAGACGCATGGTACATCTCAGAAATGTTGCGGTGTTTTTTTTTCTGCAACTTTAAAAAAAAAAAAAAAATTTGAAAAATTTGAAAAATTGATGGTTAGTAAATAAGCCCCTTAATCTCTCTCTCATTTTTGTTTTAAGCAGGGATCCCCCTTTTAAATGCATAAAAGAATTGTTTAATTTTAAATGTATTTAAAAGAACCCCTATACATAAAATCACTTATGGCAGCACTAAAACCAGGAAAAGCTAAAACAGACATTCGTGTTTCTTGAAAACAAAACACACAGGGTAATTGATAAAAAAAGATCCAATAGTGGTCAAAATGACAATTTCTAAGACATTAAACCAAATATTTTGTATATAAAAGATTCTTTATGTTCACTACTGTCTTATGCCAGTCCACAGTCCAAACTGGTTTAAAACATAATGCAAAATGTAACTTTTTTACAATAAAGAAAGAGCCATGTGGTAATATCTGTAACAGGTCTTCTTGGCCTATAAGGGCTCTGGCACACGGGGAGATTAGTCGCCCGCGACAAATCTCTCTGTTCGCGGGCGACTAATCTCCCCGAAATGCCAACCCACTGCCGAAAATGTAAATCACCGGTGGGATGGCATACGCGGCGGCGCGATTTCAGTGAAATCGCAGAAGTTTCCTCTCAAGGCAACTTCCCTAGGGTGGTTTCCAGTTCCAATAATGTGGATAATAAACCACTGTCCTAATTTCATTCCAGTGTTCTCTCTGCTAACCACCCCTTCTAAGTACATACTCCCTAACTTATCCTATGTATTTTCAGGCCCTGCCTCTAAAATAGGATACTATTTTGTCCCACTGTTCTAACCCCCATTCTGGGCTCTATGGTGGAACTAATAAACAAGGTAAGGACAGGAAACCCAGCAGGGGATAGAGCTCCCATATTGAAAGGTGTTAGATTCAGGAGACTCTAAGGGGCTGATTTACTAACCCACGAATCCGACCCGAATTGGAAAAGTTCCGACTTGAAAACGAACACTTTACGACTTTTTCGTATGTTTTGCGATTTTTTCGACGTCTTTACGAATTTTTCGTTACCAATACGATTTTTGCGTAAAAACGCGAGTTTTTCGTAGCCTTTACGAAAGTTGCGTAAAATCTTGCGATTTTTCCGTAGCGTTAAAACTTACGCGAAAAGTTGCGCCTTTTTCGTAGCGTTAAAACTTAAAAGGTGCGAAGTTTCGCGTAAGTTTTAACGCTACGAAAAAAGCGCAACTTTTTGCGCAAGTTTTAACGCTACGAAAAATCGGAAGATTTTACGCAACTTTCGTAATGGCTACGAAAAACTCGCGTTTTTACGCAAAAATCGTATTGGTAACGAAAAATTCGTAAAGACGCCGAAAAAATCGCAAAAAATACGAAAAAATCGCAAAATAATGATCTTTACGAAAAAAACGCAATCGGACTCATTTCGACCCGTTCGTGGGTTAGTAAATCAGCCCCTAAGGGTTATAACAAAAAAAGTGCAAAAACATTTAAAAGTAGTGATTCATAAGTGAAAACAACCACCAAATGAACGTGTATAGAGCTTAATTGATAAGCAAAACCACTGTGTGCAGTAATGCAAAACACTCACCAGATGGCGATATAAACAGGCCAAATGTATAAGGTATATCCAAGAACGAGTTGCAGCCGTATCCTCAATATGGGCACAAAAGAAGAAAAACGTCAAATAGTGCAATATTATTTATTACAAAGAACTGCTAAAAGCAATGCTACTTACAAAATGTAGAAGATAAAAGGGTTCTCAAAAAACTCAACGCATTTCATGTACTATCAGTACGCCTCATCAGGAGCTCAATAACAAAATGATACATCTCCCCAGGAACCCCCTTTAAATAATGGTACAGCATGGGGTAAGTGCCAATCCCCTCGTGTAAACTTTTGTCTGACGTCTATGACGTCAATGGATGTGCGCCTTAAGATGACACTACTCCTATTAGTAATAAGAGAATGTGAGCGCACCGGCGCTTCCAAAGGTGGGAGTGACCTGGATACACTAACGCTCGCTAATGAACGCGCGTTACCATGGCAACTCGTGCAACTAAAGCAGGCAAAAACCGGCTAACAGAATAAAATAAAATGAAATAAAAGTGTACAATTAAAAAGAGGAATATAAACATGACTGCTATATAAAATATAAATAAACTATGTCTCAATATATATAAGCACTGATGTAAAATTTATACCATATGCACAATATACAAAGGGTGTCAAGAGTTATTCTGTAGTGAGTGGGAGAAGGTAAGGTGAGTCCTTCAGGCAGGGGCTGTTGTAGGATGGAGGAGGCGTGGACAGGACGTAGTGGGCGTAGACCAAATGGGACAGGACAGATTGGGACAGTACGGAGCGGGCGTAGATCAGATGGGACAGGAAGGGACGGAGCGGGCGTAGATCAGATGGGACGGAGCAGGCGTAGATCAGATGGGACGTAGCGGGCGTAGATCAGATGGGACAGGAAGGGACGGAGTGGACAAGGCAAGATCAGGCAGAACAGGACGGAGCAGACGGAGCAGACAAAGGCAAGAACAGGCAGAACAGGAGTGAGGACTGATTGGCTGACCTCACCTAGCCAATAAGGCTGCTGGGGTAATTTAATGAAGCCCAGGACACTGGTGAAAGCAATCCCCTCTCACCAGCTGCTCTCCTGGCTCAACAGTTAGGGAGAGCAGCCAAAAACCAGTAAGTCCCGGGATCAATCCCCAGCAGAGCCTTACAAAGGGTGAATAAAGGTAATAAGTTAACTCTTTATATCATGTAAAACATAGTTCTTAATCGCCAGAATAAATCAAGCTACAGGAACAAGATATATGGTGATAGCATACTGTATAAGCCCTACATTCATGACACACAGGACAAAAACTGCCCATGCCATCAAAGAACAGGTTCCCATTAAACTTTGTGACGCTAAATTGGGCTAATGGTAAAATCCCTATTTGACCAAGTACTTTCTCTTGCCAGTCCATAGTCCAAACTGGTTTACCACATAATTGAAATTGTTCAAAAAAGAGAGAGTCATGTGTTATATCATCTTGTATATTTTAACCACCAGTGATTTAAGGTCTTCCGTTTCATAATGTAAAGTTACACTGACACCTTTTAAAAATTGATGGTTGTTATGTTGTTCTAATTTTTTAAGAAAATCCATGCTGATCTTCTTGCAGGGAGGCTCAAGCCTATAAAAATTATGACTGGAAGTAAAGAATGAGGACCACTAAATGGGGGTTTACCTTGATGTGGTGTGGTAGCTTGGCAATTTTATTACCAACTGAGAAAATGCCAGTCCTGCCACATGTGTGTCTGTCACTTCACATGTATAGAATTTCATACAGAAAATGCTCACTTGGGTCTTTTCTGAAAAAAGTTCACTGTGTGTGCAGTGCAGGCAGATCCTTTTCATGCTTGTTACTACTACTACAATGGGGTGGCAAAATGGGGATCACCATCTATCATCATCGTGTCTTTAAAATTAAAATCAGCATGTCAGTATGCTTCCAAATAATACTTATTGTACAAATTTTCTCTCTTTATAGGTATTAATCAAGTATTTGCTGAAGGCCTATGGATCCATATCTTCTTCTTAGGGCTATTGGTTTCCTTCTTTTGGTAATAATTGGGATTCCAGGGAATATCTTCATTATGATGCGATTCACCTACTTGAGGATAATTGAGAAGAAACTGTTGCCAACCAATATCATATTAATGGCTCTAGCATTAGTCAATTTGCTTGTGATCCTGTCTCGTATCATTCCCCAGTCAATTAACGCCTTAGGAGTTGAGGAATTGCTGGATGACACAGAGTGCAAATTTGTTATCTTCTTCTACAGAGTAAATAGGGCCATGTCTATATGTCTTACCAGTTTTCTTAGCTGTTACCAGTGTATACTTATTGCTCCAAACACAAAGTTATGGAATTATTTTAAACATAATGTCACCCAAAATATTGTGGCTATTATTTTTCTTTTCTGGATAATTAACATCGCCATATACCCATATAGCATTCTCAATGCCCGTACACGAAGGAATCAAACAACGTCCCCCTATACTCTCCATCTAGTGTACTGTGATGCAGATTTCTTGAACTACATGGCATATATAGTTAATGGGGCGATTTATTCCTGTCGTGATTTTATCTTTGTTGGGCTAATGGTTTTGGCAAGTAGTTATATTGTATATAAATTGCTTAGTCATGAAAAATCAGTCAAGGGAATACGGAGCTCAGACAGAACCCAGCAGAGATCTGTGGAATACAGAGCATCTAGGGCTGTTATCTTGTTGGTTGCACTGTATGTACTGCTTTATGGGTTGGATAACTGTATGTGGATCTATACTTTGACTCTGTCCAACGTGACTCCTAGTATGAATGAAATTCGAATATTCTTAGCATCTTCATACTCAAGTCTCAGTCCTATAGTCATAATAATTACTAATCCTAAACTTCAGCAGAAATTGGTCTCTTGCAATCGAGAGAGGAATAGATGTTCTGAAATAAATGGACAAGTTTATTCCATAAAAACATTCTAAGCATAATTACATGCATAATTATATACTCACTTGCATAATTGCATAACTGAACTCACAAATATCTTGGAAAATGTAGTAGCCATTTTCTTGTTTGCTCTCTGGGTGATACCACTTCAAGATAGAAAATATAATATACATTAATACAATTGCAGTAAATATTTATCACCTGCTGTTCTGTATATTAAGTAAGACAACAAGCCACTATATTTTGTTTCAAACGTGCTTAAGCAAAACTTTTTAGCATCTATTTCCTTCCCTTAGTAAAAAAAAATAAATGATACTCCAAAAGCAAGATTTAATTCCCTTTACTTAGGTTCCCCTTTAGGCAGGCATATCAGCAAGCGACCTTTATTTAGATGTGGACACCTAAAGGTGGTCCTAATATTGTGCTTAGTATAACTATTCTTTCCAGGTTAAAAGAGAGTTTCCCTTGCAGTTCACATGTTCTTCTCACCTCATTAAGAGGTATCTACAGGAGCCAGTTTAGATAAATCAGTTAGATATTTTATAGTCACTCTAGGAGTGAAAGGAGAGAAAGGGTTATTTACATGTAGTTGGGCAACTTCAGGCCCCTCTGAGATTAGTGAGGTTACTACCTCCCGACATTACTGGTCAGAGTTCAGGTAAATTCAGTGGTTAGCTCAGGTCACAGCATATTCCCAAAGAGGGGCGATTATTTGGAGTAAAATCCCTGGTTTGGATATCAGTGAGAGATACCTGTGTTCACATATACTAAGTGAATGCTGTTTGGTGTAAATAAATAAGTTTTGTTTGGTTTATCAGCAATCTGAAGTCTCCTGGTCATTTGTCCCCTATGTTTTTTTTAAATATATTCAATTAAAATAAGCCATGTGCATTATTCCTTATATACTGTTGATTACCAGTGTTCTGTCCTCACCACGTGTTACCCTGAGGTAGTGTGTAGCTTGACATACAGCTAAACCTTCCCACACTCCAGTAAAGTCTGTAGAACTTTACTGGGTGATTGTGGAAAATAAGTGGCGAAACTGTAACACAAATAGAATAAACACAATGAGTATATAGGAAATATACTAACACAAAAACAGCTGCAACATACACATCAATGCTGGATCAGATTATATGCCACAGTGTCTCTGAGGTGCTGGCAGCCTTTTAATTGTGGCTCAGTGCATGTTTATTTCCATGATGCTTACCAGCGATGCTACCATTGGGGAGAAGATGGATGTTGTGTGCTTCTTCCACAGCATGGGCTACAAAATGGAGTCTGTACTCTCACAATGCGCTGTAATAGGTCACATGTCAGGAGTAAAGTGGTTCCAGAGGGTCAGAAAAAGAATACCTGCATTTACAGCAAACAACTAGCAGAGGGAGTTCACTGTTAATGAGCAACAATAAACAAAAAGATGATGGAAGCTATGCTGGAGACATGACAACCAGTTTTGAGTGAGGCTGAGGTGACAGGAGGACTTCCAGTCCCTATATGGCCCACATATATGATATGGTGCAAAAAACAGCAAATATGTTGTGAAGTTATGGGTTGAATAGTCAACAGGGCTGCAGTCGGTTTAAGATAAAAGTTGCATTAGTTATTTCTATAATCAGTTACTTAATAGCTTTTCAATAGGACTTCAAAAGCAGGCATTAGCACTATAATATTGACTTGATATGTGCAACCAGGGAAGTATTTTTTTCCGGTGCCACCCTAAGCATTGGCCCTAAGTACACCCTAGATGGCAGAAATGACATCACATGCACAGCTGTGTGTGACGTCACTTTCAGTGTGTGTTACATCACGCAGGGGAAAAATTGCAATGGACATCTCGCCCACCAGCTCCTCACTTATAAGTCTGGAAGGTACTAAGGATAGTTTTTATTTTTTTAAACTTTATTGATTATATATGCACCCAAGGATGGCCTCTAAAGCTGCTGCCCTAGCCTAGGCACTGGCCCTCAGGTGCCTATATATACTGTAAATAAATAAAATAATGACAAACTTTAAGAGGTATGGAGTAGGGATGCACCACATCCACTTTTACAGATTCGGTTGAACCCCCGAATCCTTTCGGAAAGGATTTGGCCGAATATCGAACCAAATCCTAATTAGTGTGTGCTAATTAGGTTTTGGAAGGGTTAAATGTCGGCGCATGTGCAGTGTGCGGTGAAAAATTTTCAACATAATTTTTAGGATTCAGGTCAGCCAGGAGTGTGGATTCGGCCATATAGAAATCCTGCAGAAAAAGGCTGAATCTTGGCCGAATACCAAACCGAATCCTGGAATCCCTAGTATAGAGTAACCAAAATGCCCATATAGACTAAATTTCCAAAAATAAACACTGACACAAAAACTCAAAATCAAAGAAACAAATAAAGACAATATAATGGTATAATTATATCTGTCAAACACTAAAAACATTCTAGAAAACAATGCTAGGCAAATGCCCTTTCAAATATGAACACATGAAAAGAGTGTGGGGCATATTTATAATAGTGTGTAAGCCAACATCACAGGTGATGTTGGCCATAGCAACCAATCAAATCTTTGCTTTTGTTTTCTAACTTGTAGGTGACCAATCAAATTGCTGACTGGTTGCTATGGTTTACATCACCCCTTTTTTGTGAGCAGATGTTACAAATAAAATATTCCCAGTATAAATCAGTGATCAGTATAAACTCAAATCAAATTACACACTAAATAGTGAAGTTGAAATCATATTGAAAGCTGTTGAATACCATTAACTAGTTCAATTCATAATAATAATTAACTGAAGTCCCATTCACCTTACCATTAAGAAGGTTGTGCAATCAACATAGATTCACAAAAGAGTTTTTGTTCAGTGGGGTATAGAAATGTGTAGTCTGCAAAAGTATTTCAGGGTGTAGTGGTCCTAAAGTAAAAGGGCCCAGCAATATATCACTGTCCGCTTACCACTCACTCACACCTTCTGGATGTTTAGTAGATACCTACATATAGATCCCCAGATGTATATTTTATTTAACAGACTCCTTTTAAAGTAATACTGTCATGGGAATACTGTCAGAAACACAAACAGATTTTTTTATTTAATTTTGAAATGTTACATGGGGCTAGCCATATTCTTCCGAGGGTGTCACAACCATGTGACCTGTGCTCTGATAAACTTCAGTTACACTTTACTGCTGCACTGCAAGTTCGACTGATAGTTACATAGTTACATAGGGTTGAAAAAAGACCAGAGTTCATCAAGTTCAACCCATCCAAGTAAACCCAGAACACACAACCCACACCTACCAACCTATACACTCACATACATAAACTATATATACAACCACTAATACTTACTGTAGATATTAGTATCACAATAGCCTTGGATATTCTGATTGTTCAAGAACTCATCCAGGCCCCTCTTAAAGGCATTAACAGAATCTGCCATTACCACATCTCTAGGAAGGGCATTCCCCAACCTCACTGCCCTCACCGTGAAAAACCCCCTAGTTGCACTTTTCTGCACTCTCTCCAGCTCATTAATATCCCTCTTAAGGACTGGAGCCCAAAACTGCACTGCATACTCAAGGTGAGGCCTTACCAGGGACCTATAAAGAGGCAAAATTATGTTTTCATCCCTTGAATCAATGCCCTTTTTTATACAAGACAGCACTTTATTTGCTTTAGTAGCCACAGAATGACACTGCCTGGAATTAGACAACTTGTTATCAACAAAAACCCCTAGATCCTTCTCCATTAAGGATATCCCCAACACACTACCATTCAGTAGATAGTTCGCTTTTATATTATTTCTACCAAAATGCATAACTTTGCACTTATCAACATTGAACCTCATTTTCCAGTTTGCTGCCCAGTTTTCCAATTTTGTCAAATCGCTCTGCAAAGCGGCAACATCCTGCATCCTGATATTTCCCTCCTCCCAACAGCCGATCAGCAAAACATGGGAGTAGGAGAAACAATAGCTTATCTGAAAGCAGTTCTAATGTGTAGTGCTGGCTCTTTCTGAAAGCTCAGACTCAGGCGCAATGCACTGAGATGGCGCCTACACACCAACATTACAGCTAAAAAAATACATTTGTTGGTTCAAGAACAAGTGAAAAGATTTGCTATGTAAACAGTATACCAAATAAAAGTATACCATAAAAATCATGACAGTATCCCTTTAAGAATTATCGCTTTAAGTGCAGTTTATCCTCAGTACCCTAGCATGATGCACCATGCTTGTAACATGTAACTTTTTAAAGATGCTCAGCAGTCTTGCATTTGAGACACTAGTGTCAAGGCTCCAGAAACAGGCAGCATATTATTAACAACTTTATGTAAGTTTATTTAACAAGGAAGATCTAATCCCTAAGGTATGACTCTATTGTACAAGAAGGAGAGAGAGAGAGCGAGAGCAAACCTTAGCAGAACAGGCACTGAAAATAAAACTACTGCAGGCATAGCACAGCGCCCTCTATATTACTCCCAGTGGTAAACACACAGATAAATATACTACAACTAGGCCCTACTTAATGGAATACTATCATGACAAAATGTGTTTATTTCAAGACACATCAGTTAGTAAACTTCAGTCACACTTTACCCCTGTACTGCAAGTTGGAGTGATATCACCCCCTCCCTTTCCCCCCAGCAGCTGATCAGCAGAACAATAGGAAGGGAGCAAGTAGCAGCTCCCACTAGAAATCAGAACTGCACTCAATAGTAAGAAAGTCCAGCTTGCGACTCCTCCAGCTACATGGGAGTATGATAAACAACAGGTTATCTGAAAGCAGTTCTAATATGTAGTGCTGGCTCCCTCTGAAAGCTTAGAATTAGACACAATAAACTGCAATGGCTGCCTTCACACTAATATTACTAATTAATATTAACTAAAAATGTGTTGGTTCATGAATAAAATCATGACTGCTCTCTTTTGTACTGTTCTGAGGTGACAAGCTTCAGGCTCCCTGGCATCTTTCACTTGGTCTTCCTATCATCCAAAGAGGAGGTAATACTTATCAGCCAAAGAGGAGGTAATACACTACCTTCCTTATATAACCTCTCATGGGGATTTCTCCTAACCAACAGCAACAACAGTGATTGAACTAGAAATAAAATAATGTATTCTTACATGCTGGCAGGCAAAGCCATTAACTGCCAAGAACATAGAAGATATATTTTCTTTAGCATTCCAAAGTTTGGATAAGAAACAATTAAGCCCATTTCAGTTTTGTGGCAATTTAACACTAGAATTTCACAATGCACTGTGTTTTACTGGATAAAAAAAGTGCAGTCCATTGTGCCCTTCACTTCATTTTCCCTTAAAAAAATGCTACCATATTGCCATTTTCTTGCACATATGGTTATGTGCAAGAAAATGGCAATATGGTAGCATTTTTGTTAATGAAAAACAGTTGTAAAACAGTGGAAAGAGCATCTCTAATATCGTATATACAACATATATGCTATTGCAGAGCTATAAACATCTTAATCATATAATTTTGCTGTCCCTTGGACTCAAATGCATATCAGCGACATTTCTCCACTTTGTTCATCCCTCCTCCTTACTAATTCATGGGGTGGTTTCCATAATTTTGTAAGCTCAGAGAAATAAGTCAAAATATAAAGAACCTCTACAATACAAAGCAGAGCGAGACCCCTAGGGGCACATTTACTAATCCACGAATCCGAATCCGAATGGGAAAAGTTCAGATTGGAAACGAACATTTTGCGACTTTTTCGTATTTTTTGCGATTTTTTCGTCGCCGTTACAACTTTTTTTTCGTAAATTGTCGCGACTTTTTCGTAGCCGTTACGACTTGCGAGAATTGTCGCGACTTTTTCGTAGCCGTTACGATTTGCTCGTATATTGTCGCGACTTTTTTGTATTGAGCGCTCGTAAACGGCGGGCAAACCTTTCAGACTTTGCATGATTTTGGAAGCCTCCCATAGGATTCAATGGCACTCTGCAGCTCCAACCTGGCCCAAGGAAAGTCACGATACTGAAGCTTGAATGAATCCAAAACTTTCGTACTCGGCGCACCGGCTACAGAAAAGTCGTGACAATTTACGAAAAAGTCGTAACGGCTACGAAAAAAAACGCATTCGGACGCTTTTCGGACGTTCGTGGATTAGTAAATGTGCCCCCTAGTGTGCAAGTACAAATGTATTTTACAATAATTGTATTATGCATATATTAAAGCTATTCATTGATGTGATGGCTAGTACCAAAAGCCTGTAAGCAAAAACTATTTTGAAAGATTATGTACTGTATTTTAATGTGGAATTTACACCCCAAGGACAAATCAAAGTAATACCCAAGGCTAATGTAAATTGAATGGATTCTTAACAATTGTAGCAGAAAAAATTGCAGACAATTTAATCAACCCCAGTAGAGAGAGAGCTTAATTATAAATGACTATATATATACACATCCACGCACACACGGAACAACCATAAAACAATGCATGTTCAAAAACAGATGCTCATCAAAATGGTACGTTTCTCATCTTTATGTGGTTTATAGCAAATTTTTGTGTTTAATTGGACAACTTTTTTTTAAATTTTCAAATACAGAATTTTCAGGTATTATGTTTTTGTTCTCGTAATATACAAATGTATGCGTTTTTAAACGACTGTTAAATGAGCCAAGGGGTAAAGGAGCCTTTTGACACTAAACTTAATGGCACAGATGGCAATTTGCATGTCTATCTGTCGGTGGAAGACAAAATGTTTTACATTTCTCCTATGTTCTGTGGGATTCATGCAAGTAATTTTAACTGAATATGGCCACCCCTGCCCATGGACAGGACTAGATTTGTGGGCAAGCCACAGGGCGGCAAAGATCTTGGGGTGGCATGCCACCAGCTAGGCGCATCTACACTGGCCACTGGAGATTTTGATAGCTATTTGAATCCCTTGCCCAATCCCCAGTGCAGCCGAGCCGATCAGTGGAACAGTAGTAGCAGTGGGAACTTCCGACTAGATAAGGGATGGGGTGCAAGTGGGGGTGGGGGACGGTAGTTTGAACATGTGGGGTTGAGAACAGCAGGGACACCTCATATTTAAATCTGGCCCTGCCCATGGAGCCACAAACCAGAAGGGTGACAAAACATATCGACTCATTATTGCCGTAAAGTTTGCCTGTGTACCTCAATGCGACTGGTTCCTAGGCCAACTTCTGTGTTCAACAGTGCAGTACCTTTAGAAGTTTAATGGGCAGAGGAGGCTTTGAGGAGGCACACTGATTGTACAGACAATAAGTAGATCATTGGAAGAAAATAATTGCTTAATAATAATAATAATAATAATCATCATCATCATCATAATCATTTTTCATGAAAGTATTGCTGATTTTTGCCTTTACTTTGCCATCTTCTGAGCCATTGTAGCAAAACATAATAAAAAACTTTATTACATTTACTGTGCAAGCATGACTTGATTGTTAACCCTACAACCAGTTACCTATAAGTGTTTTGAATAATGAATTCAGTTGCAGTGAATAATAAATTCACTTATTGCTACATATGACATATGGGATAGTACATCAAATTCCTGCAGGTATTGAATTTCCTTGATTTTCTCCCACTTACTACTCCAGTCCTCAATTACTTGTGGGTTTTTCAAATATATGTGTGATTAATGTACAGACTTTCTTCACATACTGATTGGAAGCACTAGGCACAGGGCAGAAAATGCAGGTTAACAATGAGGGGTCAGTAGACACACAATACGTGGAGCTACTGCACATGATGTCACATATAACACCATGTATATTAATGCTTTTAATTAAAGTTTTTCAAATTTTAAATACTGACAGAGAACTGTATATGTGTTCATTTTAACAGTGCATATATATTTAAAATAAGGGAACCTGGGAATGTGACCCTAAGTTATTCTGGGTCTCAGGCCTGGGAAAGTGGGACCACTGAAAGAAGAAAGAAATACTGAATTGGGAAGTGGCTAGGGAACAAAGCACCACACATAATTAGAATAAATAATAAACAGAAAACTGGTAAAGGGTCAGCCGGATGGAGCATATTATAAGTAAGGAGTTTCTTTTCTTTTATATGAAATTGCAGATCCTTATTACAGTGTACAAGTTAATGCATATCTGTATAGTACAAGTATAGGATCCCTTATTTAAAAACCCATTATGCAGAAAGCTCCAAAGTAAGGGAAGGCCATCTCCCATAGACTTTATTCAAGCAAATAATTCCAGTTGTTAAAACTAACTTTTTCTCTGTAATAATAAGACCATAGTTTGTATTTGATGGTAACTATGCCGTATGAATCCATATTGGTGTCAAAACAATCCTATTGGTTTATTTAATGTTTAAATGATTTTTAGCAGTATGGTGATCCATATTACAGAAAGATCCCTTATCTCAAAAGCCGCAGGTCCCAAGCATTCTGGATAAAATATCCTATTTGGCACCTAGGGTTGCAACCTTTTGCAACCCTATAAAACTGGCATTCAGGTTGAGGAAAGGGTGAATTTACTGGCAAGTAGAGTATATTGCTATATATTGTTATATATTATTATACCGGTGATGGCCCTAGCTGGTGATTTACCGCTAGGCTGGTTGCAACTCTATTGGAGCCACTGTTTTACCAGAAACAACAGTCTACACAGTATGAGAAGTATAATAATATTATACATACTAACATTATTATTTTAGGATTCAGAATATTCAGTACTATTCATGCACTCTTTGGAGGTTAAATTTGTTTGTGTCATACAGGTTCAATATGCCTAAATAGTTACTGGTTCCCCTGAAACTGGCTGATGTGGAAACTCTTTCACTTCCCCCTCACCTAGAAATTGTTTTGTCAGGAACCATCTTGCCTTGCCTAATTTAACCTGAGGGTGGTGAGTATGAAGTACTGTATTCTTTAATTCTTATTTACTAAAGTTTTTATTTTGGTACTGAGATATAGCTTTATTATTTCTTAATTTGTTTAGTTTTATGAGGTTTAAGATAGTAATGTGGCTATTAGCATTCCTTTTACTCAGTAAGGAAACATTTAATTAGTTTTTGTTAGTGTATGTGAGAATTTACAGAGATCAGGTGTGACTTCAACCGCAGTTGCAGTCACACAAAATGGATGCAGTTATGCAGAAAATGACAAGATATTTCTGTCCAAACATGCTTTGTGCACTTCTGCATAGTTGTGCTCACTGCCAGTGAGACCATTCCGTCTTCTATTGCCAATCACTTGTAAGTGAGCCTATTGACAATGAAGAACCTTGTAGCTGCCACCATCTGAAGTTGGCAGCAGCTCCAGGCCTTCCCCATCAGCCTGTGTAACTGTACACATCATACTTATAGAATCAATCACAGATGGCATTTTGATAGTGAGCGGCAAAAACGGCACAATCCCAACTGTCTGTTTCAATGTATTGGGTGCAACTCCCCTCAATGCCACAATTACTCTGGAATTTTGGGGAAAATTGTTGGATTCTACTTAAAAATGGCAAATTGAATTCTGCTATGCACTTGTAAATTAAATGAACCTTTATATTTTAATTTGTGGAAAGTAGTATAGGTCCCTAATGGAAATATAACCTTTTGAGAACACTTTGCATTTCATGTAACAGTAGGACAGCGATTGGGAAATTTTAAGTTTGCGCCAGTGCGCAGTATATGTAATAACACTTCTTCATGAAAAAGTTGTTATTTTCTCACTAACAATCAGGGACGGGCCAAGGCGACCGGGCGCCCTAGGCAACCCGGTTGGCCACCCCCCCAACCCACGGGAGAGGCTCCTGCCTGGCGCCCCCCAATCGTTGCGCCCTAGACAGCTGCCTCTTCTGCCTACCCATACTTCCGGCCCTGCTAACCAGGCTAACTGTGTGTGATCCAAAAGTATACACAAAAAAGGTTTTCTAAGACCTAGAAATGCTTTTCTTTACAAATCTGAGTTTAAAAAACAATTTAAAAAAATAATCTAGAAAAAAAGATAAAAAGGATGATAGTTAATTAAAAATTCCATTCTCTGTGAAGGACTAATGTTCATAAAATTCCTAGAATTACATATGAATTTGCTTCTGTTCCATCTCTGGGAAATCCTTGACTTTATATTTCTGTTGTTATAGGCTCCTCACATGAACGGCTGAGAATGGATGGGTATCTTCTTATAAAAGCCATTGGATTTATTCTACTAGCAGTATTTGGTATTCCTGGAAATGTCTATATTGTACTTAAATTTGTTTTGATACGGATCATAGAGAAGAGACTGTTGGCAAACAACATCATCCTTACAGTTTTGGCTTTAGTAAATCTTCTTGTTGTCCTTTCCCGTGTAATCCCACAGTCCATGCAAGTCATGGGAGTGGAAAATTTACTAGATGACACCAGGTGCAAATTTGTTATTTTCACCTATAGGATGAGCAGAGCAATGTCTATTTGCATTACTAGCTTGCTTAGCTGCCACCAGTGCATTCTCATAGCCCCCACCACCAAATTTTGGATGTACCTTAAGCAAAAAGTTACAAAGAATGTCTCATTCATTATTTTATTAATTCTTTTAATCAATATTGTGGTGCACCCAGCAAGCATCTTGTACTCATACTCCAAGAAAAATTCTACAAGTTCACCTTACACTTTGCATTTGGTCTATTGTGATACAGATTTTATTACCTATGTTTCCTACATTGTCAATGGATCATTTTACGCATGCAGAGATTTCATTTTTGTTGGGATGATGGCTCTTGCAAGCATTTACATTGTGTACATGTTATTGCAACATGCCAAATCAGCTGCATTTATTAAGATCTCGGTCAGTTCCCAAAGAAAATCAGCAGAGCAGAAGGCCTCTAAAGCAGTCATCCTGTTGGTAGTTTGTTACGTTCTACTATTTGGGTTGGATAACTCAATGTGGATCTATACGCTTACTTTATCAAATGTTACAGCTGATATGAATGATGCCAGAATAGTTCTTTCTTGCTCATATGCTACATTGAGCCCCATAGTTATCATAGCTACCAATCCCAGACTGCATATGGCAGCAGCATTTTTCAAACAAAAGAAGTCATTAATCACTACTGTAAAGGGGAATTCAGAAAGCAACATCCATGTCAAATGTGTCACCAAAGGACTGTGATGGAGAAAGGGTAATCTGTTCATATATTACTTTACCTTTGAAGGGACTATTGGTTCAGGTTAAAATGTTTTCTTTAGTTAGATTTATATTCAGATGTATATCAACCTTCTTGTAACTTGTTTGTACAAAATCGTAAATCCCATGAAAGAGAAAAAAAAGGGTACAAAGTGCAAAAAAACATGTTGTACCTCCCTGACTAAATCACTGTAATTCATTTTGGGGCACAGAGACCTGAAGCTGCACCCATGAATACAGTGCTGCCTGAGTTCAGCAGGCCTGTATTAATGAAAAGTAAAGGAGGGAGGTTTGTAGGCATACCCCTCTAGCCCCATCCCCTTAACTTGTGCATCATTCAAATTCAAGATATAGTTTACAGGATATTAATATTTATGGCTCTTGTATAATATAATATATATATATATATATATATATATATATATATATATATATATATATATATATATATATATAATCATGTGACTTATTTTGTTGTTTCACTAATTTGCACAATTTTTGTGGTTTTATCGCATTTTTATCCCTGTATAAGTTCCTAATCTGTTTTTAGCATAGCTTTGCCAGGTGTAACTTTGGTGTACAAAAATAACTTTACCTATTTTGAATTCATTAGAATGTGTACTTTCCAAAAATATATGGTTTTCTGGGGGTCTCTGTATAGTTAGGGGGTGTTACTGCACATAATATATTGTCAGGGGGCTCTGTATGCAAAAGCTGAGTTGGCAGGCGAGAAATCCATATGCGCTATTTTCATTTTGGGGTCAGTACATACCGCAGACTTTGGTATATCTATGCATATTGGGCATCAAACTGTTCAGTAGACCTTAGGTGTTCCTATTTGGGGTGATTTGCCTTTATCTGATCTTTATCAAGAAATTGTGAGAGATAAATGCGGCAAATTGCAACATTTTTATGCAATTTTCTAAATGTCATAAAAATCTGCAAACTTAGGAAAGATTTACAGCTTGGTACTTTGAAGCAAAAAGAAATGTTTACCCATTATAGATTCGGGGGAATATGTACTTTCCAAAAATATGTGGCTTTCTGGGGTGAGTGTACTTTTTTGTAGCATTATCCCACATAAAGGATGTAAATGTGTTGATTTTGCAGGAGCTGAAATGATAGATCATATGGGGGTATGTTCACATTAGGGCCCCTACATGCCAAATATTTAGGTAAACCTATACATATTGGGCATCAAACTGTTCAGTGGACCCCTGGCGTTCAAATTTAGGGTGTTTTATCTTGGTACCTATCACTATGTGGGAGATAAGATGCTACAAAGTGGAAGCTTTGAGGGGATTTTTGGAAATGTCATCAAAATTGCTAACTTTAGAAATGCTGTGTGGCTTGGTACTTTGGAGTAGAAAGACATGGATACCCATTTTAGATTTGGGGGAATGTGTACTTTCCAAAAATATATGACTTTCTGGGCTGAGTGTACTTTTTACTGGCTTTATCCCACATAAATCATGTAAATGTGTTGATTTTGCTGGAGCTGAAATAACAGAAATGATTCATCATATGGGGGTATGTTCACATTGGGGCCCCTACATGCCAAATACTTGGGTAAACCTATACATATTGGGCATCAAACTATTCAGTTGTCCCCTGGTGTTCAAATTCAGGGTGTTTTATCTTGGTACCTAATGCTATGTGGAATATAAGATGCTGCAAAGTGGAAGCTTTGAAGGGATTTTTGGAAATGTCATCAAAATTGCTAACTTTAGAAAAGCTGTGCGGCTTGGTACTTTGGAGTAGAAAGACATGGGTACCCATTTTAGATTCAAGGGAATGTGTACTTTCTAAAAATATATGACTTTCTGGGGTGAGCGTACTTTTTACCAGCTTTATCCCACATATAATGATGTAATTGTGTTGATTTTGCTGGAGCTGAAATAACAGAAATGATTGATCATATGGGGGTATGTTCACATTGGGGCCCCTACATGTCACATACTTAGGTAAACCTATACATATTGGGCATCAAACTGTTCAGTGGACCCCTGGCGTTCAAATTTAGGGTGTTTTATCTGGTTACTTTATGACCTGTAGGAGATAAGATACTATAGACTGGAAGCTTTGAAGCAATTTTTAAAAAATTTCACAAATTTTGATAAAAACCAATAACTTTAGGAAAGCATTGCGACTTGATAGTTTGGAATAGACAGACAGTTCTACCTATTCTGGATTCCCCAGAATCTCTTCTTTCTAAAAATGTAAAATTTTCTGGGATAAACTTTCTGTTAGCGGAATTTTTGGCCTTAAAATCTAAAGTATGCAGCTTTCTTGAGCAGTGCTTTGGAAATTTGGTAGTGTACTGCTGGGAGTTTTTGACCTATACAAGTTAGAAATTCCCATAAAACTATATATATTTGGTATTGACACGTTCAGGAGACATGGGACTTTCCAAATCAGTTGTATATTTGTGCATAAAATAATTTTTGTTTGTTTAATTTATGTGTGTTTATATTATGGAAAATTTGATTTTTTTTTTCATTTTTAGACATTTAGAAGCCTATATCTTGTTACAGAATTGGAATTACATAAAAATTCTACCATATCTTGAAAGCTTAGGTTGTTCTGAAAAAAACGATATATTGTTTTCCTGGGTAAACTAAAAGTCCCCCTGAGGAAAGGCCCTAAAGTGAAACAGTGCAAAATGTTCAAAAACTGTCTGGCAAAGTTCCGCTTTGACCAAAACGGTTAAAAACTTACTAAGTAGCAAGCACGTAGAGAGCCATAGCAGTGAAGTCTAATAAAGCAATTAGGCTAGAAATATGCTAAATAAGGAAAAAGCACACAGGAAACAAAATAAATTATATAATATATTAGCACTGCATCTGAGGAGCCAGCTAATGAAGGCTTCCCTTTTAATATTCCCAGTTCTAGTAATTTAGCTACTGACGCATGTAGGAGATTCAAAAGAGACTTGAACATGTAAAGGTAAACAAAGGTCCAGGACTGGATGGGATTCATCCCAGGGTATTAAATGAGCTGATAGCTGTGATTGCCAAACCTCTTCACATCATTTTTCGTTGAGGTCTGGCATGGTGCCGAGACACTTGCTAATTGCTAATGTGGTGCCGTTATTAAAAAAGTGATCCTGTTCTCAGCCTGAAAACTATAGGCCTGTTAGTCTAACATCAGTAGTAGGAAAGCTTTTGGAAGGGGTTATAAGGGATAGGGTATAGGGATGTAGCGAACCTCAAAAAAAAGTTCGCGAACTTCCGCCGAAAATTGCGAATATTCGCGAACTTTGCGAACCCCATAGACTTCAATGGGAAGGCGAACTTTAAAACCTAGAAAAGCCATTTCTGGCCAGAAAACTGATTTTAAAGTTGTTTAAAGGGTGCCACGACCTGGACAGTGGCATGCAGGAGGGGGATCAAGCTAAAATTTCTCTGAAAAATTGACACACACTGTTTTTCGAAATGATCGGTAATTTTGCGACTTTTTCGTAATTTCCGGCGCTTTCGTAAAGTTATCGTAAGTTTTGCGACTTTTTCGGAGCATTCGTAACGTTATTGTAAGTTTAGCGACTTTTTCAGAGCATTCGTAACGTTATCGTAAGTTTTGCGACTTTTTCGGAGCATTCGTAACGTTATCGTAAGTTTTGCGACTTTTTCGGAGCATTCGTAACGTTATCGTAAGTTTTGCGACTTTTTCGGAGCATTCGTAACGTTATCGTAAGTTTTGCGACTTTTTCGGAGCAGTCGTAACGTTATCGTAAGTTTTGCGATTTTTTCGGTGCCGGCGAACCCAAATTGCGAACATCACGAAAAGTTCGCGAATTTGCGGACTTGCGAACACCCGATGTTCGCGTGAATTAGTTCGCCGGCGAACAGTTCGCTACATCTCTAATAGGGTATTTGAATACATTGCAGTTCAATACTAGTTTGTGCCAGCATGGTTTTATGCATAACAGATCTTGCCAGACTAATTTAGTCGCCTTTTATGAGGAGGTGAGCAGGAACCTTGATGCTGGAATAGCAGGTGATGTCTTTGCTAAAGTGTTTGATACAGTACCTCACAGAAGGTTAATGATCAAATTGAGGAATATTGGCCTAGAACATAATATTTGTAATTGGATAGAGAACTGGCTGAAGGGTAGATTACAAAAAGTGGTGGTAAATGGAACATTTTTTAATTGGACCAGTGTGGTTAGTGGAGTACCGCAGGGGTCAGTCCTTGGGCCTTTGCTTTTTAACTTGTTTATTAATGACCTGGAGGTGGGCATAGAGAGTACTTTTTCTATTTTTGCTGATGACACAAAATTATGCAAAACTATTAGTTCCATGCAGGATGCTGCCGCTTTGCAGAGCGATTTGACAAAATTGGAAAACTGGGCAGAAAACTGGAAAATGAGGTTCAATGTTGACAAGTGCCAAGTTATGCACTTGAAATAATATAAACGTGAGCTATCTACTAAATGGTAGTGTGTTGGGGGTATCCTTAATTGAGAAGGATCTAGGGGTTTTTGTAGATAACAAGTTGTCTAACTCCAGGCAGTGTCATTCTGTGGCTACTAAAGCAAATAAAGTGGTGTCTTGTATAAAAAAGGGCATTGACTCAAGGGGTGGAAGCATAATTTTGCCTCTTTATAGGTCCCTGGTAAGGCCTCACCTTGAGTATCCAGTGCAGTTTTGGGCTCCAGTCCTTAAGAAGGATATTAATGAGCTGGAGAGAGTGCAGAGATGTGCAACTAAACTGGTAAAGGGGATGGAAGATTTAAGCTATGAAGTTAGACTGTCGAGATTGGGGTTGTTTTCTTTGGAAAAGAGGTGAAGGGACATGATTACTCTGTACAAGTACATTAGAGGGGATTATAGGCAGATGGGGGATGTTTTTTTTCCCATAAAAACAATCAGCGCACCAGAGGTCACCCCTTTAGATTAGAGGAATGGAGCTTCCATTTGAAGCAGCGTAGGTGGTTTTTCACGGTGAGGGCAGTGAGGTTGTGGAATGCCCTTCCTAGTGATGTGGTAATGGCAGATTCCGTTAATGCCTTTAAGAGGGGCCTGGATGAGTTCTTGAACAATCAGAATAGCCAAGGCTATTGTGATACTAATATCTACAGTTAGTACTAGTGGTTGTATATATAGTTTATGTATGTGAGTGTATAGATTGGTAAGTATAGGTTGTGTGTGCTGGGTTTACTTGGATGGGTTGAACTTGATGGACTCTGGTCTTTTTTCAACCCTATGTAACTATGTAACTGCAGCTCTGTGAATGTTAATATAAGACAGTTATTGCCATAAAGTCAATATGGGTCATCTAACTATAGGGCAAACAAACTACACAGGAACAACAATCAGAACAGAAGTCAGAAAACAAAAAAAACATGTTTTGCTTTGCACATAATATTTTGAGCATTATTTTTGCTGTCTATGGTTGCAGGATAAACATAGCGTTAATGCTGTAGAATATGCCATCATTATATAAACAAAGAATAACAATAACTGATAAACCTATCAGTAAATACAGTATAAAACAAAATAGGGTTGATTCACGAAAGTGCGATAACGCATATTGCATGCTTTTTTGCGTTAAATTGATGCGAAAAAACATGCGATTCGCTAAAGTATTGCTTGCGTTAAGTTGCATATCGCATGCATTAAGTAGCGCGCAACCGCATGCGTTAATTTTACCGCATTGTGTTAATTAGCGCGCAGAAATAATACTAATGCATGATTCTCAAACACTTAGAAGCGCTAAATATCGCATTAGTCTATGCGAAAATTAACACCTACTTGGGGCAGGCGGTAATTATAGAAAAGTACAGTTCATGAGCTTTTGGCAACATAATATGGACTTTGCAGTGTGATTTATTCAAGTCTGTGTTTGCAGGGAAATGGGCATTTTAAAAAAAAGTAGTTTTATGAACTAATGGTGTGTATGGCTAATATGGCGTGCACGCGAAAAGTAGTGCACGCGCGTTAATTAGCGAGCGTTGCGTCAAATAATGCACAAAATTGTCTTCTCGACTTAAATAACGCAAACAGCATCGCGTCTAAATTAACGCAAATATCCTTTTAGTGAATTGTGAGATAAGACGTGAAAAATTAGACGCAATATAATTTTTAATGCATGCTATAAATAGCGCTCGTTTTAATGAACTTTAGTAAGTCAGCCCTAATATCTCTAGCAAGAACAAGTTTCTTCTGGAATCTACAAAAAGTGGACTGGGTCGCTACATTGAAAAACTGACATTTTACTTCTCAGTCTTTCTTTAATTTGCAAAGTAAAAAGAACTCCCAGGCCATATGTGCTAGTCAAACATTTTCATGAAAGGTTAAGGCAGCTGATGTACAACACACAACAGATTGTTAGTGTGAATTAATTAATCCCAAGTGAGACTAAGTAATAGAAATATCCCATAAATACAGGAGAGGCCACAATATTGAGAGACCTGCACTTATCTTGGTAGGGTGCCAGCATAAAGTACAGTAGGTATATTTTATGTGGTCAACTTTTCTCTTAATGCTAGTCATTTCATTTTTGTATTCTCAGATAGATTATTTCAGCCAGCACATTAAAATAAGTTTATATTATCTGAATTTAAAATGCTGCCAAGAGTTGTTACTGTGTTTGAAGATATATTAGAGAAATCTGTGTGTGTTTGTAGATATTCTTTTATGGCTTTTACAGCCTGCTTAATCTATACAAAATCTCTTGTTGCTTACTAAATGCATATGTTGCAGCCATGCATATAAACTGCTCAGTTATGTTGTTGCTGCATCTGGGTACATCTGGTATGCTTACAGTCTGCAACGTAGAGTCACTATTTTATGATCTCATTATTAATTATGTGTGTATCAGATTATCTTCAGTGTAATGCAATGCAATGTACTATAAATATTCTCTACTCTGTATTCTATAATGATATTTACATAGAGAGAGACATACACACATGGAGAGAGTGAATAGTGGAAGACAAAAATGGCAAACTCAGAGATTAAGGGGCAGATTTATCAAATAGGATTTTTTTGTATCGTGCTTTTTACACAACACAGAAACAATTAATATACCCATTACTGTAATCTGTTCCTCCAAAAAGTATGGATAAATACAAGTTTTAGATGCTGAAATCTGGTTGCGCCACATTTCTTCTATTTTTACATTATTATTTGCAAATACGAAAATATCTTATCTGAACATATAATGGCTGAAAAGTAGGATCGTAAAATGCAGTAAAAACTTGCTCACTTTGATCCATCATGATTTTGGAAGCCTCCCATATGACTCAATGGCACTCTGCAGCTCCAACCTGGCCCAAGGAAAGTCACGATAACAAAGCTTGAATGAATCCAAAACTTTCGTACTCGCGCGACAATACGATTTTGTTTTTGCTTTTTGTCACAAAGTACGACAAAGTCACGCAAATGTACGAAAAAGTTGCAGAAAATACGCAAAAGTTGTAACCTTTAAAAAAAATACAAATTTTTTTGTATTCGTACCAGTCGTACTTTGATGAATGTGCCCGTTATGTACCATGAGTGCATTTGTACATGTACCATTTGTTTAAGGGTCAAAGTACATATACATGGGTCAGTTTTGGCATATTCTGGTAAAGGGTAGTTAAATAAACGTTGGAGAAAGTGCCAAGAAAATGATAATTAATTGGTAAATGTTAGTTTGCCTTTCTGAGCACTTTGTCATAAAACTAAATTAGGGTTTACTTATGCTATACAGTATATCCACACATTTATTATTTACAGTTATTTGAATACTACATCACAAGGTGAAACAGTACCAAATGTTTCACTGATAAATATTCCATCATTTACCCTGAAGTCGATTTGTAAATGCATTGTTCTGCTTTAGAACACTTTAATTACAAAGTTGAATTTTCTCACCTTCTTAGTGCCTAGTATGTACCATCCTTTTTGTTCCAAAAGCTCTGATGTACTAATATAGATTCCCATTAACATAAGGTATCTCATTGCTGCAGTAATCTAACCAACCTCACAGTTGGGTTTTTTTTTTAAACATTTAGAATATTTTACTTTTTATTCTGCCCTACTACTACTTTTTGTGGTGTACTTGCCTTCTGGCAGTAAAAAGCCAACACAGGTACAGAAAAAACTATAGTATTTTGGTACTTTCCACAACATACTCAAATTGAAGCTCAATTCCTGTTTAATCCAAATGTATGTCTGGCTGGTTGTCTATCTCATTTATACCTCTTGTAAATTTGCATACAGGTACCACAGTAGCAATGGATATCCGTCTATACGTCAAAGCAGTTGGCTTCTTCCTCTTGGCAGTGATTGGAATTCCAGGCAACATGTATATTTTAGTCAAATTTGCAATTATCAAAGTAACAGAAAAGAAGCTCTTACCAACTAACTCCATCCTGATGGTTTTGGCATTAATGAACCTGCTTATTGTTTTTTCCCGCATTATCCTTCAGTTTCTCAATGCCATTGGAGTAGAAAATTTCCTGGATGACTCGAAGTGCAAATTCTTTGTCTACACCTATAGAGTAAGCAGGGCAATGTCCATTTGCACCACCAGTTTGCTCAGCTGTTATCAGTGTATCATCATTGCTCCACAAACTAAAATCTGGGCATATCTGAAGCAAAAGGCAATGCAGAACGTGTTGCTAATAACTACTGCTGTCCTACTAGTCAACCTCATACTCTACCGTACTAGCATTATGTATGCCATAGTAAAAAAAAATTCTACAACCTCACCATATACATTGCGTTTAGTTTACTGTGACATGGACTATCTGACATATGAAACTTACATAATTAATGGGGCAATTTTTGCCTCTAGGGATTTTCTCTTTGTTGGACTTATGGCTTTTGCAAGCATTTATATTGTTTATGTTTTGCTCTGTCATGAAAAATCTATAAAAGGCAAAAGGAGCACAGACAGAGTTCCTGGAAAATCAGTTGAATACAAGGCTTCAAGAGCTGTTATTATGTTAGTTATTCTTTATGTAATATTGTTTGGATTTGACAACTCCATGTGGATCTATACACTGACACTCTCCAATGTGACTCCTGATATGAATGATGCCAGGATTGTGCTGGCCTGCTCCTACTCTGCACTGAGCCCTATCGTTATAATTGCCACTAACCCCAAATTACAGCAACTGCTAACATTTTTAAAAAGGAAGATGTTTTTCTTCTGTTACAGAAGTGCAGAAAAAGAGATTCAAGTAAATTGTATTGACAAATAAGAGTTATTTGAATTAATGCTGTACATTGGATTGCAAACGTTATATTGATGATTACAAACACTGTACTAAAAAAAAAAGGGTGTAAAGCTTTTTCAAACCCAGCATACCTATGAACATGGATACTGCCAGATTTTTCAGAAATAAAGGGGTTCATCTGCTCGGCACGCTGTTTTGTGTTTTTAATTGCATAGAGCACTTTGCTCTGTACATGAATCTATTACTTTACTGTAGATATATTGACGATATCTTAATTATCTGGCGTGGGGACCACGCTGGAGTCACATCATTCGTTGCCAGTCTTAATGCTCTGCCTACCCCAGTGAAATTTTCTACGACTGGGGTGGGGACAACTTTATTCCGTAAAAATACCGATCGTAATACTGTACTCCATGCCCATAGCTTTCACCCTCCATCTGTGATCAAGTCAGTCCCTTATACACAATTCTTGAGAGTATTTAGGATAAATACTGATTTCGTGACTGCGAGACAACAGGCGGATGAGATGTCAGATCGTTTCTTGGATAGGGGATACTCTCAAGAATTTCTGAAAAATGAGCTGGAGAGAGCCATGAGAAATTCACTGTCTGATACTTGGTACGCTACACAGAGACAATCTCACTTTGAACAGTTAACATTTGTTGCTGACTATACACCGATGAGTCAGGATGTAAATATGATAATTAAAAAACATTGGCCGATCCTACAACTTGACTCCGGTCTGCCATTTACACATATAGTTACATAGGGTTGAAAAATGCCGTCTCCGAGATGTGCTTATCGTCGTGGACGCTCTTTGCGTGACATGTTAATGGTGACTGATATTAAACAAGAGAGCTCTTGTACGTGGCTCAGAACTGGTAAACCAGGATGCTTTAAGTGTGGAGGATGTAAGACCTGTGGATGTCTTATAACTGGTAACACTTTTGCCCATCCACATTCTGGGAAAAAGTTTTATATAAGACACAGATTAACATGTACTTCCGATTTTGTAATCTATTGTATCATGTGTCCATGTGGACTTTATTACATTGAACATATGAACATATGAACAATCATAGATCTGTGATACGGACGGCTCTGGCCACAGGCAAATCTGATGTTCCATTTGCAAGACACTTTGCTAATTACAAAATTCTCTACCGATGCTGAGAGCCATTCTGATTGATCATGTTCCCCCTCTATCTCGGGGTGGTGATAGAGCTAAAGTGCTCTTACAGAGGGAATCTCAGTGGATACACCGACTCGACACGATAGCCCCACGGGGTTTAAACGAAATGTTTTCCCTATCATGTTTTCTGTGATTCAGCGATCAATGTATTCTTTGCTATTTTTAGCTGCTTAAATACTATGAAGTAATATGCTCATGATTATAGCCTTGGAATTTTGCGTATGATCTTCTAAATATGACCTTTGGTTTCTTTAATGAATTGATTTCCTCATTGGATACCTTCACTTGCTTTTATACATGATTTTAACTTTTTTGTATTTTACATCACATTGAGGTAATACACATGGTTATCAGGGTACTTGATATCATGACATCACCTTATATAGATTTTATGATTATATCACTATTTATTACACTTTAGCCAAATAGCATCACTATGAGTATGGCTATATTTGTGATTGCGATAATCTAATATTATGCACAGTAATTTTTTATCATAGTGCTATTATTAGGGCACCTGACATTATGATATCACTTTATATAGATCTTATGACTATATCACTATTTATTACACTTTAGCCACATTATTATGAGTATGGTCGTATTTGTGTTTTTGATAATTTAATGATATGCACAGTAATTCTTTTTATCATAGTGCTATTTTTTGATGCTCTAGGGGTTATTGATGGTTAATATATTGGGCTCTGTGTTCTTTCTTTTCTCAATGGGTTAATCACCACTGACTGTTGATTGGTGGGTTTGTGTATTTAATGTTTTACTTCACTTCCGTTTTTATCCTGATGACGATCCCTAGTGGGTCGAAACGCGTCGATATGGAAAACTAATAAAAGTTTTTTATTGATTTATAAGCCGTGAGTGCTATTTATGGAGTGGATGTAAGATTTGATATGCACCCAGCTCTTGTCTTTTGCGTATGGGGAGTGCCGCTACACCGGACTCTATATATATATATATATATATATATATATATATACGCAGCGTTTTTTGCTATTTCGCACTATTAGCACCATGGAAACAGGATTTGCTGAAAAACGCTATGTGCAGCTTGTGCGGCGTTTTTAGGCCGAGAAAAAACGCAGCGGAAAAACGCCACGCGAACCCAAATTGCGAACATACGCGAAAAGTTTGCGAACTTGCGGACTTGCGAACACCCGATGTTGGATCGAATTAGTTCGCCGGCGAACAGTTCGCTACATCTCTAGTGGTGGGATTTGCTAGGGGTTATGGGAATGGTTTGGGAGAGAGGGAAAGGTGAGGTCACAGGAGCTGTGAGGGGTTGGGTCAGTTGGCAAGAGGTTCCCTCCCTCCCTAAGTCAGAAATCAGCACGTGGGCTAAGAGATGGGAGTAGTGCTGGGGGGTTAAGAGTTGTCACAGCATAATGGAGGGCGTTGCTTATGAGACTAGTGGCAATAATGGGTGAGGTTTCCCACAGTTGAGAATTCCACTAGGTTTTGGCACATCCCTCCCGGGCCGTGGTCTGGGGTGGGGCAGGGATGAGAGAGTGCATTTGACAGGGGTTCTTGTTGAGTCGGTGTGGTGGCGGCTGGGCTGGTAATTTCCATGGCCATCCACCAAGGGAGAAATAAGAAGTTGTTGTCAGTTAGGAAGGTTTACTGTTAGTTAGTTAGTTAACAGAAGTTATACCTTAATTAATATATCAATCTATGAATTTAAATAAACGCTGTGGCCTTTTTTGATCCAAGTCATGTGTTGTGTCTTTTATAGTATGAACACTGGACACAGTAAGTATTAAGGTGCAAGTTGGTAGAAAGAAAGGGGCGAACATCGACACTCTTGTTACCATGAAAAAAGCCTCTGCAAAAGAAAACTATCAAATGGCGAAATAATTTGTCGACCTTCTGTAACTTACTCAGAATCTACAGATAGAATATTTTGCTTTTATTGCTGCCTTTTTGAAAATGATTTGAAAAGTGCCTTATTTACTAGTGGATTTAACAACTGGTCCAATATTCATACCAGAGTGGCATAACATAGGAAGTTAAAAGGTCATTTAGTGGCTACACTAACTTGTTGTGAGCTTCAGAGAAGACTTGGTACTGAAGAAACTATTGACAAGGTCCAACAGAAACTGATCAATAATGAAATAAAGTATTTGAAAGATTTTTGAAAGATTAGTTGCTGTAGTTCAGTTTTTATTCGAGCGTAATTTGGCCTTTCGTGGTTCTGTTGAACAGTTAGGAACTTCACACTATGGCAACTTCCTTGGGAATAAAAAATTGTTGGGAAAATTTGACCCAGTAATTCAAGATCACCTTAAATGAATTTCCACCAAAGAAATTGGCAAACATATTCAGTATAGCTCATCAGTATAATGGGAAATGCAGTTCAAAAGAACATAGTTCATCCCATAAAACCAGCAAAGTATTTTGCTAGCATTCTCGATTGCACATTAGATATCAGCCACCAAGGGCAAATGTCCATGACAATTAGATATGTGTCTGATGGTGCTTTTCCTAAGAGAAAAAAAAGAGTAAAATATATTGCTGTAAAAAAACATTCCACTTCCTCATATGGAGAAGGATACCACGTAGGGATGTTTTCCTTTCAGTCTCTTTTATCTTATGCCCACTTAAGCTTATGTAACAGCATAATTGCTTCTCTTTACACAATAATTTATTGTAGAAGATCAGTCCCTTGCCTTCTGGCCTAAAGAAAAAATGTAAAGGAGCTCTGAACAGATAGCTTGAAGATTGTTCCTGCACCTGTGATCTACTGCAGCACTTGGACCAGGCGTTAAAAGGTTAACCTTGCAACATAAGCAGCACTAACACTGGTTGTGCAGCTCAGTCCCATGCCTGCTAGCCTGAATAAGCAGTTTATACGAGCCCTGAAAAAAATAGGAAGCTTAAAGATTTGACCTGCACCTGTGATCTACTCCAGCACTTAGTAAAATAAGCAATGATAGTGCACGGATGGCAATCAAGGGACACACATAAATAATAAAGTAAGGAGGACAAGTTAAAACAACCATAAAAATGAGTAGCACAGAGCTTTATTAGTTCTACAGTAGAGGAGGTTTGTAGTGTGTTGGATAAAAGGAAAAGGCAGCACTGTGATAAGTGAGGGGAAACAGAAAGCTGTGAACTCTGACTCTGCAGCATTACATAGGGGCATCAGTATAAGCTGGTGATTTTGTGTAATTGTGCTTCTAGATTGTCTGTCATGCAAATAAGATCCACCCTGCAAGCCTGTTTTGTTCTTCTAAACAAGACTAACACCTAAAATTATACATCTTTTTTTGTGTGTAAAACACACACATATCTGTAGTTGGTTTACTAATAAATATTTGATCCTGTACCTTAATAGTGGCAATCAGTATAGCTGTATTCTTAGTATTATTACTATATTTAGAATATGCCAACATATAAAGTTATAGGTGAATGAATGATGACTTTCTGTTCCACCTTATTATGTCAAGTTACTGCCTTAGTAATGTAATTAACCTTCTGTCTATTTAGAAAGTTTTCTACATATTGCCAGTTTGTTATATCAACATTTTCCATTGTTGTGTTTAAGGTCAGTGAGATATTCCATTATACCTATATATCTTATCCTGTCCACAAATTCTGTTTCAGTTACAGAAATTATATCCTTCTTTTTCCAATTGCTTTTCAAGCACCTAAAAATATTTTACTGATTAAGTGCTGGAAAGCATTATATATGCCAGGAAGTATATCTTCTAAAACATACATGAGCAGGTCCCATGCAGCTGCATTTCTGGGGCTGCTGCCCCTCCCCCACCCCAAAATGTACACCTGTCCCATGGATTATTTATGAAGGTCTTTTTTTTTATCCTGGGTAGGTTAGAGACAAGGCCAAAACATAACAAGTAGAGTTCCTGTATCACATTTCCAGAATGCTGCAAAAGCTAAACCCAGGTAGAACCTGGAAAGAAAGGCTAGTGTATAATATCATCCTGAGGAACTTCTATATGTTCATTTTTATTACCACACATATTGGTGTTTTCCAGACTCTTTCCCATGTCACAGAACTGATTTGATGCTGTTTTACTGTTCCCAGTGCACCATGTACTTAGGTAGGTTATTATATAAAGTTGTAGAAGTTAGTATTGTAAAAGAAAATATAAAACTGGAAACCAGAATGCATGGACCAGGTTGCCACATTGCAGAACTGACATTTTACTAATTTACTCAAGTTTACCTCATTCTTTAATTTGCAAGTAATCTAAAAGGATTTTACTTACAGGCGCAAATGTGTTCAGTCATACATTAACATAGTATATTTATAAAGATTGCTAATATACAGCACATTACAGATTGTTAGTATGAATTAATTAATTCCTAGTGGGATTAAGTAATACAATTCACCTATAAGTACAGGGGAAATGACAGAGTAATATGAAATGATCTTGCTAGCGTGACTGCAAACAGCAGGTATGTTTTATGTGGTCAGCTTTTTATGAAGATATTCAGTCAGTTTCATTATTGTTATATTAACTAGACTATTTTAGTCAGAATATTACATTGGGGTAATATCCTCTGAGTTTAGAGCAAAGGTGTTGAAGAAATAAATGTGTCACAGATGATACTTTTTCTGATATGTGCTGTATGTATTCTATCTTTTTATAGAAAGAGATATGGACTTTTTAAAGAGAAGAAAATAATAATGGCAAATACAGATTTAGATGCTTTTCAACAATCAAAAGTAATTATATGTTTGAGGTTCCAAGTACATATACATGGGCCAGTTTTGTCTTATACCTAGTTTTTGTGGGAAAAGACTTGGAGGGTGAATCAAGAAAATAATCTCTCCGTAATGAAGGTTAACTTGCCTTTCAGAGCAGTTTGCAGTAACATAGTAAGTTAGGTTGAAAAAAGACGTACGTCCATCACGTTCAACTATAATGCCTTTATATAACCTGCCTAACTACTATTTGATCCAGAGGAAGGCAAAAAACCCCATCTGAAGCCTCTCTAATTTGCCGCAGAGGGGAAAAAAATTCCTTCCAAGATGGCAATCGGACCAGTCCCTGGATCAACTTGTACTAAGAGCTATCTCCCATAACCCTGTATTCCCTCACTTGCTAAGAATCCATCCAGCCCCTTCTTAAAGTTATATAATGTATCAGCCAGCACGACTGATTCAGGGAGGGAATTCCACAACTTCACAGCTCTCACAAAAATCCTTTCCGAATATTTAAATGGAACCTCCCTTCTTCTAAATGGAGTGGGTGCCCTCGTGTCTGTTGGAAGGACCTGCTGGTAAATAAGGCATTAGAGAGGTTATTACATGATCCCCTTATATATTTATACATAGTTATCATGTCACCTCTTAAGCGCCTCTTCTCCAGTGTAAACAGACCCAACTTGGCCAGTCTTTCTTCATAACTGAGACTTTCCATACCCTTTACCAGCTTAGTTGCCCTTCTCTGGACCCTAATTCATATTCTTGATGGGGCCTTATCAGTGCTCTGTAAAGGGGAAGAATAACCCCCTCCTCCCATGAATCTATACCCCTTTTAATACAGCTCAAAACCTTGTTTGCCTTAGCAGCTGCTGCCTGGCATTGCTTGCTACAGCCAAGTTTATTATCTACAAGGACTCCAAGGTCCTTCTCCATTATGGATTTGTCTAGTGCAGTCCCATTAAGGGTATACGTGGCTTGCATATTTTTACATCCCAGGTGCATGACCTTACATTTATCCACATTAAATCTCATCTGCCACTTAGCCGCCCAGATTGCCAGCTGGTCAAGATCCTGCTGCAAGGAGTAAAACTGAGTTGGGAAGCACTAAAGCTACAGTATATCTACAATTTTGATAGTATTTGTATCTGCAATACAAGGTGGAAACAACTGCAAACCACTTCCAGTAGAGCTCTGAATCCATCATCTGCTCTACAAAAAGAAGCTAGAAGGTTGCTTTAGCTAAAACATCAGTCTATTTACACTTACAAATAGATTTTCTCAGTACATTTTGTTTTGTATGCAAAAATATCCCCAATATATTTATTAATTTCTCTCAGGGTGCATATATAAGTGTGGCCATATACACTGGTAAATAATATACAAAAAACATATAAACATATCAAGTTTGTGCTCAAAAGTACATTATGGTATCTCCAACTACATTCTGTAAATGTAAACATGCAGACTCTCTTAAACTGTGTTTTGTCTCTCAAATGTATAAACCCATGTAACAGAAATTATATGAAAAAAATCAGAAATGTGCCATTCTACACAATTAATATACTGTATAGCTCAAATTTGCTAGATTTAAATGATAACAAAAATGCATATGACAGAAAGGAAGATTATTTATAAATAAATCCATTATGTCAGAAAAATTAACCCTAAAGGACAGATTAATCAGCATTTTAATTCACTGTTTTACTGTGATTTAATTTTTTTTCTTTAGCTAAAACTCAAGTTACTGAAGTTTCTGAAACTTTGAATGTCTGAGATTTACTAAGCACAAAAAACTTGAATGAACAAATTAGTCATCTAAAAGTTGACGAGTTCATGTACAAGTCAACAGGAGTTTCAGTTCTAGTTTTTAGAGTTTCTTGAATTTTATTGAAAGCTGGCAATTAGTAGAATGGAAATTCAATGTGTTCAAGTTCTTTTTCCACATTTTTAATTGATCACGTTTATAGTTTTTTTTTTTAAATTAATAAAAATCTGAAAATTCACAAACTTGATTTTTGAGAAATATGCCTCTAGGTTTCACAAATTCATTTCTGTTCAAAAATTCTGTCCAACAGAAGCAAGCATACTTAAATTGGAGTCCATTTACTGGTATTTTTTGTCACAGGCTGCATCTGCAGTCCATGCTTTCATCTTGACCCAACCACCAGTACTAGGGTATGGTAAGAAATATCCTGCACGCCCATCCCCCAAGCAATCTTTAACTGGATTCCATTTACTGGTATTTGTTTTCACTGTCATTACTGGTTCCTAATTTGTAAATTGTAACAGATGGATGACAATATAATGCTGTACTATCAGAATGATTTTTTCCATTATTGGATTTTGAAAAAAACTTGCAGTCCCTTTGTATGCTATGGCAAGTAATCCAAAGGATCACATAGGTATACATTACAGAATATATAGGTACAATGCTAGATACTGTATATCATGACCTGGATGGATGAAAATATTCAGGTTCTTTTACAACATATTTTTTGTGGAGTGCTTTTAAAACCATTTGCCTTCCTTCTACTTCCCTTGCAGATCGCTAACAACTGTGTGGCAGAGAGGACTTGCTTATGGCTGGTTGTCAATATATGTATATGTTCACAAGCTTATCTGATGTAAATTTGCATTCAAGAAACACCTAAAGTCTTAATGAATATACTTCTTTACATCAAAGCAGTTGGCTTCTTCCTTTTGGCAGCAATTGGAATTCCAGGCAACATGTATATTTTGTTCAAGTTTGTAAAAATTAAAGTAACAATAAAAAAGCTCCTGGCAACTAACTCCATCCTGATGGTTTTGGCATTCATGAACCTGCTTATTGTTTTTTCCCGTATTAACCTCCAATTTCTAAATGCCATTGGAGTAGAAAATTTCCTGGATGACTCAAAGTGCAAATTCTTTGTCTACACCTATAGAGTAGGCAGAGCTATGTCCATTTGCACCACCAGTTTGCTCAGCTGTTATCAGTGTATCATCATTGCTCCACAAACTAGACTCTGGGCATATCTGAAGCAAAAGGCAATGCAGAACGTGTTGCTAATAACTACTGCTGTCCTACTAGTCAACCTCATACTCTACCGTACTAGCATTATGTATGCCATAGTAAAAAAAAATTCTACAACCTCACCATATGCATTGCGTTTAGTTTACTGTGACACGGACTATCTGACATATGAAAGTTACATAATTAATGGGGCAATTTTTGCCTCCAGGGATTTCCTCTTTGTTGGACTTATGACTGTTGCAAGCATTTATATTGTTTATGTTTTGCTTTGTCATGAGAAATCTATAAAAGGCAAAAGGAGCACAGACAGAGTTCCTGGAAAATCAGTTGAATACAAGGCTTCAAGAGCTGTTATTATGTTAGTTATTCTTTATGTAATATTGTTTGGATTTGACAACTCCATGTGGATCTATACACTGACACTCTCCAATGTGACTCCTGATATGAATGATGCCAGGATTGTGCTGGCCTGCTCCTACTCTGCACTGAGCCCTATCGTTATAATTGCCACCAACCCCAAATTACAGCAACTGCTAACATTTTTAAAAAGGAGGATGTTTTTCTTCTGTTACAAAAGTGCAGAAAAAGAGATTCAAGTAAATTGCATTGACAAATAAGAGTTATTTGAATTAAGGCTGTACATTGGATTGCAAACACTATATTGATGATTAGAAACACTGTACTAAAAAAAAAATGGTGTAAAGCTTTTTCAAACCCAGCATACTATGAACATGGATACTGCCAGATTTTTCAGAAATAAAGGGGTTCATCTGCTCGACACGCTGTTTTGTGTGTTTTAATTGCATAGAGCACTTTGCTCTGTACATGAACTTAGAATGTATTACTTCATACACAAACCAGTATGACACATGGAAGGGCTTATTGTGCAGACAGGGCTGTCACACACCTGTCTCTGCTAAAAGGTAATGTTTGTGAAAGACAAACTGTATATGCTAACATAACTGCTATACATGCATATATGCAGATACACCTGGTCCCAATAATTAAAGAGGAGCTCCAGCTTCCAAACCAAAAAAAAAGAGCCCTGCACAACACAGAAACAACTAATATACCCATTACTGTAATCTGTTCCTCCAAAAAGTATGAATAAATATATGCTGAAATCTGGTTGTACCACATTTCTTCTATTTTTGCATCATTTGAAATTCTGGTGGGGGCAGACTGATGTTACACATTGTAACAAAGTTGCAACATGCAGGAACTACATAACCCACAATACATTGCACTGTCAATTCCTTATTGACATCATGTGTGCAGGAAATTGTGGGGTTTGGAAGACGCAGGCCAAAGGCAGGGTGAGGACAGTCGACTACTGTTACATTCCAGATCAGCAGATTAGCAGGATAACAAAGCACCAGGCTTAGGTAACTGTTTCAAACCATATCACATTAAAAAGCATGAAAAAGCTGCATATTTTTAACTGATGTATATTGAAAATGTGCTTGAATTTTTTTTTTTTAAGCTTAAGTTGTATTTGGGTGGAGTTCCACATTAAGCATTAGTATGGATTACTTGTTACATAATGATGTAGAGCTTTATCATCCCAAATATTGTGGTTAATTAAACCCAAAATGCACACAAAATGTTTTTAGGGCTATTTATCAGAAGTTGGTACATCTGAGCTAAAACACATTTGAAGTAATACCTCTATGTTTGAAGGGGCAAGGTGCAAAAACAAAGACAAGACACCATGTTTTCCCGATATGCACCTTGCCACACTGTCAGAGTTTACTGGCACAGGTACTTGGTCAGTGTCGGACTGGGACCCCAGGGGCCCACCAAAAAACCTTAGACCAAAGGCCCACTCTCCAAACTATTTTTCCTCCTTTCCTCACAAGTCCTCTTTATTCTCCCAGTTTCTTTTATTTACATGCTAACATCTATATATTCTTCCCTCTATTTGTCCTCTTTGTTCCCATTCAGAAATAGGGAATGACCATGAAACAGGCCAAATGGTCAGGAGCAGGAGGGCCCACTTACACCTGGGCCCACCGGGAGTTTTCCTGGTATCCTGGTGGGCCAGTCCAAGACTGTACTTGGTCCCCACAATAAATAGAATAGAATATATCTTTATTGTCATTGTCACATAGTAAACAACGAGATTTTAAAATAGCAACAACTCAAAGCAGTGGCATAATAATAGAAAATATCATTCTACTGCTTCATATTCAAAGCCATAATTGCTCTTGGATAAAAACTGTCTCTCAAACGATTAGTTTTGGCAAGACCTGTGCTTTTAAGATTAATTCAGCACTTTCTGTGTTCAGCAGAAATGTATTTATGAAAGAAAGGCCTCAACCAAAGCGATAACTTGCACGTAATTAAAGCATGTAAGTAGTGTGCAGCGGTGGACTCAGGGTCCAAAGGAAGGGCTCCTAACAAATAGACTGCAGTCTAGGACTGTGTTGGGTAAATGAGCAATAAGCAGTGTGATATTGCAACCCTTTTCACTTGTATCTGACACTAGTATAGGACTGCATCTATGTCTGCAGCCTATTTGTTCCACCGGGGTTTGGTTTATGGCTCCTTGTCTGCCTACAATCAGCATTCAGTGGAAGCCTTTTGAAGATCCTGCACATTGCTTGAGCAAATAGGTTTTTGTGTGAGCTACATGTTTCTGTAATATTAGACTTAAATTGTCAATTCCATTAATTCAGCTAATGGTTTTGAATCTTGGTCTGTCTGACCCTATTCTTGTATTTCCCCTACTCATTCTGTCCCTTAGGGGAAGATTTATCAATGTTCATGTTGATAAATCTTGAACTAAAAAAACTCAAATTTGGTTCAAAAACTTGAATGTGTGGCATTTATAAAGTGCAAAAAACGTGAAAACTCAAATGTAAAAATTTGCCATCTAAAAGCTTGCGAGTTTCTATAGAAGTCAATGGGAGTTCTAGGCAACGTCAAGCCAAATTTTTCAATATGAGATATTCGGTTTTTTTTCGAGTTTGTAAATTCGAGGTATCCCAGTTTTTATTAATAAAAAAGCAAGCATTTGATATGCGAGTTTATTTGATTTAGAAAAATAAACTCAAATTTACATACTCAAAAACTGATAGCACATTAGTGTATCACCCCACCTGCTGACCTTTGTTAAACCTTCTGTTTCCTTAGGCATTACAATACTGATGAAATCAAAGTGCATTCACTCTTCCATGAGTGAGCAGCTCTCCCTCTGACTGCTTTTGACCAGTGGCAAATCCCTCTTAGTAGCTGTTTGTCTTCTATGAAGGGGAAGTTCGCTACACATAGCCAGTCTATTTCACTTGATACAGAGTAATTATTTTTGGCAGTGTGCCCAGAAAGGATCTGCTATTAAAGGAATAGTTTACATTTAAACTAACTTTTAGTATGGTGTAGAGTAGACAATGATATTTTGAGACAACTTGTAATTGGTTTTCATTTTTTATTATTATTTATTTATTTATTTTGTTTCTCGGTTATGTCACATTTTATTCAGCAGGCATGAAGGCATATCACATAGCACTTTTAAAAAAATTAAAAATAGACAAGGCATCTAAATATTGGTTTGTTTGTACCCAAAGTGGTAGTCATTGTATTTTAAGAGCGGCTGATAAGGTCTGTAAAATATTTTAGTCTAAATACAAAAAAATGTATAAATGCTGGTGTCAAATACCATTGTAAAAAGGTCTGCAGTTGTCCTTACACACAAATACAATTATATATCAAGCACATATGAGTGTCACATACATTTGGCACTAATGTTTTTATACTCAAGGCAAAAGAGAATAACTCACATACAGTAATAGAACTCTGCAGGGAAAAGACCAGAAAAGACCAGCAATATGTATATTAGAATGTCAAGCTGTTCAGATATATTGTTGTACTGTAAGGTGAACTAATACCCATATTATTCCTTATATATATATTCCTTATATATATATATATATATATATATATATATATATATATTCAAACAAAATTGGCCACTCCACACAGGACTTGTGAAAACACACCATAATTTACTAGATGTATAATAAGACTGACGTTTCGGCCGCTCCTGCAGCCTTTCTCAAAGTTATAAAAAAGAGGAAAGAACAAACTTAAATACTAAGTGTGGCGGGAAACACAGATCAGTGACGTTAGTGCATGACGTGTAACATACATGACACACAAGAGTAAAACACACGTTAGGGAAAAAATAAATACACCAAAAAGGTTAAACATAATCATAAAAGAGCATATCACCATATTTCCATTGCACTGAAAAAATGTAATCAAATGGAATATAGTAAAGATAACTTAAATAACTGCTGTCTTGTGAATTACTTTGTTAAGATAAGCGTGGCTGGGCATATGTTAAGTAGCAGTTGATTCAGTTTGTTAATGAAAGAACACCATGTTATAATAAGTATCCACTAATTATATATTATATATTATGTTATACCATATGTAACATAAGGTTGTAACATATAAAAATGACTCAAAAGTTAGTTATGAAAATGCGAGGTAATTCATAATCGTTAACTCAATAGGATTACCGTTCCCTGCAAATTAAATTACGGTGTTTTTTTCACAAGTCCTATATGGAGCGACCCATTTTGTTCGATTACCTAAGAATTACTTTGAGGACAGCACCCAGGCATTAAGAGACAGTTTATTGTGAGTGCCGACCTGTTTGAACTACTATATACTGTATATACATATATGTGTTTGAGTTTTTTTGCTTTGGCCAGATATCTCCTGTATCTCCACAGTGCTACTCCCTTATTCTATGGCTCAGATGGCCCCTGCTAACACTCCCCCTTACCTTTCCATAGTTCCATATTTATTTGTCATATGTTTCCATTTTCCTATAATTGTGAAATGTTTTTCCTCCTTTTTTCTTTTATATCTGTGATCAGCATCGCCACTGTAAAACCCAATAAAAAGTATTCTGCAACAAAGTTTTCTTTTGTTCTATTTTGTTTTTTCTAAACAAGACTAACACTTAAAATGATGCCGTTAAGTAAAAAATGTATTCACTTAATTGGTACATAAGCCAGAACATTGCTGCTTGTCAGAACATCTGCATAACAGATTTCTGCACAGTAGATCCCATTCCTTTGCAGACTCTACACTGCATTACATAGGTTGAAGCCAGCAAACTTACAATTAAATGTAAATATCTCTGGAGGGCATGGCATGGCTTGCCTTGCACGCTGTATGGTCACGTGAGAGAAGAGCTCTGGGACAAAATACCAGTACGGACACCTGTAACAGAAAATAAAAATGGGGAATCCACAAAAATAGAGGGCGGAGAAACACAGACAAGCAGAGAAGTGGCAATCATCGGCACATGCAGAGAAACCGGATTGTCTCTTTTCCAAGATGGCGCCAATAACCAAGAGAGCAGAGAGTGATGCAGACACACACCACAATGCATCGGATCAGTGAAGCAGAGGAAGAGCCAGATATCCACACTTACCTCACTAATCTCCCATCCAAAGCAGATATAAAGGATATGCTACACAAAGTGACAGCCACCATTGAAGAAGAGCTGCAAGAGATAAAGAAAGACTTTATAATGCTAGCAGGAAGAATGGAGAACCTGGAAGCAAACCAGAGTAAGCTGATTGCTAATCAAAAATCACTCAATAACACAATCCAGACACATAATCTGCTAATATCAGAAGACAGAGACAACTAGAGGACCAAGAAAAAAAGAAGTAGAAGGAATAATATCAGAGGTAGAGGGGTCCTGGAAACAATAAAACATTATGACATAAAGACTGTGCTACTGCAAATCTTTAACAACATACTCAACAGGGAGCCTACAACCAATATAGTCATTGAAAGGGCCAAAAGCAGCACCACTGAATGCTCCCAGGGACATCCTTTGCTGTTTGAACAGCTTTGCCTTAAAAGAGGAAATTCAGCAAAAGGCTAAGGACATCAACAGTCTTACATATGAAGAAGCTACAATCAAACTGTTCCAGGACATATCAAGAACTACATTAATCAACTCTCAGACATCCTTAGGGAAAAGAACATCCGGTACAGATTGGGATTCCCCTTAATAGCCAACAAAGAAGGAACACAGGCAGTGATCCGGTCCCCCAAAGATACTGATCTTTTCATACAGAAACTACAACTTCAACGTGTTGATCTACCTTGATGGCAGACAGTGGAAGCAGCACCACCCGATCTGGACTTTACAACTCAGGCAGAGTGGAACCAAGTCTACACTCCAAAGAGAACACCTCGCACACCAAGGAATAGGCCTACAAATATGAGACCAACCTGAACCAATGAGACACTTTGCAAACCAAGAAACAAGCCAAATCAAAGAATGTACACAAATTGAAAGACCTCATTGGTCATATATATAGTTAAGATATAGAACAGAACTCGCAAAACCTAAAAGGAAAAAAAAGGGAAAGACAAGAAACCGCTATAAAAGAAAATCAAACAGACGATTCTGTAAGATCTATATAACTTGATAAAGTTTATAAGTTCATTGAATGTTTGTTTCACTTCCCTACTTTTTGAACCTTGTTTTAAAGATAATGGCATCATTTGAATGTCAAATTGTGAGTTACAATGTCAACGGTTTGAATGAACCGACCAAGAGAGCCCATATAATGCATGAGTGCAAAAAAGGCAAAGATTGTCTTGAAACAAGAGACTCATTTAAAAGAGAATCATACACCAGCGCTCAATACAATACATTTTCCCCAAATATTTTACAGTAAGAAAAAAAGCCACTGGGGTAATGACCTCGATCCACAAAGATTTACCCTTTAAACTATCTGACAAATTAACAGACATACTGTAAATAGCAGATACGTGGTGGTAAAAGGAAAAATGGCAAACCTAAAGATAACAATAGGCAATAGGCCCCCATTCAAGGGCAAATCCAATTTCTTTGTAAATTTTTGAGAGTTTTGGAAGATTTCCATGAAGGGCTCCTAATAATGGGCGGTGACCTCAATCTAGAACTAAGCCCAATACTAGACACTTTAATAGTGATGGGCGAAATGTTTCGGCAGGCATGGATTCGCAGCAAATTTCCACGTTTCGCCATTGGCGGATTGTTCCGCAAAACGGATGAACAAATTCGCAGCGGAAAAATACGACGAAATAATAGCCGCAGGTAACAAAAGAATAGCCATGCGACAAAATAATAGCCGTGGGCAACAAAAGAATAGCCGATTTTAGACAATTTTTTTTGCCGCAGGACATTTTCGCCATTTCGTGAATTTTTCACCGTTTCGTGGATCACTACACTTTAAATAGTAAAAGCGTAATTTCATACAAGAATCTAAAAAACTCTCAAAAGTCATTTAGCGCTGTGGTTACTAGATATATGGAGAGTACTTTACCCTAAAAGTAAAGACTACACACACTATTCCAAAACCCAAAAGATGTACTCACGTATAGATTACATATTTATTAACCAAAAATGGCTACACTTATTTAATAAGGCAGACATGGGAAACAGTATCGAGTCAGACCATGCCCCTGTATCGACAAGCTTTACAATACCCCAAGTAATAGCACAAGAATTCAATTGGAAGTTTAATGACTCCTTATTGCATAAAAGCAAAAATTCTAAATATGATTAAACAAATCATAGATGAGAACAACTCAGTGAGTATATTACCTGTGGGAGACAAAGAAATGTGTTCTGAGAGGCCAACTAATCACACTATGTAGCAAACTGAAAAAAGAGAGAGAAGGAAAAGTAAATGAAATAGTGAGAGAGATTTGCAAACAAGCCCACAAAGCTAGTATTGAACAAGCAACTTACACAGAGCTAGAAGCTAAATGTCTCCAACTCAAAGCCTTGCTAGATCAATACACCTATAAAGCCTTCATAGAACTAAACAAAAATATTACGAGCTAGGAGACAAATGCAATAAGCACTTTGCAAATATCCTTAAAAAAATACAACTGCTGTCACATGTCCAGTCCATAAAGGACATTAACCAAAAAAATTTACATTTCAAAATTACTACCAAAGCTTATATAAGCTTGAAAATCCCAATCATGGCAAAGATTCATTGGAAAAGATGAAGACATTTATTAAAGAAGCCCACATAGTCTCTCTAACACCAGAACAGAGAACCATACTAGACCAGCCCTTTCAAACACGAGAGATAATAGAAACAATTGACACGTTTCCAGTGGATAAAAGCCTGTTCCCTTATGATTATAGCACACTATATTATAAAGTATACAAGAAAGAACTTGCCCCAATACTCACTACATAATTCAATTCAATAGATGCTCAAAATAGATTCTACTTCCAAGCAAAAGAAGCCCACATAGTAGTCATCCCTAAACAAGGGAAAGACACCCAACTACCTGCCAGCTACAGACTGATTTCATTAATAAATGTAGACTTAAAGATCTACGCAAAAATACTTGCCAATAGGGTGGGAAAAATTTAAGATTGAAATACAATCAACTCATACTGCCAAAAGAAAAGGGAGGACTTACCTTGCCAGATGCCGAGACATACTGAACTGCAATACACTTATCCCGAATTCAAGCTTGGTACTCGAGGTCCCAAGATCTGGGTCGACCTAGAAAATATGGTTTCCAATATATCATTAAAAAATTATCTTTGGGCTAAGGCAGAATTAATACCCAAAACAATTAAAAACCACCCCCTAACAGGGGCCTCGTACCAAGAGTAGTCAAAAATACAAGTTGGCCCCCACCCCATGTAGCCTCCAGCCCCTGGAACAAAATCCGGCTCTACTTTCTAAGGCCCGCCCCACTAGAATCACAGACTTTATAGCAAATAACAAGGTTAGCAGAAGTTAACAGAAGTCCAAAAAAGATGGAGGTGACATCCAAGGGATACTTGGAACTACCACCAAATATACCATTTTATACAAATGAACCAGAGCTTAGAATGGGGCAGACCTTTAACCAAATGGGAGAATATACTGGAAGCCCCCAAACCAATAGAAAAAACAATTTCTACTCTATACAAGCTACTGATAAATAGAGTAGAAACCCCCAAGAGAAACTGTTGCACCAACTGGGAAAAACTATTGGGTATAGAAATACCAGACAGAGTGTGGGAGAGGATATTTACAGGTATACACAAATCATCAAGAGCAGTGAAAGTTAAAGAGATGAATTTTAAATTGGCCACTAGATACTCCCACCAAGCTGAAACAGATGTATAAGAACAGCTCTGACTCGTGCTGGAGATGTGAGAACAGACCAGGGAACCACACCCATATTTGGTACTCTTGCCCTCAAATGAAAACCTACTGGTCAAAAATTTTAGAAACAATAGCAAAAATAACAATCAAAGAAAGCGAAATAGCCACTATTTTACTAAACTTAATTCCAGGAAAAAATAGTGTAATAGTGGACGTTACCCAACAATTCTTGAATACGGCTAGAATTCCAAGACATTGGAAATTAAAAAAAACCCCAACATACTTAGAATGGGTATACTTGGTAGAAGAATATCTAAATATCTAAATAATAAGATAAAGGAAAAAAAAAATAATAATAAAACAAAAGTGATCTCTGGTTGGTGCTGGTGGTGAACTAATAGGATCAGCACACCAGTCCCCAACACAGCTAGACTAATAGCACTGGGCTCTATAAATTACAGTAGCAAAGTAAAAAAAACAAATAAAAAAAATGATGTGAATGTGTGGTTGGTGCTTAGTTCACTACTATGAGCAGCACACCTGTCTCCAACACACACAGACGGAGCTGCAGTACACAATGAAAAGAAGACTAGTGTAACAGTAATCAGAAAATAAAAGCAGTCCTTACAAAACTGTCCCTCAAACCCCTGCACAGCTCTCTCCCTATGCTAACTCCTCAAGCACACACAGGCAGAATGTAAAATGGCTGCTGGGCTTCGGTTTATATATGGAAGGGAGTGGTCCAGGGGGGGGAGTGGTCCGGGAGGGGTGGTCCAGGAGGGAGAGCTGCCTGATTGGCTGCCATGTATCTGCTGGCTCTGGGGTGAGAGGTCAAAATTTGGCGCTAGCTAAGGCGAACCCAAATTGCGAACATCGCGAAAAGTTCGCGAACTTGCGAACACCCGATGTTCACGCGAATTAGTTCGCCGGCGAACAGTTCGCTACATCTCTATTGTAGAACATCACTGGCCTACTGGCCTAAAGGAAAAAATGTAAAGGAGCTCTGAACAGATTAAAGATTGTTCCTGCACCTGTGATCTACTGCAGCACTTGGACCAGGCGTTAATAGGGTAACCTTGCAACATAAGCAGCACTAACACTGGTTGTGCAGCTCAGTCCCATGCCTGCTAGCCTGAATAAGCAGTTTATACAAGCCCTGAAAAAAATAGGAAGCTTAAAGATTTGTCCTGCACCTGTGATCTACTCCAGCAATTAGTAAAATAAGCAATGATAGTGCACGGATGGCAATCAAAGAACACACATAAATAATAAAGTAAGGAGGACAAGTTAAAAGAATCATAAAAATGAGTAGCACAGAGCTTTATTAGTTCTACAGTAGAGGAGGTTTGTAATGTCTTGGATAAAAGGAAAAAGCAGCACTGTGATAAGTGAGGGGAAAGAGAAAGCTGAGAACTCTGACTCTGCAGCATTACATAGGGGCATCAGTATAAGCTGGTGATTTTGTGTAGTTGTGCTTCTAGATTGTCTGTCATGCAAATAAGATCCACCCTGCAAGCCTGTTTTGTTTTTCTAAACAAGACTAACACCTAAAATTATACATCTTTTTTTGTGTGTAAAACACACACATATCTGTAGTTGGTTTACTAATAAATATTTGATTCTGTACCTTATTAGTGGCAATCAGTATAGCTGTATTCTTAGTATTATGGAATTATTACTATATTTAGAATATGCCAACATATTCAACAGAGTAAATGAAAGACATACAAAAACAACCAAAAGTTATAGGTGAAAGAATGATGACTTTCTGTTCCACCTTATCATGTCAAGTAATGTAATTAACATCCTGTCTATTTAGAAAGTTTTCTACATATTGCCAGTTTGTTTTATCAACATTTTCCATTGTTGTGTCAGTGAGATATTCCATTATACCTATATATATTATCCTGTCCACAAAATCTGTTTCAGTTACAGAAATTATAGCCTTCTTTTTCCAATTGCTTTTCAAACACCTAAAAATATTTTACTGATTAAATGCTGGAAAGCATTATATATGCCAGGAAGTATATCTTCTAAAACATACATGAGCAGGTCCCATGCAGTTGCATTTCTGGGGCTGCTGCCCCTCCCCCACCCCAAAATGTACACCTGTCCCAAGGATTATTTATGAAGGTCTTTCTTTTTATCCTGGGTAGGTTAGAGACAAGGTCAAAACATAACAAGTAGAGTTCCTGTATCACATTTCCAGCATGCTGCAAAAGCTAAACCCAGGTAGAACCTGGAAAGAAAGGCTAGTGTATAATATCATCCTGAGGAACTTTTTTATTACCACACATATTGGTGTTTTCCAGACTCTTTCCCATGTCTCAGAATTGATTTGATGCTGTTTTACTGTTCCCAGTGCACCATGTACTTAGGTAGGTTATTATATAAAGTTGTAGAAATTAGTATTGTAAAAGAAAATATAAAACTGGAAACCAGAATGCATGGACTGGGTTGCCACATTGCAGAACTGACATTTTACTAATTTACTCAAGTTTACCTCATTTTTTCATTTGCAAGTAATCTAAAAGGATTTTACTTACAGGCGCAAATGTGTTCAGTCATACATTAACATAGTATATTCATAAAGATTGCTAATATACAGCACATTACAGATTGTTAGTATGAATTAATTAATTCCTAGTGGGATTAAGTAATACAATTCACCTATAAGTACAGGGGAAATGCCAGAGTAATATGAAATGATCTTGCTAGCGTGACTGCAGGTATGTTTTATGTGGTCAGATTTTTATGAAGATATTCAGTCAGTTTCATTATTGTTATATTAACTAGACTATTTTAACCAGAATATTACTCTGGGGTAATATCCTCTGAGTTTAGAATGCTGCCTACAGAATTTTTTTGAGCAAAGGTGTTGAAGAAATAAATGTGTCACAGGTGATATTTTTCTGATATGTGCTGTATGTATTCTATCTTTTTATAGAAAGAGATATGGACTTTTTGAAGAGAAGAAAATAATAATGGCAAATACAGATTTAGATGCTTTTCAACAATCAAAAGTAATTATATGTTTGAGGTTCCAGGTACATATACATGGGCCAGTTTTGTCTTATACCAGTAAAGGGTTGTTACCTAGTTTTTGTGGGAAAAGACTTGGAGGGTGAGTCAAGAAAATAATCTCTCGGTAATGAAGGTTAACTTGCCTTTCAGAGCAGTTTGCAGTAACATAGTAAGTTAGGTTGAAAAAAGACGTACGTCCATCACGTTCAACCATAATGACTATATATAACCTGCCTAACTTCTAGTTGATCCAGAGGAAGGCAAAAAACCCCATCTGAAGCCTCTCTAATTTGCCGCAGAGGGGAAAAAAATTCCTTCCTGACTCCAAGATGGCAATCGGACCAGTCCCTGGATCAACTTGTACTGAGAACTATCTTCCATAACCCTGTATTCCCTCACTTGTACTGAGAGCTATCTCCCATAACCCTGTATTCCCTCACTTGCTAAGAAGCCATCCAGCCCCTTCTTAATATATAATGTATCAGCCAGCATAACTGATTCAGGGAGGGAATTCCACAACTTCACAGCTCTCACAAAAATCCTTTCTGAATGTTTAAACGGAACCTCCCTTCTTCTAAACGGAGTGGGTGCCCTCGTGTCTGTTGGAAGGACCTGCTGGTAAATAAGGCATTAGAGAGGTTATTATATGATCCCCTTATATATTTAAACATAGTTATGTCACCTCTTAAGCGCCTCTTCTTCAGTGTAAACAGACCCAACTTGGCCAGTCTTTCTTCATAACTGAGACTTTCCATACCCTTTACCAGCTTAGTTGCCCTTCTCTGGACCCTCTCTAATTCATATTCTAGATGGGGCCTTACCAGTGCTCTGTAAAGGGAAAGAATAACCCCCTCCTCCCGTGAATCTATACCCCTTTTAATACAGCTCAAAACCTTGTTTGCCCTTGCAGCTGCTGCCTGGCATTGCTTGCTACAGCCAAGTTTATTATCTACAAGGACTCCAAGGTCCTTCTCCATTATGGATTTGCCTAGTGCAGTCCCATTAAGGGTATAAGTGGCTGCATATTTTTACATCCCAGGTGCATGACCTTACATTTATCCTCATTAAATCTCATCTGCCACTTAGCCGCCCAGATTGCCAGCTGGTCAAGATCCTGCTGCAAGGAGTAAAACAGAGTTGGGAAGCACTAAAGCTATATAGTATATCTACAATTTTGATAGTATTTGTATCTGCAATACAAGGTGGAAACAACTGCAAACCACTTCCAATAGAGCTCTGAAAAAAAGCTTTAACGTTGCTTTAGCTAAAACATCAGTCTATTTTACAACAGAATCAAGTTTGTGGTCAAAAGTACATTATAGTATCATTTGCGGCCTAGTCATTCAAACTTGAGATTCAGTTACGAAGAACTGTGGCAAAAAAATCAGATCTTAAACTTGCAAGATTTTTCAATGGAAAAAAATCTTAAAAATACAAATGAAAATTTTCAGCAGCTAAACCTGACTAACTTCTACATAAATCAGTGGGGAGTGTATTTTCAACATTCAAGCTATTTTATTTATTGTTCAAGTTTATTTTAAGCAGTCAAATTTGTGAAAATGAATGAAACAATGTTATTTATATTTGTAATCATTATGATAAAGTGTGCAGCAAATCAAGGCATTCCGATTTTTCCAGCTCAAGTATTTTTCTAAATATATGAAAAAAAATTGAATCTTTTTTTCCATTATTGAATTTTGAAAAATCTCACAGTCCCCTTGTGTGCTATGGCACGTAATACAAATGTATTTACTTCCCTTTTACTTCTCTTGCAGATTGCTGACAACTATCTGGCAGAGAGGACTAGCTTATCTGGTCGTTAAGCTGGTCGTTTATTATATGTTCACAAGCTTATATGGGATAAACGTCATACAGGAACCACATAAAGTCTTAATGAATATACTTCTTTATGTCAAAGCAGTTGGCTTCTTTCTTTTGGCAGCAACTGGAATTCCAGGCAACATGTATATTTTGGTCAAGTTTGCAATAATCAAAGTAACAGAAAAGAAGCTCTTGCCAACTAACTCCATCCTGATGGTTTTGGCATTCATGAACCTGCTTATTGTTTTTTCCCGTATCAACCTCCAATTTCTCAATGCCATTGGAGTAGAAAATTTCCTGGATGACTCAAAGTGCAAATTCTTTGTCTACACCTATAGAGTAGGCAGAGCTATGTCCATTTGCACCACCAGTTTGCTCAGCTGTTATCAGTGTATTATCATTGCTCCACAAACTAGGTTGTGGGCATATCTGAAGCAGAAGGCAATGCAGAATGTATTCTTCATAACTACAGCCATCCTAATAGCCAACCTCATACTCTACCCCAGTAGCATTATTTATGCTATAGCCAAAAACAATTCTACAACTTCACCATATACTCTGCGTTTAGTTTACTGTGACATGGACTATCTGACATATGAAACTTACATAATTAATGGGGCAATTTTTGCCTCTAGGGATTTCCTCTTTGTTGGGCTTATGACTGTTGCAAGCATTTATATTGTTTATGTTTTGTTTTGTCATGAGAAATCTATAAAAGGCAAAAGGAGCACAGACAGACTTCCTGGAAAATCAGTTGAATACAAGGCTTCAAGAGCTGTTGTTATGTTAGTTATTCTTTATGTAATATTGTTTGGATTTGACAACTCCATGTGGATCTATACACTGACACTCTCCAATGTGACTCCTGATATGAATGATGCCAGGATTGTGCTGGCCTGCTCCTACTCTGCACTGAGCCCTATCGTTATAATTGCCACTAACCCCAAATTACAGCAGATGTTAACATTTTTAAAGAGAAGAAAATTTGTTTTATGTTATGGCAGTGCTGAAGAAAAAGACATTCGAGTAAACTGTATTGACAAATAGTAGTTATTTGAATTAAGGCTGTACATTTAAATGCAAACTCTGTTTTGATATTTATAAACACTGTACCTTACTGTACCACACTGAATATTGCGTAAATATGTAGAAAACGTTGAATGACATTTTCAAACTCAGCATACCTATGTACATGGATACTGCCAGATTTTCCAGCACACTGTTCTGGGTTTTATAAGTTATGGTGAGATCTTTGGGTTTTTTTATTACATATTTTCTTTGATACTAATGATAAAATTGTCCCATTTAGCTTCGGTGAAAAAAATTTGAATATACTGTACTTCTAGCACAACTGATTTATTGTTTTTCATTTTCTATGATTTGCTTGCTACTTTATGATAATTACATGGCATCTCACAAGGAGCTCAAGATTTCAGGTACTTGTGCTACCATAAAATACCCCAACTTTACCCAGTATGACACTATTTCTCCTAGGTGTGAGCCAGTGCGTATGTTGGTGGTCAGGGTGTTGTGCAACTGTAACTCACAATAAATATGGGCGCCAGTGGTTCTTGAACTTAAACAGGAACTTATTTATTTAACAGATCCACATAGGAGTATTAACAGACATCAGTACAGGTCTCTTGCATATCACAGGTCAGGCTTGTGCCCACAGTACTTGGTCACAATGACTATATCCCCACAGGATGACAATGGGTTACTCCCAGCTTTCAGGTTATACTTCTCCCCAGTGGAATTTTCGTATCCGAATGATTGGAAATGGCGTAAAAACCATTCTGACTTTGAAATTCAATGCATGATTTTGGAAGCTTTCCATAGGACTCAATGGCACTCTACAGCTCCAACCTGGCCAAAAGAAAGTCACCATTGAAAGAATTCTAAAATGCTCGTAGTCGTTGCGACAAATACAATTTTGTTGCGGAAATTAACGCAAACCTCAAAAAAGTCGCGTCAGTACGAAAAGTTCTAAAAATTAGAAAAAATAAGAATTTTTCTCACTCAGTCGTGCTTCAATGAATGGGCCCCGTAATCTCTCTGAAAATATAGTCTGCAACTCTGAATGCTATAAGGGGAACATTATCTATTGTTTTGTGTATTGCTGTAAGAAAAGGTAAACAAGCCCTTTAAAGGGTTTGGACACCTTTGAGTTAACATTGAGCATGATGTAGAGAGTGATATTCTGAGACAATTTGCAATTGGTCTTTATTTTTTATTATTTGTGATATTTTTAATTATTTTACTTTTTGTTGTGCCTATAGGATGGCAATATCTGTCTTATGTTAACATTCACATAGCAGTTGTGATAATATATTATTTTATTTATGTATTATCTGGGTGACCTTTCTGGAGAGTTCTCCAGTTTGAAATGTCAGCAGTTAATGAAAGACTGGAATATAAATAGGAGAGGGTATGAAAAGAAAGAAAAGTAATAAAAAGTAATAGTAACAATAACATTTTAGCCTCACAGTGCAAATAATTAAGACGGCAAATAATTAAAAAAAATATACTGTACAAAATAAATAATGAAGATCAACTGAAAAGTTGCTCATAATTGATCATTTTATAACATACTAAAAGTTAATTTAAAGGTAAACCACCCCTTTAAAAAGAATCACACACTAGATAAAGTTTGGGAGCCATATGTTCTGTTCCCACAGGGTGATGCCCCCTGGTGTAAGCCCTCTTGATACACCTGTGAAGCATATCATACTGCATGCACATATGCAACCACACCCCAACTGTGCCTGAGGCACATCCTTCTCCTGCCTACACCCAGAGAAATGCCAACAGTGGATCAATCAAGGACTGTCAAAAGCAAAGCAATGATTTCAGGCAGGCTTGCCAAGAGAAAGCAAAATCCAAAGAAAAGTCTATTCTGGCAATCATTGCAAGGCAAGCGAAAGGCTAAATAAGGCCAGGTCACCCAGATAATAAATAAATAAAATAATATATTATCACAACTGATATGTGAATGTTAACATAAGACATATATTGCCATGAAATCAGACATATTAGGGTTGATTCACTTTTTTGCGTTAAAATAGAGTATTACCGCGTATTACGCGCAACCGGATGCGTTAATTTTAACGCATGCGTTAATTTGCACGCCGAAATAACAATAACGCATGATTCACAAACACTTAGACGCGCTAAATATCGCATTAGTCTATGCGAAAATTAACACCTACTTGAGGCAGGGGTAATTATAGAAAAGCACAGTTAATGAGCTTTTGGCAACATCATATGGACTTTTCAGTGTGATTTATTCTGTCTATGTTGGCCCTAGAGTGATGCAGCCTCCAGTTTGCTGGGAAATGGTCATTTTCAGAAAAGTAGTTTTACGAAAGTAATGGCGTGTATGGCTAATATGGCGTGAGTTTATTCGCATGACTATTTATATGCGGCAACTATTTATATGCGGCTACTATTTATATGCGGCTACTATTTATATGCGGCGACTATTTATATGCGGCGACTATTTATATGCGGCGACTATTTATATGCAGCGACTATTTATATGCGGGGCGTTGATTAGCACATGTACTGCGCAAATACCGCACGAAAATAGTCTTCGCGACTAAAATAGCAGTATCACGCGTAAATTAACGCAAGTATGCTTTTAGTGAATCGTGCGTTAAGTCGCAAAAATTTAGACGCAATAAAAATTTTACTGCATGCTATAAATAGCACAAGTTTTAACGCACTTTAGGGAATCAGCCCTATTGTCCTATAGGCACAACATTTTTTCTCTGCACTAGTATTCTTTTGATGCAGGACACACATATCCTGTAGATATAAAGCCGCAGAATATTGCAGCATTAAATACAAAAGGAAAAATAATAACAAAGGAATTAGATAGATTTAATGGATAGATTTAAAGCAAACCATTCAAGCAAGAAAATTATTACATTATCATTATAAATTTAATAAGACTGTTAATATACAGCACAGATTGTTATTGTGAATTAATTAATCCCTAGTGGGATTAAGTAATACAATTCACCTATAAATACAGGGGAAATGACAGAGTAATATAAAATGATCTTGCTAGGGTAACTGCAAACAGCAGGTATGTTTTATGTGGTCAGCTTTTTATGAAGATATTGTCAGTTTCATTATTGTTATTTCAGATAGACTATTTTAGCCAGAATATTAAATTGTGATTATATTCTCCGAGTTTAGAATGCTGCCTGCAGAGTTTTTTTTGAGCAGAGGTATTTATCAAACACAGATTCCCTGTTAGTATTGTGGGGATTTAGTTCTAGGTAGAAGCAGCAGCTCTTTTCACACAGGCAAGAGACAGGTACACAGGAGTTCAAGCTGAATTCTGGTGTGAATTTATTTAACACAGCAGGCTTGGCAAAAAATAAAAGTTCATAGAGCTGATATCCAAATATAACCAATAAGTAGCAGTCTTGCTGAAACTGAAAACTGTCCTTCCCAGGGAACACACAGCCACACTTGGGTAGATTAAACCAACATAAGTAAATGCAGGTTACACTCAGTCTTTTGTAGAATACCTGTGCTTTCTCAAACGCAGATGCACTTCAATCCCTCAGTCTTTAGGGCAGCATATAGTAGCTGGTCCTTGCTACTAGGCTCATAGGTAACTGTGCAGCAAATAGTTCCGAACAGGTCTCAAACAGACTTTTTCCCAAACAGGATAAGTTCTACACTGCAGCTCCAGTAGCTCACCTCTCTCCCAGAACAGAGCAGAGAGACACTACTCTTTAACTGCAGGTGAGGCTAATCAGCCCTCACAGCTGCACAGACAGTGTCGGACTGGGATGCCAGGGGCCCACCAGCAAACCTTAGACCAGGGCCGGAACTAGGGGTAGGCAGAAGAGGCAGCTGCCTAGGGCGCAATGATTAGGGGGCGCCAGGCAGAAGCCTCTGCTGCCTACCACTAGTTCCCCTACTTTGCCATTGCCCCCGCCGCTAATGACAAGCGGCGGGGGCAATAACCCACGGCATCGCACCCCCCCCGAACTGCGCATGCGCGCCAACGGAGGGGGCGGGGCGGGCCAGGCGGCCGACCGGGTTGCCTAGGGCACCCGGACGGCTTGGCCCGCCCCTGCCTTAGACCTTGGGCCCAGTTTTCAAATAATTTTTCATTCACTTTTCATTCAACCTCTATATTTTCCTAGTTTTTCTACAGTACATACTATAATCTATTCTTCTTTATATTTAATCGATTTGTTCCCATAGAGACATAGAAGTGACCATGAATTAGGCCAGATAGTTAGAAGCAGAAGGGCCCACCGGGAGTTTTCCTGGTATCCCTGTGGGCCAGTCCTACACTGTGCACAGACCCTCAATTTCACATCCCTCTGTGCTGCTTCATAGAGGATTCTGGGAGGGATATACTGTACTTTCCTTCTATTTCTTGTCCAACCATGCTACAGCATTCTATTTTATCTCATTATTTATTTAATGTGCTCCAGTGTTACATAGTTACATAGGGTTGAAAAAAGACCAGTCAAGTGTAATTTAATATAATGTGGATTGTGGTTCAGGCCACTATAAAAGATCAACCTAAATGATACTTTATCTGCTCTGTGCTGTATGTATTCTGTCTTTTTATATAGAGAGAGATATGGACTTTTTGAAGAGAGGAAAATAAGAGTGGCAAATACAGATTTAGCATGCCAATATGTACTGTGAGTGCATTTTAACAATCAAAAGTAATTATATGTTTAAGGTTCAAAGTGCATATACATGGGTCAGTTTTGGCTTTTTCAGTAAAGGCTTGTTACCTAGTTGTTGTGGTAAAAGACTTGGAGGGTGAGTCTAGAAAATAATCTCTTAGTAACAAAAGTTAACTTGCCTTTCAGAGCAGTTTGTAGTAAAACTGAGTTGGGGAGCACTGAAGCTATACAGTATACCTACAATTTTTGACAGTATTTGTATCTGCAATACAAGGTGGAAACAACTGCAAACCACTTCCAGTAGAGCTCTGAATCCATCATCTGCTCTACAAAAAGAAGCCAGAAGGCTGCTTTAGCTAAAACATCAGCCTATTTTACACTTCAATTACAAAATTATTTTCTCAGTTTTGAGGTGCAGATTGTTTCAAGTACATTTTGTTTTGTATGCAAAAATATCCCCAATATATTTATTAATTTCTCTCAGGGTGCATATGTAAGTGTGGCCATATACACTGGTAAATAATATACAAAAAACATATATTAAGTCATGAATGGCAACAGAATCAAGTTTGTGCTCAAAAGTACATTATGGTTTCTCAAACTACATTCTGTAAATGTAAACATGCAGACTCTCTTAAACTGAGTTTTGTCTCTCAAATGTATAAACCCATGTAACAGAACAGTGATTAAATTATATGAAAAAATCAGAAACGTGCCAGTCTACACAATTAATATACCGTATAGCTCAAATTTGCTAGATTTAAATGATAAAAAAAAATGCATATGACAGAAAGGAAGATTATTTATAAATAAATCCATTAAGTCAGAAAAATTAACCCTAATGGACAGATTTATCAGCATTTTAGCAGTGTCTGAAACTTTAAATGTCTGAGATTTACTAAGCACAAAAAACTTGAATGTACAAATTAGTCATCTAAAAGCTGATGAGTTCATGTACAAGTCAACAGGAGTTTCAGTTCTAGTTTTTAGAGTTTCTTGAATGTTATTGAAAGTTATTGAAGTTATTTTTCCACATTTTTAATTGATCACGTTTATAGTTTTTTCACAAACTTGATTTTTGAGAAATATGCCTCTAGGTTTCACAAATTCATTTCTGTTCAAAAATTCTGTCCAACAGAAGCAAGCATACTTAAACTGGAGTCCATTTACTGGTATTTTTTCCTCACATGCTGCATCTGCAGTCCATGCTTTCATCTTGACCCAACCAGCAGTACTAGGGTATGGTAAGAAATATCCTGCACGCCCATCCCCCAGGGGCAAGTAATCCAAAGGATCACATAGGTATACATTACAAAATATATAGGGACAATGCTAGATACCGTATATCATGACCTGGATGGATGAAAATATTCAGGTTCTTTTACAACATATATTTTGTGGAGTGCTTTTAAAACCATTTGCCTTCCTTCTGTTCTACTTCTCTTTCAGATCGCTAACAACTGTGTGGCAGAGAGGACTTGCTTATGGCTGGTTGTCAATATATGTATATGTTCACAAGCTTATCTGATGTAAATTTGCATACAAGAAACACCTAAAGTCTTAATGAATATACTTCTTTACATCAAAGCAGTTGGCTTTTTCCTTTTGGCAGCAATTGGAATTCCAGGCAACATGTATATTTTGTTCAAGTTTGTAAAAATTAAAGTAACAATAAAAAAGCTCCTGGCAACTAACTCCATCCTGATGGTTTTGGCATCCATGAACCTGCTTATTGTTTTTTCCCGTATTAACCTCCAATTTCTCAATGCCATTGGAGTAGAAAATTTCCTGGATGACTCGAAGTGCAAATTTTTTGTCTACACTTATAGAGTAGGCAGAGCTATGTCCATTTGCACCACCAGTTTGCTCAGCTGTTATCAGTGTATCATCATTGCTCCACAAACTAGACTCTGGGCATATCTGAGGCAAAAGGCAATGCAGAATGTGTTGCTAATAACTACTGCTGTCTTAATAGCCAACCTCATACTCTACCGCAATACCATTATGTATGCTATAGTTAAAAAAAATTCTACAACCTCACCGTATACGCTTCATTTAGTTTACTGTGACATGGACTATCTCACATATGAGGCATACATACTTAATGGGGGAATTTTTGCATCTATGGATTTCCTCTTTGTTGGACTTATGACTGTTGCAAGCATTTATATCGTTTATGTTTTGCTCTGTCATGAAAAATCTATAAAAGGCAAAAGGAGCACAGACAGAGTTCCTGGAAAATCAGTTGAATACAAGGCTTCAAGAGCTGTTATTATGTTAGTTATCCTCTATGTAATATTGTTTGGATTTGACAACTCCATGTGGATCTATACACTGACACTCTCCAATGTGACTCCTGATATGAATGATGCCAGGATTGCGCTGACCTGCTCCTACTCTGCACTGAGCCCTATCGTTATAATTGCCACCAACCCCAAATTACAGCAACTGTTAACATTTTTAAAGAGAAGGAAGTGTTTCTTCTGTTATAGGAGCGCTAAAGGAAAAGATATTCAAGTACACAATATTGACATATAGGAGTTATTTGAATTAAGGCTGAACATACATGCAAATGCAAGGCAAATACTCCATTGTTGAATATAAACACTGCACTGAAAACAATATTACCCATGGCCTTGTATTGATTTAATGGATTTACAAAGAAGTCCTTATGTTGGCTAGTTTTGTATAATGAATCCTGAAGTCTTTGATAATATTAACCAATATTTATGGAACTAAAACAACAGGCCTATCATATCATTTAAATAAACATTTCAGCCCATATTTGATGTACTAAATACTGGGGAATATGTGTGTTGGAATAATTTTTTTGTTTTTTCTTGTAATAATAAAAGCTGTAGACTACGACACATGGCATGTTATTATAACACAATAGAGGGGCTTTTATATGTGATAAGGTAGCTTTTGGCCTGTCAGCAGCTTCAGGGTACCTGTGCCTCAGCTTCTCTCCACCCTGCATTTTTTCCACAGATGGAGAGAAATCCCTACCCACAAACAAAATTGTGAGTGACCCAATTTTGTGCAGTGGGACTGTAGTGGGGGTTGTAGGTGACCTCCAACTTTTTATAGGGGGTGCCCTGCATTCCAAAATTACACCTCTGGATAAATACAAAGAAAAAATTAAGGCATTGCAGTACTGTAAAATATACCATTTCTACTCCAGTAAAAAATTCCAGAAAAATATACAAAACAGTGTAATTATAGCAAGAATAATGACAAATAAAACATTAATTTATTGTTGCTAGCTTATGCAACATGATGCTATATGACATTTTTGTATCTCAGAATAACAGATATTGGTGTTGAATCATATTTACCCAATGGCGTGCAAAGCGCAAACACATTTTCACATTTGTGAAATCACCATTCAGTTCATCACAATTAGTAAAGCTGAGCTAAAGAGACATTTCTTAATACAATAGGGGTCATTTACTATTTATGGGCCAGGATGCAACATATAAAAAACAGGAACATCACATGCATATTTTTGATGATAATTACAAATTAAAAGGGGGTAAATCCTAAATAACTGAGAGCAAGGCATCTTAATATGGGTTTGTTTGTAACCACAGTGGTATTTATTGTGGTATTTAGAGTGGTGTCAGCAACTTGAATTTATGGGGCATATTTATAAAATGTAGAAATAATTTGTGATGAAAAAATAATTTAAATGTTGGTATAAAATTAATAGCATATTTATAAAAATCTGCTGTGGTCCTTTGTTTTGTTTTTATTACACCAATATGAAACCTAAAAGATGCCAATCTAGAACTAGTGTAACCCTTGCAAAAGTTCAGATTCAGAAGTATATTCCACTATATTCAGTGATTTAAATCATATTAAGAACAGAAGTGCTAAAAGGTGTTAAAGGAATGTATATTGTGAGAGATGCAATGGAAAAGATCATTATTTGGTGTATTTTCCACCAGTGTTAAAGGTGGGATACAAGTTTTGCAGCAGGTGATGCTGGGTTTTATGTTACTGGTTTAGGAAAAGCCAAATGAAAAGGTCCCTGGAATGAAAGGAGGGGGAGCAGGAAAGACCTTTCATTCTGTACTCCACTTAGGGGCTGATTTACTAACCCACGAACGGGTCAAAATGAGTCCGATTGCGTTTTTTTCGTAAAGATCGGTATTTTGCAATTTTTTCGTATGTTTTGCGATTTTTTCGGCGTCTTTACGAATTTTTCGTTACCAATACGATTTTTGCGTAAAAACGCGAGTTTTTCGTAGCCATTACGAAAGTTGCGTAAAATCTTGCGATTTTTCGTAGCGTTAAAACTTGCGCAAAAAGTTGCGCTTTTTTCGTAGCGTTAAAACTTACGCGAAACTTCGCACCTTTTAAGTTTTAACGCTACGAAAAATGCGCAACTTTTCGCGTAAGTTTTAACGCTACGGAAAAATCGCAAGATTTTACGCAACTTTCGTAAAGGCTACGAAAAACTCGCGTTTTTACGCAAAAATCGTATTGGTAACGAAAAATTCGTAAAGACGCCGAAAAAATCGCAAAACATACGAAAAAGTCGCAAAATGTTCGTTTTCAAGTCGGAACTTTTCCAATTCGGGTCGGATTCGTGGGTTAGTAAATGAGCCCCTTAGTATTTTCAGTTGCTCAGCTGTAGGGAGCTGCCTGATTGGGCTGCAGGTGAGCAGCAAATTAAAGGGCTGTGGGATTACACAGAGAGGGAGTTGGAGATTCCTGACTCAGAAGGTCACTCTCAGAGCAGGGCACAGGGCAGGAAGGCTGCCTGTGTTAGGAACTCCTAGAGGAACTGGGGGTGCCACCTGCCACTTAAAGGAGCAGAGGGAGTCATGACCAGGTGGATGAGAGCTGAGAGGAGTCAGCAAGGCTTAATGTGAAGCCTGAGTGTTCCAGAAGGTGGAACTAACCCTGGAAGGTGAGAGCCCTAAAGAAAGGACAAATCACATCCATGAACTGAACTGTTGATGAACTATGTTCCTTTAAGCTGTATGTGAGGAAAAATTTGCCTAAAGACGTGGTGTCCCTGTCTCTATGCTCCAGATCCTCTGCAGGCCTGCCTACCATTGCTAATTCCCCCAAAATTCCGTGTACAGGCAGTCAGCACGTCACATATGGTGTTCTGATGCGGGCACTAAGGAGCTGTTAAAGAGACATACACATGTAAAGGGCTAGTGAGCGTTTCCCTAAGAGACTGAGACAAAAGGGCGCCAATGAGTGACTGGTTTGCTGAAGGCAAAAGTATGTGGGGAAGTGTGTCCTGTATATGTGGCAATGCAAAGGTCACTAGAAGCCAATAAGAAGTGCTGGGGCAGAAAGGCACTTGAAAGTATGTTCAGTGAGAAGTCAGGTGAACTTCCTGCATTTATTAACGGTCAGGCTGTGTGAGTGAACAGAGCTGATGGAGATATTGAAGTGAAACATGGTAACATGGCAGTGAATGGTGGTAAGCCAGACAGTGTGTCTGAGGAGGTAAATGAGGAAAAGGTAAAACTACCTCCTGATTCTGTGTGTGAGGATGTGCCCGCCACAAAACTGGTCTCCAGTGAGCTGAATTGTGTGAGACTGGAAACACAATGTGCTGGAGAGAAAAATGTCATGACTGGAAAGTGTGCTTTGCTACCTGAAGGGTAATGCAAAGTGAGAATGTCTCCCTATTGTGTGGTTGTCCACCTGGGAGTGCCTTAAAGGTGAGGTGAAAGACGAGCCCTGCACCATGTATGACTTGTCTGAGTGTGTGTGCAAAGTGGAACTGGTAAATTGCACCTATTGCTATGCCGTAGGTCATATTGCAATAGCAGTATTGGGGAGCTCAACCCTCTGTTAACTTACCCAAGCGGGTATCAGGTGCAAATACTGGAAGAACCTCACCTTGCATGGGGGACAATATCCAACAGCAAAAAAATCCAGTAGCACACTGAAGATGCAAGCCGTGAAAAAATTGTGTTTTATTTGCCCAAGTACATATAAACAAGCAAAGAGCAACATTTCGGGACCCTTTCTCAAGCTTGCTCTTTGCTTGTTTATATGTACTTGGGCAAATAAAACACAATTTTTTCACGGCTTGCATCTTCAGTGTGCTACTGGATTTTTTTGCTGTACGTCATATTGCAGACAATTGTGCATTTGTGAAGGCAGCGGCTGCCCGGCTGAGAGAGGCAAATGACCTGCAGTTGGGTGAGCAAGTTGATACAGGTGAATGGGTTGAGCTGACTGAGTGTCAGGTTTTGTGTGAAAAGGGAACGGAGTGTTCTGAGGTAATTGGCATCCACATTACCAATGAGAGTAAGCCAGATGGAGTGACTGTGGAGGAAAGTGGAGTTACTTTAAAACTTTCTCCTAATCAGTGCTGCGAGGTTCTGGACATCCCAGATTCGGTTTGCAGTGAGTACCTTGTGATGAATCAAGTGACTAAGGAAGGTCTTAAAGGCAAAGTAATGAGGTCTTTGCCAAATGCTGTGGAAGGAGATGTTCAGACAGAAAATGTGAGTCTGGCAGAGAGTATTAATCCAAAGTATGCAAAATGTGTGCTGGAGGTTAACACTGAGTATGTGCCAAGCTGTGTGACACAAAACAGTATGCAAGTGACAGATGCTACCAGAGGGCAGTGTGCATCTGGTGAGCAAAAGTTTGAAGGCAAAGACAAACGTTTGCTAGAAAACCCAGTGTTGCAGGCCAAAGAAGAGTCTACTGTAGGTTTTGAGACAGAGAGCCATTGTAAAATGCAGTGGTTGGGACAAGGATGGTGAGGGATGTGTGTCTGACAGTATGGGTACAAGTCTGGCCACTGTTTCCTCCCCATTGGATGAAAAGCAGAAGAAGAAAGTGTGTGTGGCTACTCCCATAGAAACACATGTGTTCGATCCCAATGATAGAACTTTAGGGGGAAAACTTGAGATAGAGAGTTTCTATTGGGGTTGCGAGGTGTTTTTCACCCCTGGGTCAAAACAAAAGGGGGGGGGATATGTGAGAGATGCAATGGAAAAGATCATTATTTGGTGTATTTTCCGCCAGTGTTAAAGGTGGTAAAGGTAGCACCAGGTAAAATACCTTGTTTTGCAGCAGGCGATGCTGTGTTTTATGTTACTGGCTTAGGAATAGCCAAATTAAAAGGTCCCTGGAGTGAATGAAGGGAGAGTAGGAAAGACCTTCCATTCCATATTCCACTTAGTATTTTCAGTTGCTCAGCTGTAGAGATGTAGCGAACTGTTCGCCGGCGAACATCGGGTGTTCGCGCAAATTGGCGGACTTTTGCCGATGTTCGGCACTTTGGGGTCGCCGCGTATTTTTTTGGCGCCGCGTTTCTTCGCCGCGTTTTTTCGCTTCGTTTTATCGCCTATGCATATACATAGGAATAGCTGGCGTTTTTTTTACAAAGTATTTTTCAGAGAAGTTTTTGCCCTTTATCCCCCTCCTGCATGCCACTGTCCAGGTCGTGGCACCCTTTAAACAACTTTAAAATCAGTTTTCTGGCCAGAAATGGCTTTTCTAGGTTTTAAAGTTCACCTTCCCATTGAAGTCTATGGGGTTCGCAAAGTTCGCGAATATTCGCGAGTTTTGGCGAAAGTCCGCGAACGGGTTCGCGAACATTTTCAGCGATGTTCGCTACATCACTACTCAGCTGTAGGGAGCTGCCTGATTAGGCTGCAGGTGAGCAGCAAATAAAAGGGCTGTTTGATTACACAGAGAGGGAGTTGGAGAATGATTCTTGACTCAGAAGGTCACTCTCAGAGCAGGGCACAGGGCAGGAAAGCTGCCTGCCTGTGTCAGGAACTCCTAGAGGAGCTGGGGGTGCCTCCTGCCACTGCAAGGAGCAGAGGGAGTCATGACCCTGTGGATGAGAGCTGAGAGGGCACAGCAAGGCTTAATGTGAAGCCTGAGTGTTCCAGAGTGTGGAACCAACCCTGGAAGGTGAGAGCCCTGAAGAAGGGACAAATCACATCCATGATCTGAACTGTGTTCCTTTAAGCTGTATGTGGGGAAGAATTTGCCCAAATAAATCTGTGTTGTGGTATCCCTGTCTCTATGCTCCAGATCCTCTGCAGGCCTGCCTACCATTGCTAATTCCCCCAAAATTGCGTGTACAGGCAGTCAGCATGTCATATATATATATATATATATATAATATATATATATATATATATATATATATATATAATATATATATATGTGTGTGTGGTAGAAATAATATAAATGCAAACTATCTACTGAATGCTAGTTTGTTATGGGTATCCTTAATGGAGAAAGATCTAGGGGTTTTTGTAGATAACAAGTTGTCTTAATTCCAGGCAGTGTCATTCTGTGGCTACTAAAGCAAATAAAGTACTGACTTGTATAAGAAAGGGCATCGACTCAAGGGATGAAAACATAATTTTGCCCCTTTATAGGTCCCTGGTAAGGCCTCCACCTTGAGTATTGCCGGTACAGTTTTGGGCTCGCAGTCCTTAAGCAGGGATATTAATGAGCTGGAGAGGAGTGCGAGAGACGTTGCAAACTAAACTTGGTAGAGGGGATGGGAGATTTCAGCTTATGAGGTAGACTGTCCAGGTTGGGGTTGTTTTCTCTGGAAAAGAGGTGCTTGCTAGGGGACATGATTACTCTATACAAATACATTAGAGGGGATTATAGGCAGATGGGGGATGTTCTTTTTTCCCATAAAAACAATCAGCGCACCAGAGGTCACCCCTATAGATTAGAGGAACGGAGCTTCCATTTGAAGCAGCGTAGGTGGTTTTTCACGGTGAGGGCAGTGAGGTTGGGGAATGCCCTTTCTAGAGATGTGGTAATGGCAGATTTTGTTAATGCCTTTAAGAGGGGCCTGGATGAGTTCTTGAACTAGCAGAATATCCAAGGCTATTGCGAAACTAACATCTACAGTTAGTACTAGTGGTTGTATATATAGTTTATGCATGTGAGTGTATAGAATGGTAAGTATAGGTTGTTTGTGCTGGGTTTACTTGGATTCGCTGAACTTGATGGACTCTGGTCTTTTTTCAACCCTATGTAACTATGTAACTACAGGTGTATATCTTTTGGTAACATTAGATTCTCTAGTAAGCAAGAAAGATTTATAGAAATTGAGCTTTACAGTATGTAGTAAGTATATAAGCACAACATCGCCAATGTACAGTATGCACTAGTCGATATGAGTGATAGACCACCACAGTGTTCACATAAGAACTTAATGTATCACCGGGTTATAATCAAATTTGCAATATAACAGAGATCAGTGCCAAAGACTATGGTAACAATACAATAAGGATATAATAAGTGCATAAACACATTTCTATACTTATTATAATTATAACTAGAAAGGGAAGTTTGAAAACAAACTTCATGTTGGTTTGAAAAATGTGAAGTCACTGAATGAAATCTGATTGGCTGTTGTTGGCTCCCACCCAGTTTTTCTAACCCTTGAACACTGTTATATAATAAAAACCTCTGTGTAAAGTTTGGGGACCTTGGTTTTAATAGTGTCTGAATGGCAGCAATTTAGATTTCCCCACTGATCGAATTCTAATCTAATTGGCGGTTGGTGGCTTCGCCCACTTTTTCTAACCTGGAACTGCAGTTACTCATTGATAAACTCTGCAAAGTTTAGGGACCCTAGGATTAATAGTTAAAGAACAGCAGCAGTTTAATTTAAACTCAAGATTTTTTTCTTTTAAATAAACTTAATAAAGAATGCAATTTTTATTGTAAATAGGTGTGCCAAATAAAAATGTGTTGTGAAATTTTAAGGCATGTGCAAAAATGTTTCATTTATACTATGTATGACATATATGTATGAACTAATGTGAAAAATGGATAAGCTGTACAATCTAAAAATATTTGTTATTATGAAATGATTGCATATACTAAAATAGATAAGTACTGCAAGATGTGAAAGTTTGATATACGGTTTTATTCTTTTTCACAGGTTTCAAGCAACTGGACAGACTTTCTGGGCACTTTATTATCAGTTTTTAGTTGGCCGTACCATGTAAGGGAGACGTGTAAAGTGCTATGGGACAAGCTACAACCCCTTGATATGCCAAAACCAACAGCAGCAGACTGGATACAAATTGCTGAGGATTATTACATCAAAACAAACTTTTCCAACTGTGTTGACACATTGGATGTGAAACGTGTGTGTTGTTATATGATCCAAGAGTGGTTCAAAGTACTGGAACTACATAATGTTCTCAGTTGTGCTTTTGGGTTTGGTTGACACCAACTACTGCTTTACCGTGATAAATGTGGGGTCATATTCAGCGCTCTCCAGGATCTCCTCCTTGGTGGTTAGTTAATTATGTCATTGCCATTTGGCAAAGGTTACTATGGTTCACTTACATGCCCACTGTGGCAGCTGCCATTGGGATAAAAGTTTGTAAAAAGGCTGCGTTAGCTCTGCCACACCCTTCCAATCTGGACAACAAAAGCTGTCAGCACAGCCTTTATATACAACCCCTTCTCTATTTCCCTCTGCTGGGTGGTGGTATGAATTACACTTTTACCCAATATTAACAAACTTCTGCCTGTTTTTTTTTTTTATGAAAATAAAATGTTAAAATTTAACATTAACAATATTCAGTCAAAACAAACAGGAAATCATAATTTTCGCTTTACATTACTTTCACACTTTTTTACAGTCACATTCAACATAAATTACCTTATCTAGCCCTTACACCTAGGTCTAATAGATCTTTTCATTTCAACATTCAACACTTCAATGCAATGTATTTTTTTAAATCCTATTTTTCAAGCTTTTTATATACCTGGATTTACTAATTCAGTCACTGCATGGATATCATTGGTGGTGTGAATGAAGGATATTTCAGATTTCATTATTTCATTTGTATTTTTAACATCCAAAATATTTTATTCTTTGAGATTTTCAACACACTTGTAAAAATAGAGAACAATGCAATGTGATTTAGCTTTCTTCCTCAACTTAAAGCTACTGAGTATTTCTGAAAAGGGGGGGGGGGGAATACCGTATAAAATAAAGGCGAACAGGATAAAAGTGAAAGAGTTTTCAGAAAGATGCAGAAAATTGAAACTGGCAAAGTGAAAAGAAGGGCAAATCATAAGTCAAGGAAGAGAGAGAACAAAAAAGCAGTGAAGAAAACAAAAAGTTAGGAAAATAGAAATGGAGAAGAGGTAGTGTGTGATATATACATGCATGACACTATGGTAGTGGACCTGTTCTCTAGGCATACTTGGTTTTAGGCCTAAATCCACATTTCAAATTCAGTAAATTGGGAAACTAGGATAAATGGGAGTGGTCAAGTTGCAAAAAAATTGACACTATCATTTTATAGCTAAAAATCATTACAGTATTATTGAATGATTACTGTACAGGTATAGGATCCGTCATCCGTAAACCCGTTATCCAGAATGCTCTGAATTCTGCCATAGACTCTATTATATGTAAATAATTCAAATTTTTAAAAATGATTTCCTTTTTCTCTGTAATAATACAAAGTGCCTTGTAATTGATCCCAACTAAGATATAATCAATCCTTATTGAAGGCAAAACAATCTTATTGGGTTTATTTAATGTTTAAATTATTTTAAGCAGACTAAAGGTATGGGAAAAAAAACCCAGGTTTTCCCAAGCATTCTGGATAATAGATCCCATACCTGTACTAGAACTGATTAAGTGCAAAGATAATGCTGTAAAAGTACATGCACAACATGCATACATCAACACATTATGATTCAGTAAAGCAGAAACATTAACAAAAGAAAAACGAATAACAACAGTTCTAATTATAGTTATTTGTGTACAACAGTGTGAAATTTAATTACTGCTCCATTTTAATTAATCCTCTGTGTCATGATGTCAGAGACAAATACTGAATATACGGATATCAATATGTATAAATATATGTCATTTCACATACATAGAGATAACTGGAGCAAAGAACGCTTTAGAAAAGGTAAGAATAGGTGAGTTTTTAGAGATCAGTAATACATGTACAGATTTGGTTGGGCAGAAGCAAAGAACCACCAGTTAAAGGCAGGTATATTGTAATTTATTTTAAAATGTAACTTTGTCATGAGCGGGTAACAAGCTGGTGGGAAAAGAAACTGGGGTTTTTTTGGATGTCAGTCTCCGTAAAGCCTTAGTAATCAAGTGTAGGAAAACCAAGTGAGGTCAAGAAATCACTTGGTTTTTCTGCAACTAAATGACGGTACCACAGACTGGTATGTTTAATAAATTTACCCCTATGGGATAGATTAATGAAAATTTGAGCTTGTGTTTGAAATATGCTGTTTGCAAAAGTATTCAGTCCCCACAGATATGAGGCACATACTACCAGATAAGTACATGCTAGCTTTGCATGCTCTTTGGGAGTCATTTTGGTACATTTTCTCAAGGTTCAGGTTAGTTGGATGACTCTTGTGCACTTCAGTTTTAAACAGTTTCCAAAGATTCTCTGGTGGATTGAGATCAGGGCTTTGACTGGACTACTGAAGTACATTCACCTTTTTATTAATGAGCCTTTCCAATACTACTTGCCTTGTGCTTCGGATAACTGTCCCAAGTTGAGCAGTCTTTAACCAGCTGCTGCTGCAGTTTTTTTTACTTTTATTTTTTACTATGCATTCATCCTCCTAGGCACTGCTAAAGAAAAAGTAGCCCCACCGTCACGGTTGGTAACCCAAAACCCAGAACAATTGCCACGGTCCCGGTCACAGCTCACACTTCTGCCTATAACAGCCACCTTTGGCTTTGGGTGGAGCCCTCCGATACTCCAGTGCCATCAGGTCTTACAGAGAGAGGACCAGGGCAAAGGTTCTGAGTGAGCAAGAGAACCAGATCATTACAGGAGGGCTGAGGGAGCTTACTAAAATCAGAGTCAGGCGAGCCAGGTCAAAACCAGAACGGTAGCACAGTACAAAATCAGGATGCAGAAGCAGAGTCCACAGGCAAATGGGTCAATCCAGGCAGCATTCACTCAAAGTCAGGATACAGGCAGGGGTCAGAACTAGACAGACAGGACAAAATGCGCACTCAGGAACTATTGTAGATAGACCTATAATGGGCATGGGAGAAACTGGGAGGCAGAGATTCATGGGCTAGATAATTAAAGATTTAAAACAGGTGTGTGCAAATAGAGAGCACCCGTAGCCACAATTCCTGCTTGGATAACTAAGGATATCATTGAAGTGAACCAGGAACCCAGCAGTCCTGCCCAAATAGGTGAGAGGCAAGGAAACTATAAAGCAAGCAATGGGTTCCTGGTTCAAATCCAGGCAGGATGTTATACACATGATGCTACCCCCTTTCACTTCTCTGTTGGTATTTGGGTGTGGGCAATGGTAGATTAGAACCACACTTTTTGCTTTAAACCTTAGCTAAAAAGCTGTGTCTTTGTCTGATTTGAATGGGCCAGATTTAAATCAATGAAAAAATGAATGATTTATCACGTGAAAAGTTATCGGCAAGATTCAGTTTGAGGAGAGAGAAAACTTTTCTCCTAATTCTGTTCCAGTTTTTTCCCCATAGACTTCAATAGAGTTTTCATGCGATAAATAGTAAGATACATTTTTCTCAATGAATCATGTTCTATTGGAAAGCTTGGAATTCAATTAGGAGATAACCCTTTTCATCAAATTGAATCTAGCCCATTATTTTTCAAAATTGCAGTCACATTCATGCATTTTGACTAACTCCAGACATGTTTTGATGTAATTCTTTTGAGTACCAATTTACTTTATAGGTCACTATTATACAGAGATCTTGATATGGTGGAGCGGTGGCAGCATTATGCAATTGGGCTGCTTGTTGTCAGCAGTGCCTAGGAATACTAATAAAATAGAATAGAAAAATTGGATGGTGCAAAATACAAATAAAAATACTGCAAAATAACTGGTTTAAGACTGCTAAAAATGAAATCTTGGGAAAAAGCTATCCTAAACAGAAAGCAACAGTAACATAGGAGTTGCAAGTCAAAATTTAAAAAGCATTCTGCCCAATAGTCCTCCTATTGTTTAGTAAAAACGCCACACTTTTGGCTCACCTTATCAAATATTTACTCAGTCACACTTACTTCACATTTTCTAGAACAGGCAGCCATCTCTAAAAAGGTATTCTCCCTTCCTTTCCCTCCTTGCTTCATACTGCACATACTGCACACTGCTGATTTTGTCATGCAACAGAACGAGATTTTGTAATCTGTTGGTGGGTTTTAGTCTGATGGTGGGTTTTGTTCCTGCATCTACATCCTTCAGTCAATGTATTTCAATGAGACACCATCAGATTTTATCTTGTGGATGAAGATGCAGCATGCAGCTTTTCCTTCCAACACGTGTGTCATGTCGGATGGGAATCCTTTCATGTAGTTTACCCATTGGGTTTCTGTATCAGTTTCATATACTTTAACCCATGCAACTACATCCTAAAAAAATTCCCATGGAGTTTAAAATATTAAAATGTATACATTTGCATTTTCAGCTTTTTATTTTTTCAAACTTTAAATATGCCCATTAAAAAAAGAAATCTGAGTTTCAACCTTTTAAAATAAAGACAATTTCAGTGTAGGATTTATATTTCAGAGAAATAAGAGAACTGCTCATATAAATAAATACTTTTGCAGGGCCCTGTATATACAGCATATCATTTTTTTTTCTTTCAGTTTAATCCTGTACATTAGCGCAGTTTCAACTGTTTATCAATGCCTAGGTTCTAATACAAACATTATATTGTTGCATGTGTATCTGCAGAATAAAAAAACAAAACAAAAACCCGTATATATTGTCTCAACTTTCTCATATGGGACCTAAACCCATGGAGAGTATCTACTGATTATTTAGCTTTTAATACTACAGTTTTTCCAAACATCAGAATAATGTTTATGTTTTAAGCCCACAGCCCTTTATTGAAGTGTTAGTGTACGTATAGCAGTCTGGTCTGCATGGGGGGTATATATATTGTTTCATACTAAACAGGTTGTCTCATCAATGTCTTTAACTTTAAATACATTTTCAACCTAATTTTCTTGTTAGTTCCAGAATGTCGTCATCTTCACAAAATTCAAACCCTACAGCTTAACAAAATATTTCTTCGCAGGGACAAATATGGCATATGACAGGAGAGAATCCATTCCCCATCATTTACCTTAATATGGATATTTGTTGTACTTTTAAAACAATTAGTAGTACTTTTTCTTTTGTAGTTTGAAGTAATATAGCAGTTTACAGTTAAGGGAAGCTATTTCAATGAAGCAGATAAACAAAATAAATAAATATCTATATATAGCAAGTCTAATAAAAAAAATTTTGTATAAGACTATTCACAATTCTACTTACAATGGATTTTCTTTTGATAAATCAATCCAAGTTTTAGATAATTATACACATATACTTATCCGACTGAAATTACATAAGCAAATACATATTTTACTAAGACTACTAAATTAATGTAAATATAAATTGTACAGTTTTGAACAGTCACCAGGCCACAACCACTTTGAACATGATTGAGAACAAGAAGGAAAAGGTAAGCTTACTTTATAAAACACTCTCTAAGATGCTCTAAATTGGTGCTGAAGTAATGTAATTCTCAGATTTAGAAAAAATTAGTATCATGGATGCCAATACGAGTGCTGATTAAAGCTTGTGGTGTATATACCAAGTATTAAGACTTTACTGACAGTATATGATGACTTATATTACTGAAATAATGAAGTTAACACTGTTCTTGGTGATGGACTCAGATGGTCAGATGGTTAGAGGGGGATCAAGTAAAGAGGGGGTCAGAGGGAGAGGATGTTTAGTTTTATTGAAATTCTTAATACAGTAGAACCCCCATTTTAAGTTTTTAAGGGGACCAGAAAAAAATGGTGCAAAATCTATTTTTTAAATTTATTATGGTTATATATTAGTGGGACCACAAAACAATGGTGTAAAATGCAGGACAACTTAAAATCAGGGGATGTAAATTTGAGGTTTCACTGTAGCTTAACATCCTCTGTATAAATAACAAAATAATAAAAAAAATTGCAAATGAAGACTTATTGTAAATAACTAGGCTAAGACTAACCCCCAATAAGTATTATTAATAGTAAAAAGAAGCAGATTGAGAGTGTGGCTTCGTTAAGTAAGTAAAACTGTGGTTATAACAGATATATAAAAGACAAATGTGCTAAATAAGATATTTTCTTCAGTGTATACATAACGCAGAAAATTGTACATAATTTTAATGAATAAAATTAATGTGGCATCAGGGCAGATGGAACACACCGAATTAAGTTTTAGCCAGGCCTATATTTCTGATTTTCTCAGACATCTGTAGTAGGCAACTTATTTGAAGGCTTCACACATTCAAAATTATGTTTTGAAGATTGTCCTTATGAGCAGTAATCAGCATGGCTTTATGAATGTTAGGTCATGTCAGACCAATTTCACAGTGGGGTTGCAGTAAATGAGATCTATTTGGATTTTGCCAATGCATTTGACACAGTGCCCCACAAACAACTGCTTTCTAAACTAAGATCTATTGGTCTTAGTGAAGTCGTTTGCACATGGATAGAAAACTGGCTACAGGATCGGGTACAGAGGGTGGTTGTTAATGGTAAATTCTCCACTTGGAGTAAGGTTCTCAGTGGGGTCCCTCAGGGTTTTGTATTGGGTCCACTTTTATTTAACTCATTCATTAATGACTTAGAGGAGGGTATTGTAGGTAATATATCAATGTTTGTAGATGACAAAACTGTGCAACCCAGTTAAAGCCATCTAGGGTGTGGCATCCTTGCATCAGAAGTTTGCCAATCTGTACAGTGGCAGATGAGATTCTATAAATGTAAGGTCAATATTCAAGCGCATTTAGCCTTAATGGGGCTGCATTAGGCAAAACCATAATAGAGGGCTGTAAAGGTCCCATCTAGAATATGTCGTGCAGTTTTGGTCACCAATGCATAAAGAATATATTATTGAATTTGTTGATCAAGTTGATCTAGGGACTGATCAAATTGCAAACTTGGAGTCAAGAGGCTAATTAGAGAGTCTTGTTCGCCTTCCTCTGGATCATGTTGAACTTGACCATTTTATAATCTGTTCCCAGCATTTTCATCAATATATTTATTTTTATTTCTTTTAGGAGCCTCTTCAAATAAAATTGATGGATATCAATCTTCTTAGCAAAGCAGCCTTTTTCCTGTTTCTGGTGATAATTGGGATTCCTGCAAATTCATACATTGTGCTAAAGTTCATTTTTATCAAAATGGTAGAAAAGAAATTTCTACCTACAAACATCATCTTGACAGCTTTGGCTTTAATGAATCTTCTGATCGTCTTTTCTCGAGTCATCCTTCAGTATCTCAATGCCATAGGAGTAGAAAATTTGCTGGATGACACTCAGTGCAAGCTTTCTGTGTACACATACAGAGTGAGCAGGTCTATGTCCATTTCTACCACCACATTTCTAAGTTGTTACCAGTGTATCCTCATTGCTCCATCAAGTGGAATCTGGTCTTATCTAAAGCAAAAGGTGACCCCAAATGTACTGGCTATTACAATATGCCTCCTAGTTATTAATATTATCCTTGATCCAAGCAGTGGCCTCTATGCCCAGGCCAAAAAGAATTCTACAGCCTCTCCTTACACACTGTACCTGGTATACTGTAATATGGCATTTGGAACCTATAATAATTATATTGCTAATGGTTCGCTGTTTGCTACCAGGGATTTCCTACTTGTTGGACTAATGGCTCTGGCAAGTACATACATTGTTTACATTTTGATAAAACATAAAAGATCAGTAAAGGACATAAGAAGTTCTTCTAGAGCACAAGGAAAATCAGCTGAAGACAAAGCCTCTAGAGCTGTTATTATGTTGGTTATTTTGTATGTTTTATTATTTGGATTTGATAACTGTATGTGGATCTATACACTGACCCTAACCAGAGTTACAAATGATATGAACGATGCCAGAATAGCACTGGCTTGCTCCTACTCTGCACTTAGTCCTATAGTAATTATCGCTAACAACCCAAAATTACAGCCACGCTTTAAATGGTTAGAACAAAGAAAAACATTGAATGAGAATCACAAAAAAGTTGTGGATGGAAACTTGAAAGTAGCCAGTGAATAGAGTTGCTTAAAAATAAAAATGTACTGTACTTAATGTCTGAAAATAAAAATAAAGTGTTCTAAAAATGTCAGATTGTCTATTCATTTCTTTCCCCTGTCTTTTCTATACCCCTCTTATTGAAAATAAGTATATAAGAAGACTTTATGCAAAGACAAAGATTACAGCTGTCTGAGGTAACATATATTTTGGAGCAGGAGATATATTATACAGTATAATACCTACAATGTATAATTATATGGTATACATTCAAGATTTGGGAGGGGCTAATGAGGAATAAGATTTTGGAATATATTTTAAATCACAATACTATGACTTCTGGAAGTAGGTGAGCAGCGACCCATACCTTGTGGTTGCAGGTGATCTACTTTTGATAAAGAATTTGATACAGTTCCATTGTTAGCACTGATTATATTCAGAAATAATGGAATTGAACATAAAGGCCTCATTTACATCTACAAGTGCAGCAAGCAAAGTGCAATTCCAGTGCAATCACCATATTTATTCCCCACAAGGTAGTGTTTTTTCCCCAGAATTCCAGTGGTCACAAGGAGTGAAGCACTTGAAACAGTTGCACTGTGCCTGACACAATTGCATACAATTCGCCAAAATTAATAGAACTACATATGCATTTCAGTTCAAATCTGACATAATTGCACAAAAGTCTGTCTGGTGTTATTTCCACACACCAGGGTTGTGAGTGATATCTTATTGACTTTGGGTACAAAAGGAACCCGGGAGCTACCGCTTTGTCAGGAGCAGGTGTTAGCTCTAGGGTTCCCCTGTGCCAATAGGTGCAACAATGCTGTGCAACTGCGATGTAAATAAATCCTAAAAGTTGTAATGTGACACAAAATAACTAAAGGCTAGATTACAAATCGTGGTAATACATGGAAAGACGTTCATTACTGTTAAATAACAAAGTAACTATTCTTACTATTCGTATCTTCGTATCGTGTTTACCTGCAATTAAATATGACTGGCACAAATTTTGTGATAATATTATAGATGCACAAACTCAAAGAATTGTGAATTGAAAATAATTCCCACTCCTACAGACTGAGAATCCAATACTTTTTTTTTTTTTTTTTAAAAAAGGCACCATATTTGCAAATCATTAATTTGCCAAACATTAAAGAATGAATAAAATAAAAAGTAAAGCACCCTGTAAAAAAATATTTACACTGTTTAAGTAGATTCCCTCCTCTACTAATACAAACCAGCTCATCTATCCTCAGTCCCCTTCTGCATGTCTTAGCTCTTTCAGTCCTGTAACGGCCTCTGAAGTCTCACGGCTTCTCTTGTCGGCTCCGCTTACCACTTGCTCTCTTGACCCTATGCCTTTTTCTTTGCTTAAACACTGTGCTCCTACTGACATCTTCAATTCTTCTCTGGCTTCTGGAATTTTTCCCTCTTTGATCAAACAGGCCTGTGTCAAGACTATTCTTAAAAATGCCATGCTGGACCCGCCCTGTCTCTCTAATTACCATCCTGTCTCACTTCTACCATTTGCCTCCAAAATCTTAGAATGTATTGTCTTCTCCCATAGTACTAACTTTCTTAATGCCCATAATAAAACCCACTGCAATCTGGTTTCTGGCCTGCGCACTCTGCTGATACGGCATTGTGCAGAGTTACAAATGATCTTCAGGTTGCCTAAGCCAAAGGTCAATTCTCCATACTAATCCTCCTTGATCTATCGCCTGCAACTGATACAGTCGACCACTCCCTCCTGATGCAAATTCTGCATTCAATTAGCATCCATAATCAGGCTGCATCCTGGATCTCTTCTTACCCCTCTAACTGATCCTTCACTGTCTCTTATGCAAACAAAACCTCATCTCCACTTTAGGGGTACAGCTTAGCTGGGCAGGCAGGTGTTGAAGCCCTGTTGGTGTTGATGGTGTGGAAGAGGGGAAAAGGATATGGTTTGGTAAAGGGTGCATGGTGGTCCTAAGCGATGCTGGTGGGTGGTGCATCGTTCAAACCAGCACAGGGGTATAGTTAATCCCGCATTTACTCTTCTTCCCCCCCGCTCTCCCTAAACCAGACACAGAGTGCTAGTGCGGATACCTCAGTGTGTCACCGAGCCGTACCCCTTACTTTTAACTATTTGATATATTTTAATGGTTAATGAAAGATTAAGTTTTAACTCTGTCTGAGTCTACGAACTAATAAAGCTGTGGGTGGTGCAGTGTTTTGATCTTCTTTCTTTCTTCCTTAATTGCATACTGCAAGGCTCTGTACTTGGATCATTGTTGTTCTCCCTATACATTCTGTCTTTTGCAGATCTTATTCGCTCATTTGGCTTTAAATATCATCTGTATGCTGATGATATAAAAATTTATTTTTCAACCCCTTCATTAACGGGTGAAATTGAGACTGCCTCAATCTCTAACTGCCTCCTAGCAATCACCCACTGTAACCTACAGCACTTATATTTGCCTATTTGTGTCTGTAAGTTACCCTCTAATTTAGATTGTAAGCTCTATGGGGCAGGGACTTCTATTCTTTTGTCTCTCTGATTCTTAACTTATTACAACTGTACCTTGTATTTATTGTTATACTTTGTATGTATCTATTATTAGGTTCAAAGAGGCAACCGATATCGCAAAGGCTGCGGATAACGGTCGTCTCGTCGATCGGCCGGGCTTAAAGATTTTGATCGGGCGCTTTCCAGGGTAAGGCACCTGAGCAAAATCTACGTTTATGGCTGAATCGGCAGGTGGAGGAAGAATTTCTATTGTTTCTCATATCTGACGATTCAGCCCTGAATGTCAGTGGAGGGTGGGAATTGCTACGTTTTTTGTCTACCTTTGCTCTCACACTCTGAAACCTTTTCCTGGGGCTTCTCACCAACCCTAATCACCTTCACACATCCACAGTGACTCTCATACTTGTGAATACTTGGGCTACTCAATCAGCCCTGCTGTCTTTCCTCTCCTGAGATACCAGCTCACCAGCTTCTGGCACACTTAGGCTTCTCGCTAGAGATGTAGCGAACTGTTCGCCGGCGAACTAATTCGCACGAACATCAGGGGTTCGCAAGTCCGCAAGTTCGCAAACTTTTGTTTATGTTCGCAATTTGGGTTCGCGTGACGTTTTTCCGCTGCGTTTTTTCTCTGCCTAAAAACTCCGCACAAGCCACACATGGCGTTTTTCAGCAAATCCCGTTTCCATGGCGCTTAGCGCGAAATAGCAAAAAACACTGCGTATTTCCGCTAGAATAACTTGCGTTTTTGCGCAACGCTGTGTCAACAAAATATTTTTCAGAGACATTTTTGCCCTTGATCCCCCTCCTGCATGCCACTGTCCGGGTCGTGGCACCCATTAAACAACTTTAAAATCAGTTTTCTGACCAGGTTTTAAAGTTCGCCTTCCCATTGAAGTCTATGGGGTTCGCAAAGTTCGCGAATATTCACGCTTTTTGGCGCTTTTTTGAGGTTCGCTACATCCCTACTTCTCGCTAAGCCTTGTGTGCCAGCACTCATACACGTGGCCATGGCTTCCTCTGCTCCTTCTATGACAGGCAGCACCCCCAGCTCCTTTGAGAGTTCCTCAGACAGGCAGGCAGCCTTCCTGTCCTTCCTCTCCTTGCAGTGGCAGGTGGCACCCCCAGTTCATCTAGGAGTTCCTAACACAGGCAGGCAGCCTTTCCCGCCCTGTGCCCCACTCTGAGACTGAACCCTACTCTGTGAGTCAACAATCAACATTGCTGTGAAACCCCACAGCCCTTTTATTTGCTGCTTACCTGCAGCATAATCGGGCAGCTCCCTGCAGCTGGGCAACTAAAAATACTAAACAGAGTATGGAGTGGATGACCTATACTACCCATCTTTCATTTACTGATTTAACTGGCTTTTCATAAGCCGCTAACATAAAAACAGCACTAGTTACTGCAAAACCAGGCATTTTTCCTGGTACTAATATGTATCCCACCTTTAACACTGGGAAAATACACCAAACAGTGTTCTTATTCCTTGCATCTCTCACAATGTATATACCTTGTTCGAGAAGGTACTTTCTACTACAACTGTAGTTTCTACTGCAAATTTCTTCCAAACATGGCACCCAGACAGCAACTTAGGTTGGCAGGGGGATAGGGGATGTGTGAATATGTTCACCACAAAACTGTAGGGGGGGGTAGGTTATTCTACTTTAGGCAGGAAACTCACATGGCTGTTAAAAATCAAAGGTTGTATAAAGAAAAAAATATATAGCTTGAGGCTTTTATTTTAGCTATACATGATAATAATAAGCATGCATTGTTCTGGTTTAAAAATTGCAGCTGTATCATTTGGATCTAAACTAGTCTCATATGCATCTTGTGCATACTTTCTCTTAATTCCATTTAAATTTTGAAATACAAAGAGATAATTTCCCCCCCCATGCATCTACTGTCATAGTATTTTACCATCTTTATTTAACTTGGCAAGGGATATCTATGTTCAGCAGTTTAGCTTAATAAACATGACTAAAAAATGTAAACTATTCATATATATTTATAGACTCCTCCATTTTGCACTTGCTCTTGTCCAAGATTACCAAACATTAATGTTAATAACTTTTCTGAGTGAATTAATAGCCATGTTTTATCAGTGTCTTTTAAATTAATAATCTAGTGCCATTAATTCCTGCACTAAAATTCAATATAAAATCACCTACAGCATCCTTCATAATTTTCTCACAAAAAGAACAGATGTACGAAAAATCTTATTTTCATACCAGTTTGTATTTCAATACACCAATTGGTCCGTAGCCACCTGTGTGTTCTCATTGCCCCATGTAACAAGGTGTGGCATTGCTTAAAGCAATATATATTCCAGAATATGTTGTTCATTGTTATAGTAATATTATTCATCAATCTTTCTTTTAAGTTAGAAAATTGAGTTCACGGACTCACCTTATACATTGCTCTTGATCACGTGAAGTACAGATTTTCTTACATATGTACTGTACATGAAGACTGAAACATTACTTGTAATCAAACTTTTGTTTAAGTAGGGCTCATAACAGTGGCTAGCAGTTACATATAGGGATGCACCAAATCCATTTTTTTGGGTTCGGCCAAACCCCCGAACTCACCCTGATGGATTTGGCCGAATTCTGAACCGAATCATAATTAGCATATGATAACCAGTGTTATCTGGCTGCTGGACATTCCAATCCTTTGTCATGCAGCCCCTGTGTTTATAACTCCAAGACTTTCCTAGATCTGAGGGGCAATTGTTTCAACCATGGAGCACTTTTGCTGTGCCCCACAGGGTCGGACTGGGCTGCCAGGACACCAGGAAAATACCCGGCCCAGACCCGACCCTGTTGGTGCTTCTCCTGGCCAGCAATGTCCTCCCCTGATGAGTTTCACATACGTGCATTCAGGGAAGGACGTCGGGCGGGAAGGGGAATTAGGGGTGCGCGGCAGGGGGCCCTGCAGTGGATGCATCAGTGGAGGTACCTTGGGGGGGTGCAGGGCCCCTGGGGCAGTAGCCCCGGTGGGCCCATCACCCCCCAGTCCGACCCTGGTGCCCCAGCACCACCTTACTTCTAGCACTTTAATCATACTGCATGTGGAGCAAGGGACAAGAACTGTGAACAGAAACAGGGACAGACAACCTTTACCTCAGCTGGAAATGAGTCCCTTGTAAAATGTTAGTTCACTTTTGTGTCCCAAAATAAATATGATTAGACGAGACAATTTATGAAAACAAGGAGCTATGCTACAGTGAATGTCTATTCAGAAGACACAGCATAACTTCCCTTTGTGGCATTTGTTTCTGCCTTGGGAAAATGAGCAGAGAAAATGTTATGCTTTTACTATATAATCCCCAATGTTTTAATTATTTTAATATGTAGTTGGTTATGCATTAGAACAATGTAATTATTCTCATGTGCATTACTCTGGAGGACACGGTGATCTATAAATCTCACATAGATCTATTAGACATTTGCAGCCAAGCTGCTTTATGATCATCAGAACAGGTAAATATGTCAGTTATTCTAAATTTTTCAATTAATATTCCAGCAGTACAGCAGGCATGCCTCAAGATAAAAGACAATTCTTCAGGTAGGGGGAGAAGTAATAAGAGTCAAACATTAAGCAACAAGTCTAGTTACCAGTAGAAAAATTGTCTTTCAAACAGTAGGCAAATCCTGTCTAAATCTGCCAAATGACGCAGACAAATCTGTTTATGGATGAACACCTTTATCCTTCGTTTTATTGCTGAGCAATATGCATGACAGTGCTAAACTGCTGCGTATATCAAAAGGGTTATGAAGCTGATAAATCCTCATTAAGTTTTACTGAGCAGCAATGATAGTTGCTACTAGTAAGGAATCCAGATACAACAATTTATTATAAATTGCCAACATAATTTCCCTTTGCATGCAATGTGTAGTGTGGAGTACAGATTCAGCTATCAGTTTTAATAAATGTTCCTGACTAGTTCCTTACCAGTTCTCTTAAGGCTGATGCCACACGTGGCGTTTTTACGCTGCGTTTTTTCTCAGCCTAAAAACGCCGCACAAGCCACACAGCCCCTGACTATGGCGTTTTTCAGCCTAGTACTGGGGACGTAGCAAATCCCTTTTCCATGGTGCTAATAGTGCAAAACAGTAAAAAACGCCGTGTATTTCAGCTAGGTCTGGCAGCTGCCTTTATACATAGGAATAGCTTGCTGTGCAAATGGCGTATTTCAGCCAACGCTTGAAAAATCCGTGCTAAGGCGTTTTCTAGCGTATTTACGCATTGTGTGGTTTGCCTAGAGTCTTTTCAAGTTATTTCTATGGATGATGATATCGGGCGTTTTTCAGCCGCTGAGAGAATTAGAAAATACGCAGCGTAAAAACGCCACATGTGGCATCAGCCTAAACTGGTAAAATACCATACTACTGGGAATTATAATTGATTTCCCAGTTTAATATTCAGCCCTTACCTTGGATGTAGATTTCTCAGGATTCAGTGCAAACTGTAATTCTTTTATACAGCCCATTGCCTTTAATTATGATCAGCCCCTCAGCTTTAAATATATTTGCAATTCAGAAACCTAATGACATCGCAATCATGCTCAATGCTGGGATGGCAGTGGATATCATCTACTTGGACTTTGCTAAAGCATTTGATACAGTACCACACAGAAAGTTAATGATAAAATTGGGGAATATTGGCCTGAAACACAATATTTTTAATTTGACAGAGAACTTTGATGTGACAAAGTTAAAGAGGTGAAGGGATCTATTATTATTGTCATTATTTTAAACAGTAGAGTCATTTTTATCAGGTGTCAATTTTTCTGCTTGTATGTTTTTGTAGTGTGGGAGGAAACTGGAGTACATGTATGAAGCCCACACAGACAAGGGGAGAACATTCAAACTCATGCATGGGCTTACAAGAAAAACTGCAATAAAGTAAACATTAAAATGTTACACCTTCAGACTGTAACAGCAAATGTCTACAGTGCCAAGGGGGGAAATTTTCAACATCATGTTTGGAATTGTTTCTTGTGTCATTATTGGGATTCCTGACGTTTACTTTTTCTACATTTCGCACACATGGGTTAGTGTTGAGAAAAAAAGTTCTGACTAGCAAATATAATAAGAATGGCATTATCATTTGCTAATTATATGGTTATGAAATCAAAGCTGTTTAAGTGAAACTAAGTTTTAATGGCGGTAAATTTCCAACTTAAAGTTGCTGGATTTGTATCTTTGGTCATAATTGGGATTCCTGCCAATGTTTTACTTTTTCTGAGATTTATGCAAATTGGGTATTTAGAGAAAAAACTCTTACCAGCCAACATAATCAGGATGGCACTATCACTAGCTAATCTCTGTGTTCTGCTTTCACGTGTACTACTACAAGCCTTATACTCCATTGGGTTAAAACATTTGCTGAATGACCAACAGTGCAAATTATTTATATTTGTTTTCAGAGTAAGCAGAGCCATGTCCATTTGTATAACCAGTTTTCTCAGCTGTCACCAGTGTATTACTATTGCTCCGGCCACAGGAAAATGGAAATACCTCAAACAAATGGTCAGTCGTTATGTTCCAGTAATAATTTCAATGTTTTTGGTCATGAATATGGTTCTTTACCCCTCTGGAATATTGTTTGGACGGGCAACAACCAATGAGACACTATCACCACACACACTGCACTTAGTATATTGTGATGTTGACTTCATAAACTATGAGACTTATGTACTAAATGGCTCCTTATATGCAATACGAGAGATTATATTTGTTGCACTGATGACACTTTCCAGTATCTACATATTGTATGTGTTGTACATCCACGGGAAATCAATGAAAGGCATGCGCAGTTCCGACAAGGGCCAGCGGAAGACGGTTGAGTACAAGGCTTCACGTTCTGTTGTCTTATTGGTTGTAATGTACATGGCCTTGTTTGGCATGGATAACTCTGTTTGGATCTACACACTGACCATGGCAAATGTGAATGCAGATGTGAGTGATACTAGGTTGTTCCTTGCTGCATCCTTTGCTGTACTGAGTCCTATTCACATTTTTGCAACTACTCCTAAATTATACTTATCATTAAAAAATCCATGGAGAAAGAAAACTGTAGAGATGCAACTCAGCATTTCACTGGAGAAAGAAAATACTGTATACAGTTTACAATAAGTCTTAAACACACTTTCAGTTTAATATGGACATATACCTGTATTTGTGGTGGTAAGAGCCAATAGCCAGTAGTATGAACTGTACTGTTATCATTATGACAAGCAGAACTAGATACAATCAATTTTTCATTTAAATCTGATTATATTAATGCATTTATTTTGTTAGGGCAATGCTTTCATTTGTATTTCTATTTTTACAAACCAACTATACGGCCACAATTCTTGCAACATACCAATAGTTTAGACAGAATAATGAAGTTATAAGTATTTAAATAAAACGTAAATGCATACAGGTATGCGATTGTGGAGCAGAGCACTGTGTAAGGTGCTTCTGGTGTGCAGGATGGACATTTCCTCTCCCTCTGTGTCTAGTCAGCTCCCCCTCCCCTTCCGAGCTCACATTCAGGTCAGATTCTGCACCCCAGGAACTTTTTGCCATAGGTGGTCAGCTTCAGTAAGGTTTTCCAGGACCTAGTGGTAGCAGTCGTCCATTCAGATTGTAATGATTTGTCTTTATGTCTAAACTCATAGCTCTGATTAAGACTTACCCCCATATGTATTAAAAGGCACTAAGTTTGTCCAGTAGCAGTAACCCACAGCAACCAGTATGGTGTTTGGGTTTTCAACAGTAAAATATACCTGTTGATGAGTTTTTTTTATTACATAACCCTCTTAGAGTGTTGTGAGTTTATGAAGAAGCCAATGGGATTTGTCCTAGGCAAAATTCAGGCCATTTTTTTCAATTTGAGATTTTAGAATTTTTCAAGTTTGTAAACTCACACATTTGAGGAAATTTTTAATTCAATCAAGTTTTCATATTCTGATTTTTAATAAATAAGCCACCATTAGAATTTTTTTGAAATGCAAGTTTAATCAAAGTAGAAAAAATTGATAAATAAGCCCATCAGTGAAATTTGCCATTGGGCCACGGACCTGGCAGAGATAAGTTGTGCCTGCAAAATACTTAATGCAAGGGCTTTCACTATGTTCACTCAAAAGTTTGGATGAAGGGGAATAACAATTAATGGGATCTGATTGTGCTTACCTGATGGCCATACTGTATGCCTGGTCATCTTGTAGTGTTAATAAAGCTGATCTTTACCTAAATTTTAATACATAGCATCATAAACAAAGCATCATAACAAAACTAATAAGCCCTAAACAAATAGGTTGTATACCTACTAAAACAATGGAACTAAACACCAGAAGGCTCTATCTTCACCTAACAATGTCACATGACAATACTGGAAACAGAGCCATCGCAGCCTTGGATGTAGCCAAGGCATTCAATACAGCTGAGTGGCCGTATCTATGATGTTTGTTGGGGCAGTTTGGTTTTGGCCCCAAGTTTACTCAAATGGTCCAGCTAGTTTACAAAAGCCCCAGGGCTACCCTACTTAATAACTCTCTAAACATCTCCAATTTCTCTTTCGCGAGGCACAAGACAGGACTGCCCTTTATCCCATCTATTATTTGCCTCGGCCATTGAGCCATGTGCCCAAGTATTTCGCTTACCCCCAGATCTGGGGATATGAGCGTCAGAAATAACTGAAAAAATACAACTATACGCGGACGATAGTTTAGTGAACTTGAGGGACACTGGACCATCACTCAATGCTTCAATTGAACTTATAGATACATTTGAGTCAAAGACCAATACATCTAAATCCACACTATTATTAGTTGATGAACAACCCAGAATGGCCCCCTCATTGACATGCCCCCTACATATCACCAATAAAATTACGTACATAGGTATACAGGTAGCACTCCCTGTTACTAAATATAAGGAATACAATCTCGACCCACTACTTCACTGGGTACAAGATTAAGGCATGGAAACACTCCCAGTAGGCCCAGCAGGGAAAATTCACCTGATCCTTCTCAAGCTGCTATACATCCTCTGGCACTCCCCGGTCCTCATTCCTAAAAGGGCATTCACCACCAAATACTCCCTCTTAACCAAATTTATATTGGGATCTTCAAGAGCCAGACCTTACTATGCCTTACTACTCTAATGAGGCCCAGGGACAGGGGGGGGGAATGGCCTTGTTGGATATTTATCAGTACTATTGGCAGCCCAATTAATCTCTCCCATGATACACCAGGAGCTCTCCCCACCACTGTACCAACACAGATTGCTGGGCAATTAGACCCACCTTGGCCAGCCCACTTAATTAAGAAACCAAGAAAAGAACTCTCCCCAATTTTATTATCGCAGAGCAAGGTACTAGGCATCAGGCATAAACTTATAGCATATACGCGCTATGAACACTGAATTTCACCACTACTGGGGACAAATGGGAGAATGGTCAGATTATTCCCTTCAACTGTCTTAACAACAATAGACAGCTGCCAACAAACAAATGGCTCACATACCACAGAATCAAAACTGCACTGACACCAAAAATGTCTCAAGAAACCCATTCTGTGGCCAACGTCCCTATAGTTTACCGTATATACTCGAGTATAAGCCGATCCGAATATAAGCCGAGGTACCTAATTTTACCTAAGAAAACTGGAAAAACTTATTGACTCGAGTATGCTCTAATGCAGCTGCTACTGCTACGTTTTTTGTAGCTGTCAGGCAAGTTTGGGAAGGCTAAGGAAGCTGCCATAAAAAATACGTGATGCCCACCATAGTCTGCTTCCCATTGACTTCAGAGCTGTTCAACTTGTCTTCCCATTGACTTCAGAGCTGTGTAACTAAAACTCCTTGTTAGATTTCTGCCATGTGCACTCCCAACTTAGAAAGGCACAACTTAGGAAAGGCACAACTTAGGAAAGGCACAACTTAGGAAAGGCACAACTTGGAAAAGGCACAACTTGGGTGCGAGCGCGCACGTGTCCGAGCGCACGAAGGTACGGCCAGGGTCAGTACCGTATATACGCGAGTATAAGCCGAGACTGAAAAACTCGGCTTATACTCGAGTATATACGGTATATCTTACAGATATCAACACAAAAAAGTAATTATCTATCCTATACAAATACCTATGTAAACCAATCTACAATGACACTGAGATCCACTTTAAAATACTATGGGAGGAAGATCTAGGGAGAATTACAGATAATCAATGGGACTGGGTACTGAGCACCCTGATACATGTATCCAATTCCCAGAGGCATAAATCATTGCAACTATACTTGATTCATAGAGCCTAATGCCAAATTCCCCTCACTGCCATACTGTAGGTGTAACAGAAATAGCCACTCTGGTACATACATTATGGAGCTGTACTTACTTTAAACTATACTGGGTAGAAATCTGTAAATGACTCACAAATAACATCCCAGGGTTGGGATCCAAGCCAGGAGAATACTTACTCTTTGTTGGAAGGGCACTACCCCTCCTTCCCCACAAGAATAGAAGAATCAGAAGCAATGGATGACTTGGCATCACTGGACAGATCATACAAGATAAAAAAGGGCAAACGCTAAAATTCCTTCAAATCTGCCAAAATTGGACAGACATCTTCCCCACGCCTGACTCACACCACCCGAATGATAATGTGGCCGAGTAAAAGTACAACAAAACCATATCATTGATAAGGGCTTGTTTAGTTTAAATTGTTTTGATCTATTCCTTAGGCTATGAAACAATGTACAGTAACTTATGTGATATCTTAACTCATCCTCCGTACAGTAAGGTAATCAGTTTGAAAAAAGGACTAAAATGTTCTGAAAGCTTGCTATGATTATCTTAGTTAGCCAATAAAGGTATCACCTTTATACCACTTTTGTTATTTTTTATTTCAAAAGGGTTAGCCTGTAACATAATATCCAGAAAACAACTTTCTCCTTTTAGCTCTCTAACCTCTTAGTCAGTGACTTGCTTTTGATCCATAGCACACAAGTCAGATTACCATATTGCCATATTACCCCCCCCATCCCTCAAGTCACTGATTGGTTACTGACGTTTAACAGGTTAGAGAGCTGCAAAGAAGGAAGTTATGTTCTGGCTATTATGTTAGACATCTGCTCACTACCAGCCTTCATAGACTACATTTTTGGCTAACTGACTATATTGAAATATTTTTTATTTTACACACACTATCTATTTACCCAGTTTCATTTTTACACTGAACTATTCCTTTACAGGGTCGGACTGGGGGCTCCCGCCCCAGGGGCCCTGCAGGTGCCCCAGCCAGCCGCGTCCCCTAACCCCCCCCCCCGCAGGGCCCCCGCCTGACGTCCTCCCCGAGGAACGCGTCAGGGGAGGAACAGTCAGTAGGGGGAGCGCCGACAAAGGTCGGACTGGGCCGCTGGGGCCCACTAGGGCCGGGGTCCACCGGGATTTTTCCCGGTGTCCCGGCGGCCCAGTCCAACCCTGTTCCTTTAAGTTGGTAGTATAAATCATGAGAATAATTGCGCTATACATAACACAATAAAAAATGCATATAGTGTGTTTGCATGTGTTTTTACATGCTCAGCATGCATTTGTAAACATATACAAAAAATGCCAGTGTGTAAGACCTCTTTCACACACAGACACAATTACACACGCAAGCAGATTGAGCCTTCCCTCCAAACAGAAGCAGAAGCATATTCTTACGCAGTCTTACTCTCACACACAGCATCATGTGACCAGGCTATGGTTTGGAAAAGAAATACTGTATAACCTCCATTTTACATTTGGCAGGGAACCAGGAAAAACAGTGTAAAATCCAGGAAAATGTAAAATCAGGGAAATGCGTTAAAGCAACTTATTCTTCAAGTACTCAAAGAATATAAACACAGGAGTCAGTTTTACTTTGAAAAACAAAATTTGCTTAATAATATAACATGGTTTAAAGATTGCAGCATTGACGTTACACTGTGGGATGTATAGATTGTAAGCTCTACGGGGCAGGGACCTCCATCCTCTTGTGTCTGACTCTTAACTTATTGCAACTGTATCTTGTATTTATTTGTGCTTATTGTAATACTTTGAATTTATCTATTTTAATAACCCTGTTTATATTAATGTATTCTACTGTACAGCGCTGCGTACATATGTAGCTCTTTATAAATAAAGTTATACATACATACATGGCATTTACCAAGCCTCTCTGACAGTCAGATGCATAACCTAAAGCAATCCGTGATTTGTACATGACTGTGTGAGGTGCAAGCTAATTGGACTTGGCTATTCACAGACAGAACCAAGGGAAAGTATGCATCTGGTTATTATTTTAAATGATTTTTTGTTATTATTTAATTTCACTAATAATAACATTCAAAGGTAAAAAGCCCCACGTGCACTACAATTGTAAAAAATCAGCTGAACAGGTCTCTTAGGGGAACTGAGACTCGCAGCTTAAAGGGCAATTTCACCAAAACTGTAATAACACATAAAACAGGACCCCAAAACCCCCAGAAATGTGTTCAAACTTTAAATAACCTGCCAAATTAGGCAAATGGGAGTGGTATTTAGGGTATGTGGTCGCAAACATGGGCTTGGTCAAAAAAAATTCATGGCGCTGCGCATTTATAGATACAATTAATTCTTCATTCAGCTGTGGAAATGATACAATAAAAATTATTCACATAACAGTCCATCATTAGAGACAATTTTATGAGAAGCACCTGATGGGGTTATAATTAAAAGCGAATGGTACAGGTACTGTTTTATTATTACAGAGAAAAGGGAATCATTTAACCATTAAATAAACCCAATAGGGCTGTTCTGCCCCCAATAAGGGGTAATTATATCTTAGTTGGGATCAAGTACAGGTACTGTTTTATTATTACAGAGAAAAGGGAATCATTTAACCATTAAATAAACCCAATAGGGCTGTTCTGCCCCCAATAAGGGGTAATTATATCTTAGTTGGGATCAAGTACAGGTACTGTTTTATTATTACAGAGAAAAGGGAATCATTTAACCATTAAATAAACCCAATAGGGCTGTTCTGCCCCCAATAAGGGGTAATTATATCTTAGTTGGGATCAAGTACAGGTACTGTTTTATTTTTACAGAGAAAAGGCAATCATTTAAACATAAAATAAACCCAATAGGACAGTTATGCCCCCAATAAGGGGTAATTATATATAGATATATAACACACTGGCTAGGTAAATAAGTCTCATAGGGCTGGTAGAACAGACAATGACATAGAGTCAAATTACAGTGCGGGTGTTGGGAAGGAACTGTAGTTTGTCTTTCTGTTCTACCATTCAATTTGTAAATTTGCTTATCACTCCTGTTTTCCAAACTGACTACCCTGGGAAGCTGATTCAGCTGGGACTAGAACCACAAGTCCCAGCATTCTCAGCGGGCGCTTTGTCATTTGCCAGAATCCACAGGTTGCCAGTCCGGGCCTTCTAAGGGTTATAACTCACATACTGAATACACAAAGAAAGTGAAATGAGAAATAATGTTCAGAAATCCTCACTGGGCATTACTGATTATCAAGTTTCTGAGAGTTGTAGTCCAGAGCAAGACTGTCACACAAGTTTAATAAACTGATACATATACAGGGTTTAGCCACAAATATTGTGCCTGACAATAGCATTTATTAAGGTGCAATGAGCTGTAGTGTCAGTTTACTCCTGCACAGCAAATAATATATATACAGATCTAGCAGTAGAGTAGTAAACAATATTGTGATCTAAGAAATAAAACAATTATAAGGGTTTGAACTTGCAACCTCTCTACTCTATTATAACATAACTTATTATAACTATACCCCTGTTTGTGTTCACACCTTGTAAAGCACTGCATACAATTTTGGTACTATATAAACAAATAAATACATTCATACACCCCATTGTACCACTTAATCATTGAGCTACAAGAGCGCATGTATGGTATGGGTTTTATTTTAATATATAACGCTGCATACTGATATTTATATATGAGGAACCAGAGAACACATATTGGTGTTTCTCCTATAGCTTTTAACTTTCACCAGTAATTCAAAGGCTGCATCCATATGAATAGATCATTACAATTCTGCACATTTAAATAATCTGTGACCGTCTGTACATTGTTCTAGTCTCCAGAGCTAACACTTCATTAGCATAGAAGCCAAATGTGACACTGAAGAAGAGCAAAGGTGCCTGTCTTGGGTTTTACAATGTGTACTAGTGACTAAGCTCACTAGGAGCATCTAGTGGTGACCTTTTCATTGCAGTTTTGGTTAACTAAAATAGTTATCTTGTGATATCACAACCAGACACCTTATGGGATGACCAGCGCTTCATCTGTACATACATATGTATCCCATTGAACGAGGACCACATTGGCGCATTAACTGTCCTGTTAGCTTTTTGTGGAATTTCTGATAACAATATATTGGTACAAGCAGCTTGTGTAATACTTTTGCCTCCTTACAACCAACCCCCTCACTGGAAAAGGACACCCATATGTACAGATCTTATGCTGGCTGGCTTTGGGCAGTAGCAACTCCCAGTAGGAGACATATAACACTCTTTTCTCAGATGGGCCCTCATTGTATTTTTGGAGAAAGGGTAAAGCTAGCCATACACGCACCGATGGTATTGTACCAAACCTCGCTTCGTACACTATTCTGTGCATGTATGGCAAGACGGCGAGGTGACCAATATTGCAGAAGACTGCGGATATTGGACGACTCGCCGATCGGGCGGGTCAAAAGATTTTGATTGGGCACCATTGAAGATGCCTGAGCAAAATCTACTTTCAGGGCTGAATCGGCAGAAGGAGGTAGAAATCCTATTGTTTCTACCTCCATATCTGACGATTCAGCCCTGAACGTCTGTGGAGGGTGGGAAAAATCTTTCGTGTGACCGATGGTCGCATGAAAGATCAAAAATCGCCATGTGGTGGCCACCTTTAACCACACTGTATTCCACAATTGAATCCTAGGTGCCAGTGGTTCTTTGAAACGAATGAGACCAATTTAAAAGCTATAGAAATGCAGTCAACATGGCAGTAAAAATATAAGAGTAAGCAATTGTTAAATGCAATAGAACTCCATAAGGTGTTTGTCACTTCTCAGCAACACCCAGAAGAAAAGACTTTCAATTAATTAAACCAAAGGTCCCCAAAGTTTTAATTAATGTACAATGGATTGGGTCACTGCGGCATTAAAGAGACATGCAGTACTAAGGTATAAAACATACAGATTCATTCATTAACCGCAGTCCACCTGCTTTATCTTTTACAGAGGAGGCAAGTATGAAATTGTATCTTTAATTCAAAACATCTTTTATAATTGGGGAAGAAACATGTTCTTAGTATGTTCAGCACATATTGAATGCATTTCCCCATTTTTTCCCACAATGCAGAATTTTTTTCCAGAATTATTGTAGCTGCCCGCTTGTATTGATGGGATAATCATCTGCATTATTTAGTAGGGAAACACCAACACTAACACAGTTACCTTATTTTTAAAAATGACTTAAGGAATAGACATAGAGGAAGGCAGATTTATTAACATCCTTTATGAATCAACTGACTCCAGGTTTTATGAAAGCAAATCCATAGTGATGAGCGAATCTGTCCTGTTTCACTTCCCCAAAAAAATACGAAACTGCTACAAATTTCGCAAAACGGCAAAAAATTTGCGAAACGTATAACTTATTTGACAGAGAATTTTGCATCAGGGAATTTTTGTTGAGGTGAATTTTTGACACTTGCGAAATGCAGAATTCTGCAGTGAATCCATGCCTGACAAAAAAATTTGCTCATCACAACAAAACATTTATTTTATTCAGTTGGTTTCAGTTGAATTTGAATCACTCTAGTTCTGACTGATCCTCCAATACTGACATTACTTAAATGAACTGGAAAACAAAAATGTAATTACTGTAGTGAGTATTGTAATGCAGGTCATACACAGTTATCTAGCATAGCCAGGGCAGGGACTTGAATTTGTAGGCAGTACAGGTATGGCATCTTTTATCTAGAATGCTTGGGATCCAGGGTTTTCCGGACAAGGAATCTTTCTGTAATTTGGATCATCATACTTTATATCTACTTAAAAATCATTTAAACATTAAATAAACCAAGCAGAATTATTTTGCCACCAAATTGGATTCATGCAGCTTAGTTGGGATCAAGTACAATATATTGCTTTATTATTACAGAGAGAAAGAAAAACATTTTTAAAACTTTTGATTATTTGATTTTTATGGGAAATGGTCATCCTGTAATTAAGAGCTTTCTAAATAATGGGTTTCCAAGGGGTCCTATACCTGCATACTAAAAAGTAAAGTTGTTATTCTACATTTAGGTGGATTTTAAATCTTCTTTGGTGACTAACCCTTCACCTTGCATCAAAAAATTATATCATCACAGAACTCTTATTTATTATACCAAAGTGTTTGCCACATTAATATAATAATAATATTAATACAGTAAGATTTTTAATGAAACCAAACCTGAACATAGGACACAGCTGTTTTAAAATAAAGGTCTAATGAACAGTAATAAAATGTTATCAGAAAGTAATAATAAAATGTTTCATGAACAGTGACAAATGTTTATATTTCTTTTATTTATATTTGCAAGAATTTTTAATGAATGTTTATATTTTATTGCATATAAAATATATAAATATATATGTTTATATAAACTATATATAAATATATTTTATTACATTACATTACATTAACATTTATTTATAAAGCACCAACATATTCCGCAGCGCTGTACAATAAGTGGGATAAAAATTTGAGGGCACATGTACATTTGCAACTACAGTAAGTAAAGTGTGATTTTGAGCGCAATCACCATATTTTTTCCCCTATGCTTCCCAGAATTCTGGCATTGTTACGGTCTCAATGGGGCCATTTGACACAAATGTGATGCTACCACAAATGCATCTAATTTATTAAAATTAGCATAACTGTGCATGCGCTCCATCCCAAATTGGGTGCAGTTGTGCATGATATATTCAAACTACTGTATATCTGCTTTCATTTCCACTGTGCAATGTGCAAATATGTGTGCCCTGATTCTTCAGCGCAACTGAAGTGCTGTGATCGATGCAGGACTATGAGGGAACTGTGGAGCTACCACCTGGTCCAGAGGTGGTTGTAGTTCCAGGGTTCCCAGTCAATAGGTGCATATTTCTTAATTCAGAACTGAAGGCAGGTAGGACTTAATTAAAGTGGTTTATGCACAACTGACAACTGAAAGTGCAGGGACTTCAGCTGCACTTGTGGAGGAACAGGAAACCTATTGTCTTAGTCCATAGTTTTACAGGGGTCAAAAATATAAAGTTGAGCTCACCATGCTGCCATCTTATTAACAGTCTCCATTTGTCCCTTGTACAGACTTAGATCATTCATATGCAGTAGAGTAGAAATCTAAAATTTTACACTGCTACACATGTGCAGGTCTAAGTCTGAAGTTTAAGCCTGCGAGAGAGAGTTAGAATTGGTAGTAATGTCCTTTAGTCTTAATTTGAGGGTGGTAGATAATGATTTGTGGCATTTGTGATGACTTGGGGGTGGAATTGCTCTTGAGTGCTGAAAGTATTTTACTCTTTACAGCCACACATAACATATATTACTGTAGGCAAAAAAATATTGTTTTTTTGTTTTGTTGTTCTTACCCAGTCAGTTACTCAGTTGTATTTAAGAAACTTGTCTTAAGTGATAATGTCCCACAGGCTTTTTGCTTCCACTGGTAACTTTAAGAGCTATAATTCTAGTCTTCAAACTAGAAATTCACCTCTTATGGAGACGAGAGTGCTCTAGCTATTGAGCCTCCCCTTGCCTATTTGGAGTACAAAAAATGTAAGCTTTGGGATGAAGGAGAGCATGAGGAAAGTTACCTTTAGGGCATTGTGGGGGTCAGAATCATGCATGGTTGCATAAAATTATACTAACACACACACTGCTATGTGAGTACCGGTATGGGACCTGTTATGCAGAATGCTCAGGACCTGGATAAGGGATCTTTATGTAATTTTTATCTCCATAGCTTATATTGGATAAACCCAATAGGCTTGTTTTGCCTCCAATAAGGATTTAATATATCTTTGTTGGGATCAAGTACAAGGTACTAATTTATAATTACAGAGAAAAAGGAAATCATTTTTAATAATTAGAATTATTAGCTTATAATGGAGTCTGTGGCAGAGGACCTTTCCATAATTCAGAACTTTCCGGATACCAGATCCCATACCTGTTAATTAGCATTATTACTTCTGCAATGTGTGCTCTTCAATTAGATACCATGTTGGAAAAGAAAGTTATCAGCATGAACAGTCTAATTCAATGTAAGATGTGTAAAGATACCTCTCTCCTCCTAGCAATACAGTACTTTGGAGTGAGCCTGGCATTTCTATGTATATTATTGGTGGACCCTGAGGCAAAGAGTCGTCAAAAACTTGCATCGCCATTTTTAAGGCAATAGATATCATAAATCCTAGGAGAGCTCCGCCTTCTCAGTACTGCTCACAAGTTCAAACGAAAACCTGGTGCAGGAGCATTTGTTCTTGTGAAACTATCTGGAATACGTAAGAGAAAATCTTTTTTATATGATTGTGAAATCAAACCTGTTGAAGAGGGACTACAGTGTAATGGCTGTAAATGTGCAACTTAAAGCTGCTGGATTTGTTTCATTGCTCATAGCTGGGATTCCTGCCAATATTTTACTTATGCTGAGTTTTGCTCGCATTGCATTTTCAGGGAAAAAGCTCTTACCAGCGAATGTTATAAGGATGTCGCTATCAGTCGCTAATCTCTTTGTTCTGCTTTCTCGTGTAGTACCACATGCCTTATATTTCATTGGGTTGAAGAATTTACTCAATGACCAGCAGTGCAAATTATTTATATTTGTTTTCAGAGTAAGCAGAGCCATGTCCATTTGTATAACCAGTTTCCTTAGCTGCCACCAATGTATAATTATTGCTCCGGCCACAGGAAAATGGAAATACCTCAAACAAATGGTCAGTTGTTATGTGCTAATAATAATTGCTTTATTTTTGGCTATGAATATGGCTATTTACCATTCTGGAATTTTGTATGGACGGGCAACAACCAATGAAACACTATCACCCTACACACTGCACTTATCATATTGTGATGTTGCCTTTCTGAATTATGCAACTTACATAATAAATGGCTTGTTATCTGCAGTACGAGAGATCATATTTGTTGGACTAATGACTTTATCCAGCATCTACATGGTGTATATTCTGTTCTGCCATGGGAAATCAATGAAAGGTATGCGCAGTTCTGACAAGGGCCAAAGCAAAACAATTGAGTACAAGGCTTCACGAGCTGTAATATTGTTGGTTACAATGTACATGGCCTTGTTTGGCATGGATAACTCAATGTGGATCTACACGCTTACCATGTCCAATGTGGATCCAGATGTGAGTGACACTAGATTGTTCCTTGCCGCATCCTTTGCTGTACTGAGTCCTATTCATATTTTTGCAACCACTCCTAAATTACACTTTTTATTTAAAACTCCATGCAGAAAGAAATCTATTGGTTTACAAAATAACATTCCACTTGAATAAAACAAAATTGTACAGTGAAATTCCACTTTATTGGTTTGCAAGTGTTTTAGCCATTAGGATTACAGAAACTCAACAGTTAGTTTGTTTCATTTGACAATCCCTCTCTTTTGTGGCAGAGAAAGGCACTTCCTGGAACAAACTGGTTCATGCAAATAGGGTGGGATACAGGGGAAAATAGGGTGGGAGCAAAGAACAGAACCATAGCAAAAGTATCTACTTTCAGTTTTAGATACAGAAGTAGTGATACTGGCATTATTGTGATTATCCACATTAGTAACATTCAATATTTAGGTGCCTTATATAACTGCAAAAAATATATGTGTGTGAGTGTGTGTATATAATGTCACATGTAAAGTAGGTGTGACCCCCAGTAAATATGAGGTCACATTTACTTGAATAAATGTATGTGATATATATATATATACAGTTTAGAATAATACAAAAGAAAGGAAGTTAATGTGCATCAGACCATAGGTCAGTAATGTATATCCCCCCTGTAGAGGTTGCTGATAAGCCCATCCCAGGACGTAGTTTAAACACTGTGCTAATTTTTTTTCAATTGACAAGAAGCAGCAAACCAGTAACTTTGGCTCTGTGTCTCAATTAATTTTCTTTATCAGGTATGTAGCTTACTGCCTGTTTAGCACCAAAATGTGTTGGTACAATATGCTTATATAAAACATAGGTTACTTTAGAGGCAGTTAGTGCCTTGAAATGCTCTTATATGTTATCTTAACATGGTAACTGAAACAAGTGACAAAATGGCTGATGCAACATTTTTCATACTGTTTTAAGTATATGGATGCTTATGTATGTAACCCCTATTTGGCTGTAAAAACAGGCAGCACCAGCTAGAATGGGTTTAGAGCATGGGGTACATAGGACTCCTTTAGATGGGCTTTCACTAAGTGGAAATATCCACGGGTGTAGTGCAACTACAACTCACTGTCGCTGTGTGCAGAGTAAAATAGAAAATAATGGAAGTCAGAAGGTTCTTGAAGATGAACAAATAATAACTTGATTTAATGTCCCAGACAATTAGTGGATAGATAGATGGGTAGATAATACTCACAAAGGCAGATACAGTAGTAGTACACTCTGAGGACAACAAGAAAGGATGCCCACCAGTTTATCCCACCTCGGATGAGACTGGGCAGGGCTGGGTCAGCTCGGCACCACTATGGAGGGCAGTCTGGATAGATACCTCAGGATGAATACCTTAGCTGTATTAGGAACTAATTAGGACTATGGAACAGGGGTAAGATACTAGCCTGTTTCCTATGTCTTAACCGTGGCCCTGACACTAAGGCAACAGTGCCTGTATGGAAGGGTACTTCCAGATAATTCTCCTAGGAGTCAAAAGCTGCTCTTGCTTCCTTTCCTCTCTACCTCACTTTCTTAGAAAGTGCTCTATGGAGTGTAACTATATAACTGGTCCTCATTCACGGGTTCCCTGGTTATTCTAGAGTAGAAATGGCTTTACTGGGGCCCTGTTGATCCCAGGCTCAGTGGACCTTCCACATGAGACACCAGAGGCAGCCAAAGAGGAAGACCCACCCTTTTGCTAAACACACATTTAGTGCAAAGGGTGGATTCAACCGGTAAACCAATAAGGTACATATGCAAAACTGTAAACTGGATACATGGGTCTTTGCCCAGTAACAGAATGAACTAGAAAGTTTAGGGTTTAAAGCCATATGGTCAGGTTAACCCTATGGGTCCCTACATGTATATAATCAGATTAGGGCACTTTGGTTGTGGGATATGTTTTACAAACCAAAAGTTAATCAGTCTGTTGCTAGTTAAACAGATTGGCATGCTTGAGCCAATTTGTCTGTTAAGACAGCATCAGCCTGCCTGCCTGCTTTATTTTGAGTCTGTAGTAGGTTATAGATTAAACATTTAACTGGACTACTGCTGCAAACTATATTGTGAATCAATTAGATATCAATAGATATCCTGTAGTCTATTTTGAGTTAACTGTATTTCTTCTATTAGCAAGTAAATTACATTACTGTAAAGTACACCTATGTGTGTAAATACTGTACCACTGTTATAATGTGAAACTGTAATGTGTTATACATGCTGATTTGCCCTGAATGTGAAGTAAAAGGAGAATTTAGGCTATTTAGATGTTAACATCTCTGAGAAAGCATGATGCATAGTAGAACATAGGCCAGCTAAGTACAGGTATTAGATCCGTTATCCGGAAACCAGTTATACAGAAATCTCCGAATTTTGGAAAGCCATTTTAATCAAATAATTCAGATTTTTAAAATCGATTTCCTTTTACTCTGTAGTAATAAAACAGTACCTTTTATTTGGCCCTAACTAAGGATATTTAATAATCCTTTTTGGAGGCAAAACAAACCTATTGGGTTTACTTAATGTTTTATTGATTTTTTAGTATCAATAAGGTATGGAGATCTAAGGTACGGAACTAGCATTCTGGATAACAGTTCCTATACCTGTATAACGTATGAGTTGTAAAGGACAAGAAGCAGTTGAATAAACAGTATATTGTAAATTATCTATGTAATAAACAGTTGACAATAAGCAGCAAACCAGTAGCTTTGGCTCTGTGTCTCCATTTATTTTCTTTATCAGAATAACTGTTGCTAAGGCCTCACCATGGGCCTGTAACATAGGTTCTCTCGTATAAATAAGTAAATAGATTGCCTGGGTGCAGTACCATATCAAGCAGGAATCCAGTAGTTCACAGGTCTTATGCAAACAAAGGATATTTATTCAAAGTGAATTTGGCCACTGTGCACCTCTGCCTCTTCTAAAGTCTTTTCTGCCTCTTTTTCTCTCCTTGGCTTGACTCCTCAAGAATCCCTGTCCTGGACCCAACCTGTTGGCTTTCACTCACAAAGGTGTCTCACCCCTGTGCCTTACTTTGGTGATGTGCTGGAGAAAGCATGTAGGGTATTCAGCCTAGCCACTTCTGCAGCTTCCCTACCCCTGGCACTTAACTGCATGGATGCAGTGGCAACATCACTGGCTCACTCATGTGTGATCTACCCATGCACTGGAACTCTGTGTCCTAGCCTGCACATGGTAAAGCAGCGTGTAAAGCAGCGATGGGCAGCCAGCAATTAACTGCTGGAGCATGCTGCCACAGGTACACAGGGGCAAAGTTGTTGTGGCAGATGAGACAGCTCTGCTAAGTACATGCCCCATTTGAGCAGGCCACATGCTCCATTAGCAGGTACAAGGTGTGAAGGCCTTTCACCTTCCTGCCACATATAAAACTTCCACTACAATGCCACATGTCCACTAGAGAAGTGGGCAGAGCCGTTTTATGGGTAATCTGATGGATGTGTGGAAAAATGTATTTAAATGTATTTAACAAGCAGCAGGCCACCAACAGCAGCTAGAGAACATGGTGGCTGACTACGTGATGTACACCATCCACACTGATAACCCTATGGAGTTATGGTTGGTTATGGTGTTGGGGTTCGACCAGTGTCCAAAAGAGGAACAATATGCTCTAGAGGTGCTGGCTTGCCCCCCTACCAGTGTCCTATCAGTGTTTGTATTCAGTGCTGCAGGTTGAGTGGTCACTGAAAAACTGACATGGCTATCTACTGGCAGAATGGATATGCTGACATTCAGAAAGATGCAGTGGCGGGCCAAGACTGCCACCTTGCCCAACCACATGCATGCTTGAAACCGCAAACACACGCACTAACAATGGGTGGGAGGGTAAAGATGACCAGTGCTGGGAGGACAAAGGCCTGGACAAAGGGTAGGCAACAGAATAGCTATGAGCCTAGTGCCCCTCCATCGTTGTGCCCTAGACATGTGTCTCTTCTGTCTACCTCCAGTTCCAGCCCAAGATCAATGAGTCTTGGATCAGAGGGGATTTTTGATTGCCCATTGCTAACATCAGAGAGTATCCTTCTTTTCTCAAAGATGTATCCTCTTCTTCCCAGTGGTTTGTCATGCACCTTTATACTACTCCAGGCTCTATCAGAGGGCCTCACGCGTGGGCAGATAAGATGGAGAATCAATGTAAAGGACCCAAATCGGCAGCTTAAATCTGCAGGTGTATGGCCACCTCTCTAAGTTCTCGAAGGGGCCTATTTGTTATGCTTTGTAAAACACTGTAAAAAGCTGTGTAAAATAAATAGAGAATTTATCAAAGTGTGTTTTATTTTATGCTGTACAAATGCCAGATTTGATGCTGTTATTTTTGGCGGAACTCGCTCAAAAAAAAAAATGCATAAAAAAATTACGCAGTTTTTGCTGTGTGAAGCCTGGTCGCATAATAAATCTGCCGCACAGTGTTTGTCTCTGGGTCAAACCATCATATCCTATTAGTAGATGGGGCATTTAAAACATAGGTAGGGTGACTCTTTACATATTAAAAAGTTAGACTGTGTGCGCTGGTCGTAAGAAATAGGGCCCTATAAACATCAGCAAAAATATAAAAGTAATATAAAATAATATATTATATTAATAGATAGGCCACAGAATTCCTTATGACATTATGTCACTACTGTCCATGGCTTTAAAGAAAATAATTCACATTCATTAAACAAAAAGGTCCCCAGGGTTTTAATTACTGCATAATGACTTAGGTCACAGGGGTATCAGGGAATAACTAAGGTATAAAACATGCAGATTCATCCATTCGCTACAATTCATCTGCTATATTTCCGAAGCACTGGCAAGTATGAAACTTTTATTCTGATGATTATAGGCTCATTTACAGGCACAAACCACTGTATATTTTTCACTTTTAACTGTGCTTAACACCCAGGTGTTACACATTTAGTGTAAAGATCTGTGCTTTGCCGGTGAATACAGAACTGCCTGTGTTTGGTAGCAATGTATTCATGAGGAGAGGACTAAAGGTGGTACCTGGGTAGCCCCTTGGATGTCCCCTATCAATCTAACTTATGAGACATGCAACTTAGGGAGCACTAAGGGGCATGATTTTGCACCTTGTGAAATGGAATTTGATAAATGACTACTTAAGTCTTTCTGAAATGTAAAGTCATTCACTCTTTCTTCCTCTATGTTGAGATATTTAATGGGTATGACAAATAGCACCCTAAAACAATTATATTTTAAATATATAAGAAGAATGGTTTATGGTATAAGCACACGTAGTAAGCTCATCATTTTAAAACATATTGGCTAGATACTTTGTATTTATGTAGGGAAGCGCATTAAGGATTTTTTAGTGATTCAGCAATGTAGATTCTTGTAAGGGAGGATACAATCAAAACTTACATAACAGTTTCAGCACTGAATGAATGTTCCTTTTCACATTGGCCAGAGACTGACTCACTGATACAGAACAACTAGCAGCTTATCACAAAAATAATTTCTATGTGTGTATGTATATTTATATAATGAATTGTATTAAATATTAAGACATTAATAGAACAGACAGGGGTTAATTGAATAATGAAATAGATTAAGTGAAAATGGCAATGGCACATGAGATGTTATTTTGCCCACCCTAAATCTACTCCAGTGCGGGCAGGAAAGGGTCCAAAAATACCTGTGTAATAAAGTCAATGTGAATCTCCACAGCTGAAACAAATGAATTTCTTAATCATTCTTTCTCCCGCATTTTCATTCTGATATATAACACACACTAATAAGTTAGTTTTGTGGCAGGTACTGTTGATTAGCTGTGTTAGTTACTACAGTCCTTCGCAATTCCATAATATAACATGTTTTCTGAGTGAAATAGTAACGTTATTAGAATGAATAGACAAATGTGTGTGCTCTTTTTTTCAACCTAGTGAAACAGTACTTTGGACTGAGACTGGCTTATCTATTGATGGACCCTGAGGCTGAAAGACTGCAAAAACTCACATTCAATTTTCAAAGCAACAGGCGTCATAAGTCCTAGGAAGACTCCACCTTGTCTATACTCAGCGCAGTTAGTGTGTCTAAAGGGCCATGGCGATAAATTTGCAACTTAAAGCTGCTGGATTTGTTTGTTTGCTCATAATTGGGATTCCTGCCAATGTTTCACTGATCCTGAGATTTGCTCACATCGGTTTCATAGAGAGAAAACTCTTACCGGCCAACGTAATCAGGATGTCACTTTCATTCGCTAATCTCTTTGTTCTGATTTCTCGTATAGTACCACAAGCCTTATTCTCCATTGGGTTAAAGAATTTACTCAACAACCAACAGTGCAAATTAGTGATATTTGTCTTCAGAGTAAGCAGAGCCATGTCCATTTGTATAACCAGTTTCCTTAGCTGCCACCAATGTATAATTATTGCTCCAGCATCAGGAAAATGGAAATACCTCAAACAAATGGTCAATCGTTATGTGCTAATAATAATTTCTTTATTTTTGGCTATGAATATGGCTATTTACCCTAATCCAATTTTGTTTGGTCGGGCAACAACCAATGAAACACTATCACCCTACACACTGCACTTAGTATATTGTGACATTGATTATATGAATTATCCAACTTACCTAATAAATGGTTTAGTATCTGTAGTGAGAGAGATTATATTTGTTGGACTAATGGTTCTTTCCAGCATCTACATGGTGTATATTCTGTTCCGACATGGGAAATCAATGAAAGGCATGCGCAGTTCTGACAAGGGCCAACGTAAGACAGTTGAGTACAAGGCTTCTCGAGCTGTCATCTTGTTGGTTACAATGTACATGGCCTTGTTTGGCATGGATAACTCAATGTGGATCTACACACTTACCATGACCAATGTGGATCCAGATGTAAGTGATACAAGAGTTTTCCTTGCTGCGTCCTTCAGTGTCCTGAGCCCTATTCATATCTTTGCAACCTCTCCTAAATTACACTTTTTCTTTCAAAAGTCATCCAAAAAAAGAACTATTGATATTCACACTATTATTACAAATGAAAACAGAAGTAAAAACTTATTTAACGCAGTCTAAAATGTGCATGAGAATGGTGCTTATATGACTAGAAATGAGAGGAAAGGGAATATTTAGTGGTTTTCACATCATTTAGGATCTGATCTATCAATATTAAAGATTAGGTTTGCTTTAGTTGTTCATTAATATTAGATTATTTTCTTAAGATGATCGTTTTCATAAGTTTCACCAAGGAATTCATCTGGTCAGTGCAATTTAGAATGTGCAAATGTCTCTCAATCAATAGTTTCACTCTAGAATTGTCAAAAAAATGCTTTTAAAAAGTCTGCAATTATTCACTAAAGCTTCTGTTCATAGCTACAAACTGATGTTATGTTGTGACAAGGAAAAACATGTGTCCTTTCTATTTACACAATATATTTAAAATAATAAATAATAGGTTAAGTTTCTATGGCTTTTCTGTACTTCCTACCTATTTTATAGGTTTCTAAATAATGGGTTGTGTATAATATAATATCAGTGTCTTTTACAAATATAAACAAAAATCTTCAGCACACCACTTACATACATGTTCTCAAAGGGTGCTTGACTTCCACGGCCGCTCCCAAGCCTTTTTTCCATATATCTTTGCAGAGGGGAAGAAGCACACCAGTGTGTTGGCAATGCCTTTAAATCATTTATTTGCAGAAATGTACAAACAGCACAAGCTTTCGGGAGTGACCCCTTCTTCAGGTGCAGTGTCTTTTACAAATATAACATTGTTTTTTATAACAAAATCCTTTAAAATAATTTTGCTTTAAAAAAAACAGGGCAGATGGACCATATAATAATGTTTTTTTGCTACCAAAGACAGGATTCATATATTGTGTGTATAGTTTCACATAATGCTTTAGGGCTCATTTACAAAAGATCCAAACACAAGTGCTAGAGCACTGAATCATGCAACTTAGTTCCTATTTACCCAGCACTCGCAGGCACAAACAACTTGCATATTAGAGGGTGGGAGAGCAGATGTCTACATGCCTCACCAAGACTGCCCCACGTAAATACAGTGCAGCCAGATACAGGCAGCACTGTATTTACTGGGAAGGCACACATCTTTCTTTTCTGTCTTGAAGATAAAAGACCTCCTCTCACCTGGGCGCTCATGGAGGTACAAAGTGTGATAATCATGGCAGCTTGCACTTTTGCACTGCCCTGTCCCATCCTTTCATATTACACTTAGGATATTGTGATGTTGATTTCCTTGCGTTTTTGGTTTCCTGAATTATACATCTTTCCTAATAAATGGCTTAGTATCTTAAGCACAAGAGAACAGATTTATTGGAACGGTGACCCTTCCCAGCGTCTACATGTTGTATGTTTTTTTTCAGTCATGGAAAATCACTGCAGGGAATGCACAGTTCTGACAAGGTACATCATGAGACAATTAAGTACAAGGCTTTATGAGCTATGATCTTATTGGTTACACTGTGCAGGTCCTTGTTTGTCATGAATCTGTCTATGTGGATGTACACACTTACCATGTCCATTGCTGACTCCAATTTAGTGAGTGACACTAAATTGTTTCTTGCTATCCGGAGTCCTCTTCATATCTCTGTGGCAGAGAAAGGTGCTGCCTGTTACAACATCAAGCCTACAGCCCCCTGAAAAATAAAATCACTTTGCACCATAAATTTCAGCTTAAATGAAACACCCAGGAATGCTTGCCGCAATACCACTATTAACAGAAGTATCTGCAGTACCACCCACCTGCAGCAGATTTGTTAGCAGGCACCTTAAGTGTACCCATCTCCTGGGATCAACCCTAGAGAGTACAATTAAAACCATCACAACTCTAATTCTCTGTAACATGAGGCCCAATTTGCCCCCTGCATGTATGAGCAGTACATCCGATGCACTGGCAGTGCAGGACCCCCTGACCACTTCCAACACTACCTGCTCCAATACTATCCCCTGACACCCCAGCCACTGCATAACCACTTGCTCCTTGTGGAATCCAAGCTGTGTACGTGACCCCTGGATGCTTGCTCTACTCTGTCCCAGTAAATTAATAAGTGGCTGAAAAGCTATGCAATCAGTGTTGTATGACCTGAAAAAGTAAAAATTAGGAACAAGAACCCTGACATTGAGGGATAATGTCCCACCACACCTGTGCCAAGCCATCTAGTTAACTACCCACAGCACCCTACTATTCACACCTAAAAGGACCAAAATCAGGTAGATTTCAGTCTGCCCAGTTTCTTTATATCTTGGAACCCAGGCACAATCTGGCTATCTCTGTCACAGCACCTTTACAAACACAGGTTGTGTAGCCTCATAGCAAACAGGCCTCTTTGAAGGAAATACAAAAATTGGTATGTAGTATTGTTATGTACCAGGCCCCTTGGATCCTGAGACTTTCTTGATGTAGTGCACCAGGCAACTTTGGCCACCCATGCTGTGTAACACTACGCTTGTCCCCTTTCCCATTAAGTCAGTTTTAGACCAGCAAAGCCATATCGCCACTTGTGAAGCCAAAAGGGAAACCTAGGCCCCCCTGGCTTTAGTGATTGTTGCTAACAACCTTCCCTCACCCTAATCCCCCAAACTGCAAACACTGATTTGAACAACAAACATATGAAACTGATACTGCAAACTTCAGGCAGATGCTGGAACAGACTAAGTAAAAGGAAAAGGTAATGGGCTGTCTCATATCTTGGCCCCGGTGATGCTGCCATGCACCTCTCACAACTAAACCTACAAATAATTCCTTAGTGGCATCTCTCATGCCCTGGTTTTCAAACCAAACGGACATAGCAGCCACAGTTCTCTACATGGATGTGACCAAGAGGCCCCTATTCAGCTGTCAACAAAGTAACCACAACAGGCCCTTCAACTGAGAGGGAGTCAGAAAAGTTGTTGTAGCATCCTGGAATGTGGTGCATCCTGGAATGTGGTGCACCCTGAAACAGATTTTTCTGATCTAAGCAGTACAGTGAACCTCTGGAAGAGAGTGAGAATGCAGACCATTCACCATCTGCACTACACCCATATTGTCCAAGGACAAGAATACTTTTTTACCACAACATTCTCTATTCTATAGCTCTAGTGCCACCACTATTGTAAACAATTCTATAAATAGGATTTTATCACATATTTTTTTCTGAACCCAATCGGAAGGCCAACACTTGGCACACTATTGCCCAGCCCAAGATGCTCCAAAACCTGTGCTATCTATGTACAACTGCAGTGATGCAGATGTGACCTTATCACCCAGAATCATAGCCCTCCATTAAAGTCAACCAAAAACCTATCCCACTCCAGTTGGATCCCCTGAGTAATACAAATTCTGTGATATAGCTGTTTGACACCTGAAGTGGCTACCACTAACCTCCAATTGATGACCCAGACCTTAGTCAGGATCCTGCAAGTTAAGTTCAGCTTCCCAAGCAATGATTGGATCTTGTAAAGGGTAGAATTTTGGCTACAGCATAATCCTAACTGCTCTACTCAAATTCCATAGCTTCTTCATTGGCCTACACTCACAACTGTATTAATTTTAATGCCCAAAAACTTGAGACATGTGGAAGGACTCTCTGTCTTATCTTGGCCAAGGTAATCACCATGTGTTCAGTCACTAATGGCACTGCAGAGATTGCCTGGGGCCTACAAACTAAAAGTCATGAAGATAATGAGTGACACCATACAGCCCCATCTCTTGGAGCACCACCGACTTGACAAAAAGAGCTAACACCTAAAAGTATGCACAAAAAATGTTGCAAACCTCTGTCAAGCACAGATCAACCAAATATGCCCCTTCAAAAATACAGCCTAAGCAATAGTGACTCTCTGGGTGGACCAGAAATCGAAATCAGTCTTCATAAGTAAAGCTACTTTTCTAACTTCCTGTACCAAGCAGAGTTAGACAAATGGTGGATGAGATGGAATTTTCCTGCCTCCTTCTTGGGAACCACCCCTAACAGGGAGATCCTCAAGTTCAGCAAAGTGGGCACCAAAAAAAGAACCTGCTTCTCCCTCACCACCCTGGAGAGTTCCTTCTCTGATTTCATATTTTTTCTTACAGGGCATGCCCACCCCTGGTTTAAATGCAATACAGAAACCAACTGCAAAGCCACCACAGAGATTATCTTCATAACTCCTCCTAGGGTAGCTGTTGAGCCACCTTACAATCCTTTTCAGCTTCACTGGTATGCTCCCTCTTTTCCCACAAGTCACACAAGGTTGGGATATAACAGGCCACAGCTTTTCTTAACAAATTGTTATTAAACATTGTATTGTAACATATAATAAGGAAATTAGCATAACAATAGTCAATCATACCTGAACATTATATATACCCCACCACGGAATGCTTGCCTACTGGAAAAACACCACCAACTGGGCTACCTGCCATGCCGGCCACCTGCCGCAAGAGCGATAGGTGGGCAAGTGAGAGCAGGCAACCAAAAAACCACCATCCTGGGACCCTTGTCCGAGGAGACCATAACCAACCTTTGCACACTTGTGCATAAAGCTGGGGCATAAGCCCCCACCCCTGGCAAGCATTCCTCCGCAGCTGTGACAAAAACTTAACTTAAGCTAAAACAATTAACCCTCCTCCCCCTCAACTGAATCTTTAAAACACGGGCGGGTGGGTGGGATGTAGCTAGCTCCCTGCTTGACCAGAAAAGGCAGGTACTTCCTTTCCCTGTCCTCCCTATATGTCCTTGCCCCCTCCTCCTGTTCCAACCCCTCCTCTATTACTGCTTCTCATTAACCCCTCGTTGCCTACCCCTTTCTCTGTCTACCCTTCCTCACACTGTCAGGACCCTTCCTTTAAGATAAGTTTGTGCCTCATTCCCCTTTTGCCTTTCAGAGGCAACAAGAAAATGGGTGTGTTCTGCTGCTGCCACTTATACTGTATTTGTACAATACATTGTATTGGAAGCAAAACCCATGTTTTGCTCCGGCCAGTGGGTTGTTCAGTTCCAACCCACTGGTCTCCCATGCCATATGCATAAGAAGGAACTGTGTGAAAGAATAAAGGTGGCACAAGTGAATACTTACTCAGAGCCATGGCCTCCCCACACACCCATGTACTAAATGTAAACTATACTAAAACTTTAGAAAACTTTCACTTTAAAAGAAAAGGTATAATTGCGCCTGACAGAAAGGTTTGCAATGGCATGCAAGAACACCAGAGATTTGCCCTAGTGGGACCCAGCCTAGGAATATTTTTGAATGCCCATTCGATTTCAGCTCATATTAAGAAATGTATGAATGCCTGCAATGATTCCTGGTACTTGTATTTGGTTTCTGTGTTTGGGACTTATATGGGCAAGGTGTGCAAATTAAAAGTGAAAAAAATGACACAATCCATAATTTTTTGCACTTTGCACCTTACGTAGCACACAATATAAAGTACTGCAGACATCCTACCTGTCATCATTTGGATAAGCAAGTTAGAGAGCAACAGCAGGCTACAATGGACCTTGTACTTTCCATGCTCTTTGGGGAACACTATTGTACTCCTTAGTGCTCTTGGACTTTTGTCAGCAGTGCTTTATAATGGGTAGGAGTGGCAAGAAGGCACCCCATTCCCTATCCTACACTAACTTGTTCATCCAAACGAAGGCAGATGTAGGCCATGACACACCCTGTACTTATCCTGCTCTTGGGGAGTACTTTAAGAGGCACCCTTATACAACTGGGCTTTTTAATGACATCAGCATTGAGTCTGTAGCCATTTAGGAATGGTCCACCAAAATTTTGGGGAATATCTATGCCTGTACTAAAATTGCATTGAGCAACATTGAAGACGGCACTCTCCGGCAGTTTGTTGAGAGACTATAAACAGTGCTTAGATAGGGGCTGTATATGGTTAAATGTTCATTCATGTTTATTATAACATAGGTGCAAAAATTGGCAATGAAACATTTGTTCAATTTGAACTGTTTATAATGAATTTCAAGGTAATGTACAGTAGTTATGATGTAAACACAGTAGTGAGATATTATTTCTAACTCGAGTATGAGTGTGTAATGCAACATCAGTACTGAGTTTGGGGTGTCTGTGAATGTGTCATGTCTTTTTCTACTTTCTCTGTTCTTCTCCTATGCTTATGTCTGAAATAGGGAGACTTTGTTAATATAAGTAGCTGAGTCCCACTGAAAATGACATGTAAGGTTGAGTGTATCATCAATCATTTGTACTCACAAGCATTTTGTTAAAATGACATGTAATATATACTGTATATCACATCTAAAGACACCACTCTAATCAGCTATCCTGATCTCTGGCTCGCCGACATCCCACCATCTTCATTGGTCTAACAAAAATTACATTGATACTGATAGCACAAAAATAAAAAAATAAATAATTTTCTACATTATTTGCCCCTTGGCCCACCATATGAACCAGAGGGATTGGAGCCCTCCCACTGTGTATATGAAGGTAAGTGCATTCATACCAATGATAATTAATTTGGGGGCTATGTAACCCTGATCCAGCTGCTTGCTTACAGCCCATAGAGACAACATTCACTACAGTGCATAATTAATGTAAAATTAAATGGGAGGTTTGGTCAACCTGATTTGGAATTCCTGGCCTGATCAACTGGGAGAAAGGATCTGTAGATGGTACAATATTAATGAAGAAGTTAGAAGTTCAGAAGAAATTGGCAATATGGGAGCCATTATGTTCTATGAAGAGCAGTAATAGCATAGTAGAAAAGAACTTTAATTTTGTCTTCCCATTGACTCCAATGCATATTAGTGAAATGTCAAGGTTTTCTGAATTTTTTTGTGAAGTGAAATCCCACAAATTCACTGTTAAATATTGGGTATTGCAAAATAAGTTGTATCCCATGCCTGAATGGGTTAACATGTTTCAAGTATGTAACTGACTTGCCATTCACACTATCCCTCACATATACCATTGTTCCCTAAGTCTGGAATGTGATTGATTGGAAACATATGGTCTTAGGGGTAATACAGTGGGGGGGGGGTTCCAACAGGGATATATATCAGCAACAAAAGGCTAGTCTTACATACACGCTCTCACACTTACCCTTACACACATTTACACTCACACATGCTCTCACTTACTCTAACACACATGCATACATTTTTACTACTTTATATGAATACATACATACTTTGTATTGTATTGGGAAGCTGTCAATATTGTTTGTGACTGGCTTAACTACTGGTAATTTGTATGTAACTTCTGTAACGTATCTTCACACATTAAATATACTTTAAATATCACCTTGGTGAGTGGTGTTTGTTGACCATAGTACTTACACAAATATATTAGAGAAAGAATATTTATAACATTCACTTATTACAATTAGTCATTTGTGCACAGAAACTATGCTCCCCAAGTGTTTGCCTCTTGGTCAAACCATCAAATCCTATTAGTAGACAGGACAGAAGATGCATTCAAAGCATTCAAAGCTTGGGAATGGAGACTGAAACTATAACATATTAAATCACTACAAGAAATAGGGCTGTAGAAAATGTCAGCAAAGTTATAAAAGTAATAAAAAAATATATTATATTAATAGATAGGCCTCAGAAGGTATTTGCCACAACTCTCCACTGCTTTGAAGAAAAGACTTTGCATACATTAAACTAAAAGGTCCCCAAAGTTTTAACTAGTGCATAATGACTTAGGTCACCTGGGCATATACTAAGGTATAAATACACACATTTTCATTCATTAACTACAATGCATCTGCTATATTTCCAATGGAACGGGCAAGTATGAATTTCTTATTGCAATCATTATAAGCAGGGTGCAAAAAGCAGAAAACAGGCACATATCATTAAGTGCACCGTACCCATGTTTAGCACCCGTAGATGCAGAACTGTGTTTTTTAGAGATTTATTTACGAGGAGCGGATTGAAGGTGGTACATATTCAACCCCTTTGATGCCCCTAGCTTGCAAATTATTCAGACATACAAGTTATAGAGCACCAACAGGTTTAGGATGGTACGGCGCCCTGTACTTATCACCTGCCTATGGCAAGAGCACAGGGCAGTGTTGAGCCCACACCATGGCACTTTGGACCTTGGGACGATTAAACACAGGCTGCACTTAAATCCCTTGTATGCAGCAAGTGCTCTGTAACTGAGCACTTAGGGGCATGAATTTACCCTCCTTACTTGTGACAGGGTATTTGATAAATTAACCCTTTAGCCTTTCAGACACCTGCTGTTAGCGTGTTCAGTTAAAGACATTTATTTGGAACCTATTTCCAGTGTGATTTGTAATATCAGCCCCAACTCACTGATGATTTACCAACTAGGTCGTCTAATACTGAATGGGTGGTAACCCTAACAGTGGCAAAAGCATACTATAAATGACCACCAGAGGGCCATAGCAGCTGCTAAACTAGGAGGGGGCTGACTGGTACAACAGATGCTTGGAAGACACTTTTTGTTGCACAGGCAGGGTGCAAACGAATTTGTCCTTTAAAAAAATATGCCCACCAGTGTGCTATTCCCTAGTGAGCTATTCCATGTATATCATGATTTCTAAAAGAGAAAGTAACATTATAAGAATAAATAGACATATTCTAAGAAACTTTATGTAAAGTTCTTTGTCTTCTCCTAGTTAAACAGAACTTTGGAGTCAACCTGGCTTATCTATTGATATTATTAATGGACCCTGAGGCAGAAAGATTTCAAAAACTCACATTCAATTTTCAATGCAACAGATGCCATAAATCCTAGGAAGACTCCACCTTGTCTATTCTCAGCCCAGTTAGTGTGCCTAAAGGGCCATGGCAATAAATTTGCAACTTAAAGCTGCTGGATTTGTTTGTTTGCTCATAATTGGGATTCCTGCCAATGTTTCACTGATCCTGAGATTTGCTCACATCGGTTTCACAGAGAAAAAGCTCTTACCGGCCAACGTAATCAAGATGTCACTATCAGTTGCTAATCTTTTTGTTCTGATTTCTCGTATAGTACCACAAGCCTTATTCTCCATTGGGCTAAAACATTTACTCAGCGACCAACAGTGCAAATTAGTGATATTTGTTTTCAGAGTAAGCAGAGCCATGTCCATTTGTATAACCAGTTTCCTTAGCTGCCACCAATGTATAATTATTGCTCCGGCCACAGGAAAATGGAAATTCCTCAAACAAATGGTCAATCGGTATGTGTTAATAATAATTTCTTTATTTTTGGCTATGAATATGGCTATTTACCCTAATCCAATTTTGTTTGGACGGGCAACAACCAATGAGACACTATCACCGTACACACTGCACTTAGTATATTGTGATGTTGATTTTATGAATTATGCATCATACCTAATAAATGGTTTGGCATCTGCAGTACGAGAGATTATATTTGTTGGACTAATGGTTCTTTCCAGCATCTACATGGTGTATATTCTGTTCCGACATGGGAAATCAATGAAAGGCATGCGCAGTTCTGACAAGGGCCAACGTAAGACAATTGAGTACAAGGCTTCTCGAGCTGTCATCTTGTTGGTTACAATGTACTTGGCCTTGTTTGGCATGGATAACTCAATGTGGATCTACACGCTTACCATGACCAATGTGGATCCAGATGTAAGTGATACAAGAGTTTTCCTTGCTGCGTCCTTCAGTGTCCTGAGTCCTATTCACATCTTTGCAACCTCTCCTAAATTACATTTTTTCTTTCAAAATCCATTCAAAAAGAGAACTATTGATATTCAGACTATTACAAATGAAACCAGAAATACTGTACATGATGCAGTCTGAAATCTCTATGAGGATGGTGCTTATCAAAAATGAATTATAAATAAGAAAAGAAAAATATGATTAGATTAGAATTATGTTGAGACAAGGAAAAATTTGTGTCCTGTCGAGTTGTCTATAGCAGCCAAAAATTTGCCTTGAATATTCAATTTACACAATATATTTTAAATGCTAAACAATAGGTCTGTTTAGAATAAGTAAATCTAGTTGAACTGAAGAAGATGGATGAGTAGTGAAAGGTCTTCAATGATTACTCAGCAAGTCCAGATGCTCTAGATTTACTTATACTAGATATACCATGTACTGGATGAAAGAAATCTTCGTAGTCATAAACAATATGAATATAAACCTGTTTCAAGGTCCTTTTGCACTTCTTAGATTGTTGTTTGGCCAGTTACCATCCACTGGCAGTCCACTCCTGCCCATGTCCATTAGGATTTGAGGGTTTCCAGAAAGGTTGGGAACCTGTGGCTTCTACAATCCTTCTACATAAGCTTTAATAATCATGTTGTTTTTCATCAAATTGGCTTTGCATTTTATACAGTATATTTATGTACAACTTAATTTGAAAGTTTAGTAAAATTATTTGCTCTACATCAGATACATATTTTGTTTTTCTCACTGTCAATGCCATGTTTTGTGCACATAATTTTCCTTGGCCCAAGCCTTTGTTGTACCCCTCTAAGTACCTCAGCAGTTGCACCTATCTTGGACCCCTTTAAACACTAAAATATGGTAGAATTTGTTTACTATTATAATGGGTTTATTCTGTTTTACAAGGCGCTGTCTTATTATTACCAAGAAAAAGCAGTTTAGTAGAAAATAAAACATCATAGGTCAAAATAGAACACTAGGGAAAATGGCATTGTTGTATTTCATACATTTCTAAATAATGGGTTTTGTGTAATAGATTATAGACTTTTAAAACCTTGTTTTTCATGACAAAATCCCTATTCCCTAAAGATAGGGCAGATGCGACCATATATCTCTAGTTATGTAAAAATGTTTTTTTGTCACCAAGACAGGAGTATCATACTGTATGTATATTTTTATATAATACTTTAGGAATCATTAACAAATGATACAGACACATGTGAATCACACTGAATCATGCACCTTAGTGCTTATTTATCTACCACTTACATCTGTGCAAGGTGCAGAGTGCAGTGCTGGTGGGCTGGAGTCATTCCTCTCATGGGGAGTTAAAGGGACAGTAACGCCAAAAAATGAAAGTGTATAAAAGTAATTACTATATAATGTAATGCTGCCCTGTATTGGTACAACTGGTGTGTTTTCCTTAGAAAGACTACTATAGTTTATATAAATAAAGCTTCTGTGTAGCCACGGGGGCAGCCATTTACAGGAGAAAAGGCACAGGTTACTTAGCAGATAACAGTTAAAACCCCATTATATTCTACAAAGCTTATCTGTTATCTGCTATGTGCCTGTGCCTTTTCTCCTTTTTCCCAGCTTCAATGGGTGCCCCGTGTTAACATAGCAGCTCATTTATATAAACTATAGTAGCGTTTCTGTTCCAAACTTACCAGTTTTACCAGCGCAGGGCAACTGTACATTATATTTTAATAACTTTAAAACACTTTCATTTTTTTGGTGTTACTGTTCCTTTAAGGATCCTTAGCACCAAGAGCCACCGCTGCTCCTTAACTTCTCCGCTTGAACTACTTGCATATTAGAGGTTGGGAGAGAGGTTATCAGGGAATGGCACTTCCTGGGACAAATTGGTTCATGCAGATACAAGAAACAAAAGAGTAGGAGCAAAGGAAAAGAGCCAAAGCAAAAGTGTCTGCTTTAGTTTGATCTATAAATACAGAAGAATTAATGTTGGTAACTATATACTGTAAATAAATGATGATGATTGGTAGCATTAGATATTTAGATACCTTATATAGTTAAAAAAAAATATATAAATAATTTTTATTTTTTGTTAATGTCCATTAGAATTTTATATAATCGGTGAGGGATCTAATTAGAGGTCTCACTTATAACTGTCTTTGCAAATTTTGTAAGGAATATGTGTCTATCTGCTAATAAACACCATTGAGTTTAATGGTGAAAGGAAATGCTTTGTTTGTTTCTCACTTAATGACTCTGTCTCAACTCTGTTTCCATGATAGGGCAGCCATGAAAATGTATCTTTATTTCCCTGCTAAAATCTCCTCCCAGGAGGCATGAGGCAGGTATGACACTCTGTCCTACTGACAGGTCTGCACTCAATAAATGAGCAAAAAATGCTGTGGAGCTGCTTCAACTTCAGGTCTACTTAGGTATGCACAGTAAAGATTTCTGTGACTGCCTTCAGCTGGAGAAGGAGCTAAGGACAGTGAATTAGAGTGGGCAGCACTTCATGATGAAAGTGGATAATTTATCTTGCAGATTCTGGGCTCTGGTACAGGTTAGATTGAATATAGAGAGCGAGAATGTGATTTTCAGCAATATTTTTAGCCATTTAATTTTAAAGATTTTTTTATAAAAAGGTTTACTTAAGGGGTCATTTACAAGCACTGAGTTGACAGCTGTCAGTTGCATGAAAACTCCTATTCATCAAAATTGCTTGCATCAACATATGCTCCTTGCACTTTTATCTAGTTGCATCTGGTGCCTTCCCCTATCTCCTGTTCTGAATTGTCAACAGTTGGGCCTATTGACGCAGACCGCTATGGGAACCTACCCCCTCCTTCAAACTAGAAGGTAGTTCCTGGGTTCTTGTGCAGGCCTGCCCAGTTGCAGGAAAAGAACAAGGTGCCCTTTTTGCATTTACACCAAACGTGCAGGCCTCAGAACCAGGTCAAATAGGAATGAAGCATATAATGTTGTGCTAAGACTATCTAATGTTACAGACTAAGCAAATAAGTTATGCTAATGGTATAGTATCGCTCTCCTGTTTAGGAAAGTCCCAAAAAGTCTGGAATGAACAAGAAGCCCACATATATACAAATCATTGTGACATTTGATTAAATTAGTGCTAACTTAATTATAAAAAGGGAAATTAGTTCAGGGCTTGTATGTTTAGTTAAATATACTGTATGTGATTAATGATGATGTTAGTGATGTTTGTGCAAGGGTATAAAACATTATACTGTGATGTAACATTAGACCCTTGTCCGAAGCTGTTGAATGCTATGCTTGTATTCTAAGCTTGATGCACTGAATCAATAAACTTCCTTCTCTGATTAACATTACTGAGGGTCTCCAAGTGCGGTGATTTCCAGACTGCTCAACAAAAGATATTTTTTATTACAAATAAGAAAAAACTTATATTCCTATCCATGTGTTCAAACCTGGTAAAACAGCTAAAAAATAAGTAAAATATATCACATTCTCACTGGCTATCAACATTTCTTAACATTGACTGAAAACAAAGATTATTGGAGCACTGGGATCCTATGGTTTGTTACAACTGTAATGAGCTTCTTTGTTTTCCCTGTTCTTGCGTGGGTTTTCACCCACACTCCAAAAACATACGGACAGATTAATAGGCTTCTGATAAAACTGAACAGACTGAACATCTGCATTGACTTCCACCTTTTGGTGTTGCTGGAGTCCTGTGTCTCTGGTATATAGGGGAGCAAGTACACAAGGGCTTGGACAGACTGGGCTGTAGCACTACTCCCTAGGAACTCTGATCCAAAATTGCAAACAAGATAGCCTTTAGCTTTCTGTGCAGCACCTTTCTCTCCTTTACATGCAATTTCATTTTGCAAAACAGTGTGCTCTGCAACATGCACAAAATATTCCAGTGCATATGAAAGTATAAGGCATATGAAAATATGTGTAAGGAGCAGAGTGCAGCATCAGGAGGCACAGGCAAGAAGGGGATGCATGGGCTGAAATGGGATGAGTTTAAAGAGGGTAAGGAAAGTAAAAAGGAAAAATTGGGTCAGATTGGGGCAGGCCAGGGGCTGGCTGGTAAATTTGTAATACCGGCCATGTCCTTGGCAAGTGTTTTACTGGCTAGGTTGGTAAAATACCAATTGGGTGGCATCCCTAGCCTCCTGCTGCTCCTTAATGGACTTCAGAGGCATACGGAAATGTAGTGTGCAAATAGCAGCTTTTATTTGTACTTTGCAGCCAGCATTGACCTCTACAGAATCTGCATTGGTAAATCCCGCTCAGGTAAGGTTTCCATCTGTGCTGGGGCCGGAATTCAAAATGAGGTGGGATAATGACATAGTAGGTGGTGTGCTCATGTTGTCAAGTGGGGTTATGATGTTGGGGGCTGGTCAGTGATGTTCAGGGGGGGACCATGATGCAGGGTTTTGACATCAAGCATCAGTGATCAAGACAGTTTTTTTCTGGTTTGAAGCTACTAAAATGCCAGACAGGATGTTTTGAACTGGACAGCCCCTTAAAAAACTGGGCTGCTCAGTAAAACTGGACATGTGGCAATCCTGTGCTCAAGTTTTGTTTTAATTTGGGGTTTTCAATTGATCTGCAGCTGTTGAACCTTTTTTTTGCCTGTTCAGTACTTCATATATAGTAATTTATTCTCATTCTACTAGGCACTGAGCCCTACTTGGAAACTACTTGGTGACCTGGAGACACAATAACCCCAGGGCTTAAAACAGCAGTTGACATGTGGTAACCACACATCCTTGCATTTAAAGCCCCTCAGTGTCAACAACCTTACATCTTGTCCTGCAGTCTTGGGACCTTATGCATCTTTTACCTGCCTGCCTGCACCCAAATAAGACAAACACACAAACCTTTCACACTAACACATTTACTTTTTTGTATGAAATGGCTTAGAGGAACAGCAACACCAAGAAATAAAAATGTTTATATGAATTAAAATATTATGTACTGTTGCCCTGCACTGGTAACAGTTGTGCATTTGCTTCAGAAACACTACTATAACAACACTATAATCTAATTATACAAAAACTGATATGTAGCCATGAGGGCAGCCATTCAATTTGAAAATAAGAAAAAAAGGCACATGTTGCATAGCAGATAACAGATAAGTTCTATAGAATACAATGGGAATTTGCATATTTTATCTGCGATTTGCTGTGTAACTTGTGCATTTTCTCCTTTTTTTCTAGCTTGAATGACTGCCCCCGTGGCTACACAGCAAGTTATTTATATAAATTATAATAGGGTTTCTGAAACAAACACACAACTTTTACCAGTGCATGGAAAAAGTACATAAAATATTAATTGCTTTAATACACTTTCATTTTTTTACTGTTACTGTTTCTTTAAGAGCATGCAAAAATATAAAACAGAATACTTACAGAGCACAAAAGTTAAACTTCAAAATAGTGTTTATTGCAGGAAGCTGAGCACTACATGTTTTGCCTAAACTGGCCTTCCTCAAGTGAATATGTAAGTGATAATAACAAACAAATATTTGATGCTTTCCACTAACCAGCCGGCTTCTCAATAGGGTCTGGTGCATAGATAAATAAAAATACAACCTAATGAGTATTGCCATCTAGTGGTAGACAATTGGTAGACAATCTTGAAAGAAATCTGTTGACCTGGCCAACTGGGAGAAATATCTGTAGATGGTACAATATTGATAAAGAAGTCAGAGCCCTGACGCAGGAGCTAATTTGCTCTATAAAGAGCAGTTGTAGCATAGTGAGCGAATCTGCTTCTCAAACAATTTTGGTAAGTAATTCTATTGCACCTTAATCACAATGCAATTGTAACTTCCCATCAACTTCAAAGCATTTCAGTGACATTTCGTTGTTTTCATGAATGTTTTTGTGAAGCGAAATGCAGTGTCGGCCCAAACATGAGGTGCACCCAAGGCACACACCCCTCCCTGGATTGCCCCCCTAAAGTGAGGTGAGGAGCGGGGAGAAGGGGAGCTGATGACAGGCAGGGAGGTGATGTGGAAATATAATGTATTATTAACTGGAGAGACAATCAATTTTTAATTTTTTTTTTTTTTTTTGTCGCTACTCTCTGTGGCTTTAAAAAAAAATGTTGCATTTGGTAAACAAAAATGTCCCCAAAGTTTTAATTACTGCATAATTAAAGGGACATGAGGGACATAATAAGGTATAAAAAACATGCAGATTCATTCATTAACTACAATTCATCTGCTATATTTTCAAAAGAACAGGCAGGTATAAACTTTTATTCTAATTATTACAGGCTTATTTTGTGGGCAGGTTGTGAAGTGAAGAAAATTGGTCGTAACCACTGTGTTGCACCCTACCATGTTGAGAACCTATAGGTGCAGGTCTTTGAACTGCAAAATTTAGAGTAAATATCTGTGCTTCCTGGATGAATACAACACCTGCCAGAGTTTGTCAGCAATGTATTAAATAGAAGAGGACTGGTGGTAGTAAGTGGCCAACCCCTTCAATGCCCCCTAGCATGAAATTATTAAGTTAGGGAGCACCACAAGGTGCAGGGTGGTCCAGTTATGTGTATGTTTCCCCTGTCTGTGGCATGTACCCACATCACTACACCTTGGACCCTGGACCGATTCAGCACATAGCTCTGTAACTGAGCACTGAGGGACACAATTTTGCACCCCTTAGTGCTCTGTCTCTTTTTCCAGTGGATATGATAAATTACACCTTTTTAGCAATGTAGAGGACACCTGCTGTTTCAGCAAAAGGTCTGACAATACCATTATGTCATGACCAATGGCCAAAGCATGCTATTAATGAGAACCAGAGGGCCATAGTGAGGTCTCATGGGCCACTGGTCTTGTGTTTAAACAGGCACAGCAGATGCTTGGCAAACAGGAACAAACACTTTATTGCTGTAAAGACAAAACAAGTCAAGCAAGGCAAAAAGTAGGCACTGGTAAAAAATGTCCTAAATCAAAGCAAGGTTCAAGGCAGTCAGGGCCAGACAGGTATGGGTCAATACAAGGACCAGAAGTGCCTACCATGGGCAGGACAAACAGCAGAAAGTAGAGCATGAAAAGACAGGCATTCTCTTCTGAGAGGTCTCTGAGAGTGAGATGTGCCTGATAATTATTAAAGAACAACTAGGGGTAATTAGCAGAACCTGGACACAGATTGGATTTGCTATGTTAGTTACTAATACAGTCAGGGGCTTATTTAGTGACAATTCACAAGAATTCGTTTTTGCCAAGAGAACTTTCTTTAAATTAAGCCTGCCAGCTGCCATTATAAAGATAGAACAGCCACTTTTGCATCTCATCATCACATAATGAAATTCTCTAGCCCTCACTACAGTTGTACAAGGTGATGCAAACTAATGATTTTAGTTCTTTTATTTCCCTGCTATGTACACAAAATGATTACAAACCCCAGCACTAAATTAGATTATACTTAGCTTTACTGTTCTGTTCACAAGTCACAGTTGATCATCCCAAGTAAATGCCAAGTCTGGGTAAACAGGCTTAAAATGAAATCAAGCTTTGGATCAATACTGCACATCCTCAAGCAGGTAGCAATGTGAAGAAAGACATCCAAAGAAACATAAGTGACATTTCAAAAGAAGATATCCTTAATGGGGGGTTTGATGATCCTTTTTGGGAGGGAGGGCAGGCAAAATAAAACAAAACACATACCACTAAAGACATAAAAATACAAAAAAAATGGAAAATTACCAGCTGCAAAGTTTTAACAAGGGGAGCAGCCATTCAGTGTTACATTTTCTGCTCACCAAGAATTTAGGCCAATACAAAATTTATCACGTTTCTCACAGTAGAGTACTTACAATTTTTAAATGAGATGTTGTTTTGAAAATACATTTGGCAAATTGAGGCGAACTTTGCGTTATGTGACATTACATTAATCTACCACAAAAAGAGAAACAGGCACTCAAAGGACCTCAAAGGCCACCAAAAAATATTTTTTTTAAAAAAAATTTTGAGCAACATCCCTGTCGCCTTATTTCATTGTGTTTTTGGTGGCCTTATCAAATAGTTTAAGAGTAGTAAATCTACAAATTGAATACTTTACAACCTAATGGTTTAAACATTGATATGGATTTGGCAGCTTTTAACTAGGTTTATGAATACAAATAGGGATGTTAATTTATCATAGGAATTCAATGTATGGTAATGATTCAACATAATTGAGGTTGATGAATTCATCTCTAATGTAACATTATACATTCATTTGGAATGTATTAAATATAATATTTTATTAGTGGATCTGTGCTATCACAGAATTATTAATTATAAATTTATTCCATGTACTGACTATAGCATTATAATAATTTCCTTGGGAGCCTTAGAATAGCAATAGCGTGAGTGCATCAGCTAGGTGATGTAAATTGCGCTGCCACAGCGATAGGTTTTTATATAGGAGTAGTGTCCATTGATACTGTGACAGGCTAAAGCGGTTTGGTGTAGGCACAGAGGGAGTGATGATGCTTTATGGAGAGATGATTGTGGGTATGCTTGATATACACTCCATTGCCTAGGGGGAGGAGACACTGATGGTGACCCGCTAATATCTTAACTTTCATGGTGTTACTTTACTTACTGTAATACTGTGCTTCAGGTGGTTATACTTTTTCTTTCTTATAGAGGAAAAAAACTTAGTCCCTTAGTAAATATACCCCTCCCCATGTTGCATAGCATGTTTTCTGAAGAAGAAAGTACTGTAACATTATAAGAATAAATAGACATTTTCTGCAAAATGTTTGTGCTAAGTTCTCTCTCTCCTCCTAGTGACCCAGCACTTTAGAGTGAGCCTGGCTTCTCTATTGATAATACTGATGGACACTGAGGCAGAAAGACTTTAAAAACTCACATTCAATTTTCAAAGCAACAGATGCCATAAATCCTAGGAAGACTCCACCTTGTCTATACTCAGGGCAGCTAGTGTACCTAAAGGGCCATGGCAATAAATTTGCAACTTAAAGCTGCTGGATTTGTTTGCTTGCTCATAATTGGGATTCCTGCCAATGTCTCACTGATCCTGAGATTTGCTCACATTGGTTTCATAGAGAAAAAGCTCTTACCGACCAACATAATAAGGATGTCCCTTTCATTTGCTAATCTATTTGTTCTGCTTTCTCGTATAGTACCACAAGCCTTATACTCCGTTGGGTTAAAAAATGTACTCAATGATAAACAGTGCAAATTAGTTATTTTTGTATTCAGAGTAAGCAGAGCCATGGTCATTTGTATAACCAGTTTCCTTAGCTGCCACCAATGTATAATTATTGCTCCGGCCACAGGAAAATGGAAATACCTCAAACAAATGGTCAATCGTTATGTACTAATAATAATACCTTTAATTTTGGCTATGAATATGGCTATTTACCCTAATTCAATTTTGTTTGGTCGGGCAATAACCAATGAGACATTATCACCGTACACACTGCACTTAGTATATTGTAATGTTGATTTTATGAATTATCCAACATACATAATAAATGGTTTGGTACCTGCAATGCGAGAGATTATATTTGTAGGACTAATGGCTCTTTCCAGCATCTACATGGTGTATATTCTGTTCCTCCATGGGAAATCAATGAAAGGCATGCGCAGTTCTGACAAGGGCCAAAGTTAGACAGTTGAGTACAAGGCTTCTCGAGCTGTCATCTTGTTGGTTACAATGTACATGGCCTTGTTTGGCATGGATAACTCAATGTGGATCTACACGCTTACCATGACCAATGTGGATCCAGATGTAGGTGATACTAGAGGATTCCTTGCTGCATCGTTCTCTGTTCTGAGTCCTATTCATATCTTTGCAACCTCTCCTAAATTACACTTTTTCTTCCAAAGTCAATGCAAAAAGAGATCTATTGATATACAGACTGTTTCTACAAATGAAAACAGAACTATTATTCCAAAGTCACATAATGAAGTCTAAAAGTTTAATGAGTAGAGATGAGAAGAACCAGAATGTTGCAAATTTGAGTGGTTTGTATAACATTAAGGAGCTGATTTGTTAAAGTGATACTGACACAAAAAAATTTATTTTAAAAATATGAACCTACTTCCAAAAGTAATGGCGTGTATGGCTAATATGGCGTGCGTTTTTTCACATGCGGCGACAGTTTGTGCGCAATGCGTTGATTGGCGCGCGTTGTGTTAAATACCGCACGAAAATAGTCTTTGCGTCTTAAATAACGCAAACAGCATCGCGTCTAAATTAGCCCAAGTATCCTTTAGTGAATCGTCAGTTAAGACGCGAAAAAATTTTTACCGCATGCTACAAATAGCGCTCGTTTTATCTCACTTTAGTGAATCAACCCTTTAATGTCTTATGCATTATCATTTAACTAAAAAAACAATACTCTACATAGGGTTGCCACCTCTCCATTTTAACCTGATCTGGGAACTAGCACTTATATTTCAGTGTCACTCACTGTGACCTACAGCATCTTATATTTGCCTATTTGTGTTTGTAAGTTACACTCACATTTATATTGTAAGCTCTACGGGGCAGGGACCTCTATCCTCGTATCTCTTTCACTCTTAACTTATTGCAACTGTACCTTGCATTTTTTAGTATTTATTGTTATACTTAGTATTTATTATTATTTTAATAACCCCCTGTTGTATTAATCTATTCTACTGTACAGAACTTTATCAATAAAGATATACCTACATACAAAACCACCCACATTTTGAATCCACATTTTTCATGGCTAATTAGTAACTAATTTAAATGCATGCTGCAGATTGAACCGATTTATGTGCAGGCATGCACCATGCATCTAAATTAATTGCTAACTAGCCGTGCAGGATGTGGGTTCAATATGTGGCTGGTATTAAAGAGATGCGGTGGCAACCCCAACTGTACAGAGCTAGACTCTACCTCAGTATGTTGTTCCATACTGTTGAACTTTATTGGTTTGCACAGAAATGACAATCCCTCCTTTCTGTTAAAGAGAAAGGCACATCCTGCGACAAACTGGTTTATGCAGACAAAGTGGGATACATGAAAAAAAGGGTGGAACCAAGGGACAAGAACACGGGAAAATTATCTACTTCAGTTTTATCTATATATACAGAATTACTACCCAAATCCAAAATGGATACATGTGTCTTTCTACTCCAAAGTACCAAGTCACAAAGATTTGCTATAGTTGGCCAGAATACCAGAAGTCTACTGAACAGTTCAAAGCCCAATATACATAGATTTTTCAAAGTGTATGGTATGTACAGACCCCAAATGAAAACAGTGCAAATGAATTTATTTTCTCAGTTGCCAACTCAGCTTCTGCAAACAAAGGTTGCATAGTATGTGTTGTAAGACCCTCTATATGTACAAACATCCATAGAAAACCATATATTTTTGGAAAGTACAGATTCTGACAAATCCAAAATAGGCAAAGACATCTTTCCACACCAAAATACCAAATGGCAAAGCTTTTCTAAACTAAGCAGTTTTTGACATTTCTGAAAATTACCTAAAATGTTGCAATTTGCCGCATTTATCGCTCACAATTTTTTACTTATGAAGATTAATCATTCTAAATATGAACACCAGATGTCTACTGAACAGTTTGATGCCCAGTTGTATAGCTATACCAAAGTATGTGCTATGAAAATAGTGCACAGGACTTTGCTAAGCTGCCAACTTAACTTCTGCAAACTACCAAATGGCAAAGCTTTCCTAAACTTAGTGGTTTTATGACATTTCTGAAAATCGCATACAAATGTTGCAATTTGCAGCAACATATCCCAAATAATTCAATAAATAAAAATTTTTGGTGAACTTTGTATAAAGTACTTGTGCAGAAAAGCTTTAGTTCCTAGTTGTTGCTCTGTGCTGCAACCAAATTACAATTGCAAAATCTAAAAAATGATTCACTAAAAGTCGATAAGCGTTATCGCAAGCTTTTTTGCGTTAAAATTGACGCAAAAAAAACTGCGTTATTCGCTAAAGTATATCTATATATACAGTCGCATATTGTGTGCGTTAAATAGCGCACAACAGAATGCGTTAATTTTACTGCATTGTGTTAATTCTCACGCAAAAATAATACCAACGCATGATTCACGAGCACTTCGTCTCACAATCAAGTCATACCATTTGCTCACAGCTTGTATAGCAAGGAAAATGGTTTAGTGGTGGGTGTCAAAAGTGGAGGTAAAATGTGCTTCATTTGTACATTAGGGAAGGTCATTTATTTATTATAAAGCACTTACCTCAAGAAATGATTATTTACTCAATCAGGCCCCTGGCCTCATGCTTCAATTATTAAAACTGAATATATAGGCAGCTGCATAGCATTCTGATTATATTCAAAATGTACCTGTGTATGTATATATATACAGCATATAAATACATTATACTATGTGCAAATAATTAACAGCTTAACACTGTGTGGTTTCGCTATCTGATGAAAACAGGACGTTGATAGCCAAGCAGCTCAAGAAGCAAGGGATTAGGAAATTGTTATAGCTTGAGAAATTACAGTTATGCTTAAGAAACTTATGTTGCTTAGAGAAAACTTTGCCTAGAGACTATGATTAATTACCAATTAAAAGAAAAATACATACTTATGGTCCAATCAAAGTTGGACACCTGACAACGGTATGTTGTGAAGCTGATAAAAACCATTGTAACGTCCAGTTTGAGGGAGATCTCTCAAAGCGACCAAATGCTCGTAAATTCTGTGCTTGATTAATAAAGCTTTCTTCTCTGATGAAATAATTGCTAAGGCTTGGCTGAGGTTCTGTGGGGAAATCTATCACTCGGTATGAGGACCCAACACTGGGCATAAGGACACCCATCCTGGAGCCATAAGTGGGTGATACAATGGTATTCCTGGGTTTAACCCCAGTGATTGTTGGAAATTAGGGAAAATCAATTTCTGAACCCCTCTACATTTTTTTTGACACATAGAGGTCAACTGGGTGGCAAACTGACCTGCATTTTATATTTTCCCCAATCTACCTATCTTTTAAATAGGTCTAATAACAATGGAATTATTATATTATTTCAGAGTTTCATTTATCCAAATACTAAAAATGTATTGTGGAATTATAAATCATTCATTAGTGCCCTCTGATTTACCTTGTGCTTTATGGCATGTCAGCACTAGGCCTAGTTCCTTATGTATGTATACTATGTGGGTTGTTGGGTTGGGGCATTGAAGGTATTTAAACTATGTTCCAGACAGGGGGTTAAGGGTATATTAGTGGTTGGCCCTAAAACCAAAGATTCCTAAATTGAGGATCCTGGTGGATACCATGGCAGAAGTGACACCAACCCCATTCTTATAATGCTAGTTACAACAAAGGTGCTATAGAGTGCATTTTGGTGCATCACATCACACTTGTTGCTGCAATGATTCTGGAATTCTGGGAAAAACACAGCAATTTATGTGCAAAACTTGCATTTTGCACACTGTGCTGTGTTCATAAATGAAGCTTTATATAACCCATAAAAATATTTATATTTCTCTGATCGTATAGGTGAATTCCTTATTTAATGTGCAGGCATGAAATGAAATGTACAGTAGGCCACAGGATAAGCTATGCAACTGTTTTTCCCCCAGGACATAAATTAAAAGATTTTTAAACTTCTTCTGGATTTCAGAAGCAACCAATTAATTTAACAGACTCCCATCGAGCAGCGTCATTTTTAATAGATCTGCACCTAGATGGTAAACATCACTGTTACATCACAGAGCGCCCTAGCTTTCACTGAATAGGTGTAATTAAACTCTAGAGTAATCTCCAAAAGATGACTGCTATTTTAGATTGCAATAATTACTCAATGATTATGTCATCCGTGAACATTTAATTAGAGCTCCCTGATTTGCTTACTTCAACCAAACAGAATATGGCAGTACACACGCTAATTGCCTTTTTGGGGTTTTTTTTGTTCCTTGTTTCTTTAAACAACAAATTTAATGTGAGGACCTTAAAGCAACATCATAAAAAGTAAGAAAAGAAAAAGGCCTCAAGTTGTCAGTGGATAGATATTTATGTGCCATACAATTATATAACCCAAAGAATCATCTACTAATTCAGATAGCATAGATACTAGGGTTTATGTAGGAATGCAAGTACAATGTGTGCATTGCAATTTCAGAAGCAAATTGCCATGCTTTTTATCCACAATAGGATTTTTCCCCATAATTCCAGCATAATTATGGTCACTCTTTGAGTTTCTTGTGTTGCCAATGTACTCAGTGCAGCAAAACAGATGCAACTGAGCTTGATTTTGATGCAGTCTAGGTGCAAGGTGCATCTAGCAATTCCAAGGGCAGTTGCATTTGATTCACTCTGCACAAGTGTCAAGATCAGTTAGGATTCGAACACGGCTTGATGTGTTTCTGGCAATATGCATTTGCCTCCTGAGCCACTGGAGGCATTTTGGGCTGATTCTGTCTGATTCTCTTGTCTGTCTTCTACTTTTCTGTGTGCTCCCTTTCCTCCGCCCACCTCATTATCCTCATGTGTTTCCATCTTCTAATCTTGACCCTTTCATAAGCCTGTCCCTGACCATTGCCCCTTGCTTGGTCATTAAGCTGTTCCTGTGACCCTGCTGCTTTTCCCATGTTCGGTGTTATCTTTCTCGTGACTCCCTTCTGGTTCCAAGCTCCAGTTCCGTGTCCTGTTCCTGCCCTCTGCCCTATTCCTGTTCTCCTGTGCCCTTCCTTGTTCTGTTCTGATTCCCCGGTTCTGACCTTGGCCTGTCCTCGACTTCGCTTGTTTGCTGCTTGCCCTAATCTTTGGCCTGAATTGGATTATGACTCTTCCTGCCGTTTCAACTAATCAAGTGTGTGTATATCCATAGTGTGCACTGTTACCTACGTTCATTAAAGTTCCTTTCACTAATCATCATGGCCTCTGACACCAGTTCTGTGGTATTTGGTTACACTCCGGGTTACCCAGTCTTCAGGCTCCCAACTTCCTGGTACTCCATGGCATCTCCTCAGGGAGATCGTGACAACAAGCCTGGTGCACCTTGATATAACTGCTGTAGAAACCCTGGAGCTACTGCAATGTCAAGGGTGGCAGTAGCTCCACAGTTCCCCAACGTCAATAGACACAGTTGTGTACCACTCATTAGAAGATGAGCACAGTTGTGGTTTTTCTAGTTACTAGTTTTCTAGTAACTTATTTTAATGCTACAATATAATCTCTTGCATTCTCTACACTGTTAACACTATCGTGTTGACACGCAGATATAGTACATTTGTCCAGTTATACAAAGCAGTATACAGGTAAATAATTCAGTCTGGCTGATGACAATAGGGGTTATCTATAAAACAGAATGCAGTGTGCAAAAAAGCAGAAAAGGACTACATCTTTCCTGAGTGCAGAGACCTGCTGCTTTCCTGATGAATACAGCACTAACTGCGTTAGCCAGCACTGTATTGATGAGGGCCGGGAGGCACATAGATGCCCTGTTGCCCTCCCCTTAATTTTTGCACCCTTTAACTCGTGCACCATTCCTATATGCAAGTTAAGAAGCAGCATAGGAAGCTGCACTATCGCTTGCACCTGGGGTTCAGTAAATCACCCCTGTTATCTCCCAGGCAGTGTTTAGTACCAAATCTAACTTCATAATCCTGAAAGAAATGAAGTACAAAACTGCATAGAATACCAGTCAGATAAAAAAAAATCAATATTAAATCCATCACATGGTGCAGAGTACAGTTTCAATGGATGCAGTCGTACTCAATATAATAAAGTTACTAAAAAAAACAGAGAAGGTTTGCATTGATTGCAGTCAGTTTAAATTCTGTCCATTTGCAATCATTGCAGCCTACCAATTGCAGTTTATAATATTTCTATTAATATTTAATAAAAAAAATATGTCTTGGGATTTTCTGATCATCATTTCTATATAATGCGTGTGGAATTAATATTAATAATATTTAAGATATTTGGAGATGAAGGTATTGCTCAGCATCAGTCCTGACAAAGTTTAACCCAGCCAAGGGCTAGGTCTGTTTTAAAGTTGGAAGGGAAAGATGTTTCCCTTTTCAGATGTTCCCAAGCAGGGTGGGTGGCTGGTGCTAGAAAGCCTGTCCTTACTTTCTGCCATAGGGCATGTGGTAGGTATAGTGCCCCATTGTGGCCTGCGTTTGCCTCCACTTCTTAACTTGTATGTCTCAATTAATGGAATGGGTTGGGGGATACCTACGTGACTACGTGCCTCCCCTTTCCTGCACCTCATGAATACAGCGCAGAAAAATGCAGGAGCAGCAGGGTGTAATGTGCATAAAATGTCAGATTACAGCCCTATATTGCACTGGCATGTGAGCCTTGGAGTTTCATAACATGTTTAAAAGAAGAAAGCTTGGGCCCTAAAAGTGTTTTTTGCAATGGGGTTGTGGTATCCTTTACAACCAATAACTGAGTACTGGCTTCATCCTATTTGTGATCATCAAACTGCAATTATTTCTTTGGCGATATTTGGAGATGAAGGTATTGCTCAGCATCAGTCCTGACAAAGTTTAACCCAGCTAAGGGCTAGGCCTTTTTTAAAGTTGGAAGGGAAAGATGTTTCCCTTTTCAGATGTTCCCTAGCAGGGTGGGTGGCTGGTGCTAGAAAGCCTGATGTGGAGGTAGGCCTCAGCAGTAAAAGTTAATGTAAGAAAAGATCTGTAACAGCTAACTTTAGAAGTAAAAGCTACGATCAGGGTAGTTAGTTGAGCAGCCAGAGGCTCCAACATGGAGGCCAGAAGAGTTAGTACTCCCCAGTGTCACCTGCCAGCATAAGGACTCAGGAGGTTAAGGGAAAGGAAACACCTGGATTACTTTACCAGTGTAAACATCCTTCTAGTGCAGGAGACTAGTTCACCTATAAGTGACTTCTTCTTCTGGCATTGCTAATACTATGCCTGTGTGAATACCATCCAGGGGCTGCAATGTCTACATTATACACGATGTTACTGAACGTGTACCAGATGTGAAACATCATCAAAAAGCCTGTATATCTAGAAAATAAAGTGTTTATTATTTGTGTAAAGAACCACTGGTGCCCAAGTTATTTAAAGTATCAGTTCTGTGAATGTAAATAGAGCATTAATAACCACTTCTCCACCAATATAACAAGGGCCCCGTTGAGAGAAAGTGTGCCATGTAATGCATGCTTTACTGAGAGCTTCAGCTGGCCGAGTCCAAGTTGGGTAATAACTAGGCATGTCCTCAGTACCAGAGAGAGGTTCATCAATAAAATTATTTTATTTATCCAGTTTATTTCTATATTCCAAAGATGTTTCATCTGCCCATTCTGCAGTAATGGCAAATCATTTAAGAGCTTTTGTATACTTAAATTAAAGCCGGCTAGGAATCCAACAGCCAATGCAATACTTTCTCTGGACACTGTGCACCATTTCACCCAGTGCAATAAAGACTTCATTTTAGTCCCGTGTAATTAAGGTCAAGGTACAAATTCAAGCGTCAGCTGTTATTATCTTGTCCCCCAAATTACTCCTTAGCAATGAAGAACAAGCAGAAAATAGTTTGCATTTAGTTCTAAGATTATTTTATGAAGTTTCATTATATCAAGAAAATATGATGACATTTAATAAAAATTGTTAGTACTACCAACAACATTACATTTTACAATCACTATAAAACAATCATTGTACTTTGTTATACATTTTAATGGAGCTAATGCTACTACATAAAAACAGTTAAGTTGCTCATCATAAAATGAAATTAGTGTACAATGTGTGTTATATTTTTAATGTACATGCCATAAATACATTATCTACTCATTAGCATTTTACCCACAGCAGCAGTAAATTAGAAGTTGAAATGTGTGTGTGTATATATATATATATATATATTTTTTTTTTCCCCTTGTATTTGCTTGTTTTGAATTAAATACTTGATTATCAATCATACAGCCTGCTTGTACTGAATCTCAGTGCAGGAACATTACCTAGTGATTTAATAGTGGAAATACCTAACCGAGAAAAAAATAATTCTCTCTGCTTTGCAAAATATTTGAAGCATCTTGTAAATACACTGAGAAATAAATCTAGTATAAATAAATTTAAAGCAACTGGACTTGTTAAGTAATCATTGAAGACGTTTCACTACTCATCCGAGCAGCTTCTTCAGTTCAACTGACTGGTATGGGAAGTCCTCAGCATATATACTCTTCCACTAATCCAATCACAATGGCACCATCCCTAAACAGAGGCGGGGGACTTCGACACCATCTGTCTGCTACATACCATGCTGTTCTAACATCTGTACCCCGGCAGTTTCAGAACTCTTCACACATCCATTCATGCAATTCTAACAAGTAACACCTGCTTTGAAGAGTTGCATGATACTTTGGTAATCCTTTCAAAGTAACTCCACAGCATTCACACCTCTGTGAGTTTCAGATGTCACCTTTCTGAAGAGTTACAAAGTGCCATTGTGATTGGATTAGTGGAAGAGTTTATATGCTGAGGACTTCCCATACCAGTCAGTTGAACTGAAGAAGCTGCTCGGATGAGTAGTGAAACGTCTTCAATGATTACCAAACAAGTCCAGTTGCTTTAAATTTATTTATACTAGATATACCATGACATGGATGAATGAAAATCTTCATAGACACTGAGAAATAAAATGCACCCATAATAAGTCAGGCACCTACAGTGTACCCCATAGCTTATATTAGAGTAACCTGAGCCCTTGTATATACCACAAAGTATATACATATTTTTCGCTCCCCTGGGGCTGGTACACCTGGAGAATGTTCCACTTTTGGTGAGATACTGTTGTTTTTTCAACTAATTTTGTAGGTTTTGTGTTATTATGTTTGAATTGATTTCAACCTGAGCCTTTTGTTCAATTGTTCGAAACTACATATTTCTTTTCTACTTCAAATTAGTTGCTGCCCATCATCTAAAAGTAAGGCCATCACTTTCTATTTACTTTTCTCAGTGCACCCCTTCATGCCATAGTGACTATTCAATAATGTACAAATAGCAAACCTGACTGTCTGTTTAAGTATGTGGGGTAGGGTTTAGTAGTTAGTTTAGTAGTTGTGTATTGTCCCCTTCCTTGTCAACTTACCTGTAATGAGACAAGAGAACCCAATATTTATTCTGAGCTGGTGTAATAATAGTGCCATGTCACAAAAAGGTTCTGCCTAAGGCAAGTTTTACTTTTCTTACCATTTATTATACAGTAAAGAGACATTAGTGTCTTCTAATGGGAAAAGCTTTCACATTTGGGTTTGTAAGTTTTTCATTGCTATTTTAAGTCTCAAATATCAGTCCTCTTGACCTTTATAGAATAATTACCGTTTCATCAATGAATCATTTAATAGATCTATCTGTAAATGCTAAAACATTTATTAAAAAAAAATCTGTGGAAATTTTTTAATTTGCCTTAATTAGCATGTCCTATTACATCTGTGGAAATGCCAATTTTCCTATAATCGAGGACTGCCTTTGTGTCTGCAATTACAGCAAGTTTATAATGCAAACATTAGCTATGTAATTTAATCAGTTTTACCAGATTTTGTAATGAAATGTAATAATTCCAGCTGTCCTTAAAATATATATTCTGATAATGATAGTTTGCAAAGATCTTTAGTGCAGGAACCATGTATTATCATAAACCCTGTTTAGATTTCAGTGCTTATATTTTGTATCAACCAATGGCTGAACATTCTGTTTGAGTTATGGTCGGAGCACACAGTACAATGAACTGATTGGTAAGGTTGTCAAATGAATAGGTCTTTTGCTGATTTGGCAACTTAAGTGGTGAGTAAATTTTGCTGATCCAGTAATTTGGTGTGCATACATGCCGATCAGTGATTGTATTATGTAAGCCTTAGACCAATTAATATATGAATGAGCCCCACTCACCCACTGGCTAATAGGTTAACAAATGGACCAAAACTGGTGGTTAGGTTGATAGCCAATGTCCCCTTATATTTGGCATATATTTATATATATATATATATATATATATATATATATATTTTATTTTATTTTTTTTATATCTTTCTAATAGACTAGCATGGCAAGTGTTCTTGTGAATATTTTGCCAAAGGGTTGATGATTTCTATGTATTGGTTTTAAATAGCATATATATATATTTGCTACCTCTGTAAGGATATGCACTATATTCTGTATATCTAATATGATTATTTTGTTTATGAAGTCTAAACCACATTATTCCATGCCTACAGATCTTTTGGCAGAAGAACAAAACTAATTATCTGTATAGAAAAATACCTTAAGAAGCTATTTTAAAAATAACATAATTTTGCACTGTCTGAAGTGCTGTCTGAAGATAGCAGTAAGGGTTTACCAGATGAGCTATGTATTAAACCCACGTTTTTGAAGCCCCAAATCAACCATGGGAAGGATTTGTACACTGCAACTGTCATAAAAATGTTATGTCTTACAGACAATACAAAATTGAGTATAGAATGTAGTTTTTAACTGGTACTGCATAAAAGAGACATTCCAGATTTTAATAGGAGCATGTCAGTATCTTTAACAAGTAGTTTTGAACAAATTTTTGGGCCCGGTATAGTTTTGCAGTTTCTCCAGCAACAAAAATTTCCATGAAAAAAATAACTCTTGTGCCAAAAAAAGTCTTCTTTTGCGCCAGAAAAAATTGCTTTCCACATCAACCAGTCCCACAGATCCCCCTATCTATCTAAGGAGCTGAATAGGCACCATGTTTAAAAATAATTGACAACAGGATAGAGGAAATGAGCTTCTCTAACAATATAGAACAATTTATTATTGTTGTAGTTTTGTAAAATATTATTATTGCAGTTTTGGGAATTTTTTAGAGAAGCCAAACAGGACAGTTTTGCCCATCACCATTAACAGGTTACCTTGTGCTAATATAACAGTCTAAAGCAACCAAGTCACCAGTACTAACCTATGTTGGTCTTCTCCTACCATTATCCCAAAAGTGATGTTGGGCTTTAGTTGAGGAAGACCTGATAGACTGGGGGACTAATGTAGAGGCGAGACATTGCTAGAAGAAGTGCATCTGGATGACATGAAAGTAACAGGGGGTTGAAGGGAATTGAGCGTCATTCATACATCCAAGGATGAATGGGAGCTTCAAGATTTTCAATCAGCACAATAAGCAGAGTGCAGCTTACCCAAGTTTGCCAGTGTTTAATAAGTACTCACTAAGGGGCATGCTCTTGTGCTCCTGAATTATTTGATTAAAATTGAGTCTATGGGAGATGACCTTCCTGTAATTCAGAACTTTCTGAATAATGGGTTTCCGGATAAGGAATCCCATACCTGCACAACAATAAGCAAATTAAGTCATTTTTTGCAGCATGAATACATACAGGATCGGACTGGGCCACTGGGACATTGGGAAAAATCCCATTGGGCCCTGACCCTTTTGGACCCTGCTACCTGCTGACAAACCAGCCAACACCAATCCCCACTTCACTGAGCTACTTACTTCGCTGATACACAGTAAAGATGTTCATGTGTTCCACTGCGGAATATATAGCCATCTTTAATATTTAACAACAAAGAAAGTAGCACAAGAAAGGTGATGGCTGGGGGTGGAGCAGGGAGTAGTGGTGCCTGGGTGTCGGGCATCCGGTGGTCCCTGGGTACCCCAGTCTGACTCTGAATGCATAAAATGCATCAGGTAATTAAGCTGTTAGAAATGATTGACCTTTGCCTAAATATTTGTATTTGCATTGTGGTACTTACATACACAGCACTGTACCAGGACCATGCATTGCTTCTTCAAAGAAAAAAAGATCTTTAAGAGGTGAAGGGAGTTCAAGTACATCTTCTGCATATGCACTGTCCCGGGGAAAGGGAACGTGACAAGATAGAACATCCAGTGACATTGCACAAGGCAAAGAATAGGAGTATAGATTAGGAAACAATACTGAACACTATCTGCAAAAAACTGCCCAGTGCTGTTGAGAGGCTATTCTCATGCTGCCCTAATTAACAAACTAAGGGTTAGGTTTACCTTTCCTTGTCCTGTAATAAATGGCATCAATAAATGCAGCCTTTACAACCAATTAAGTACAACTGTATGTGTGGCTACCCTCATACATTTTAATTAAATAAGTATAGTCACTAATTACATGCAATACACTACATATTACTAATATAAACCAAATGTTTTTGGAATCACTTGGCTACAAAACTGCCTTGGATTTGTAGACATAGCCTGGCTATTTACAGACAAAAAAATCTAATTAAATATAATAGTAGGTGTTAACATTATGAGGTGCAAAGCGTAAACAGGTGGCAAGGGACCAAAGCAAGTGCCTATAAAAGTCCCCATATACAGTCTTCTGGCATATGTGCAACTGCTGTTTTACCTGGTAAAGAGCTTGACTTTCTATGTGGTAAGTATAATTATATGACATTTATATGACATATACAGCTTAAAAGCCTTTTATTTCTTAGTTAAATAACATGTTTATAAAAATTTGTGGCAAAAGTACTAATAATCAGTTATATTCAGGATATATATACAAAATATGCATTCATAAAGTTGAATGTTATTATATTTACTGTATACAGTATTTATGTTTAATTATTGTATTGTTACCTATCTGGTCTTTTAATATATTACAGGACAGCACTGTGTGTTTAAGAAGTGCTATGAATACTAATTTGGATACATACAAACACACGAGCAAAATTAGTGCAAATATATGCTATTTAGAAGCACTGCATACATAGCAGTTGACTAAAACGGTTCCCCATTCAGTCGAATAGGAAACCCTTCATTTACTACTAATACAGGTATGGGACCTGTTATCCAGAATACTTCGGACCAAGGTTTTTCCATATAAGGGATAATTTCTCCATACATTAAGTCTACTGAAAAATCATTTAAACATTAAATAAATCCGGTAGAATTGTTTTGCCTCCAATAAAGATTCATTCTATCCTAGTTGGGATCAAGTACAAGGTACTGTTTTATTACAGAGGAAAAAGAAATCATTTTTAAAAATGTAAATTATTATTTGTCTAAAATAAAGTCTATGGGAGATGGCATTATGGGATAACAGGTTTCCAGATAACGAATCCTATACCTGTACCTAGGCACGTGTCGGCAGCCTGTGAACCCCTTTTTTGTATTGAATTATGGAAAATGTTAATTCATTGAACAATATCCTGTTATATTTAAGAAATCTTTGTCTACAAGAGGCGATTAGATAGAGACATGGGAATAAAAATCCAATTTTTGTGAAAAATTGCTTTATTTATTTAGAATCTTTAAATTTAGTTTCATAAATTCATGAAAATTACTGTTTACCATAATATCGAGAAAACTGTATCTCGAGCAGAGACAGTTACTGTTGCTTGTATTATATGTATCCATTTCTGTAAAAACAGGTCATGTAGAAGGCAATGGGAGATGTCCAAGGCAATAGTTGTGCAGCTCTTTTACTTCTAGATATTTGAGTTTTTTGGGGTTTTTTTGGAGAGACATTCATGCTATTGATGTAAAATGCACTGTTCAAGTTTTTCGCTTTTTCCACTTCCATGTCCGTGATTTTTATGTTTATATTTTATGTTTTTAATAAATAATTAGACATTTGTGCATTTTTTTAAAAAAGTGAGTTTAGTTGTGGTAGAAAAAACCCTCTAAAAAGACTTAAATTTGAATTTTGATAAATGGACTTCCACGTGTGTCTAATTTAAAATGTAATAAAATAATATTTTGAACCTAACAGCAGGCACTGGATGAACCAGGGTACTTTCCATTCAACTGAAAGCTAAGCCATATGGGCTAAATTTTACTGGTTTGACCTTAGTCACTAAGTTGTGGCAGTCAAACTGTTGCATGTGCCATGCACCTCAGGACAATTTATCTTAACAGTAAATAGACATAGGACCTATTATTATCCAGAATGCTTGGGATCTGGGGTTTTCTGAATAAGAGGTCTTTCAGTAAGACTACTAAAAAATCATTTAAACATTAAATAAGCCCAATAGGCTTGTTTTGCCTCCAATAAGGATTCATTATATCATAGCTGGGGTCAAGTAAAAATGTGAATGAATGACGTCTATGAGTTTCTGGATAATGGATCCCATACCAGCATATTAGTGATTAGTAATATTAGAACACAGTAAGAAAACATTACAAAATGAAAGAAAAAACAGTAATAACGTCATAATCAACAAGATTAACCTTTGCTGAGTAAACCTAATAAGGTTGCCTTCAACATAAAAGCAAGCAAACAATATTGCTTTCTTGCTAGTTACTCTGTGAATAAAATAGATTTCAACAAAGTTTCACACAATGAATTATTTTACATTTTGGAAAATGTACTTCAATTAATTTTAAAATATATCATTATATATGAAATATTATAGAATTACTGTATATATTTATTACAATATAATACAATATGTATATGTATTCTTCAATAAATTCATATTTGCATGTATATAGCATTTAAGATTTTTTTATGAGAATATTTAAGATATTTAGAATTTGAATCTGTTGTTACAACTAGATGAATTATAGTAATGCCAGAGTTACCCAACATTTACAGAAACATTTCTACATTTATATGTCAGACAGTAACCCATATCGGTCACCTTGGTTTCTAGGAAAATTCTACTACTTTCAAAGGACTTTTAAAAGAATTTTCAGGGCTCTTCCATTAACTTACACCACTGGGACTTTTGCACAGGTATGGAGTTCATTTGTGTGTAAAGATGTTTATATATATTAATAGGCCCCTCAAACGCTTTAAAAGATCACTTACAATCTAAACATACGGGTTATCCAGAATGCTCAGGACCTGGGGTTGTCTGGTTAAGGGATCTTTCTATAATTTGGGTCTTCATACCTTAAGTCTCCTAAAAAATCATTTAAATGTTAAAAAAACCCAATAGGACCGTTTTGCCTACAATAAGAATTCATTATTAAATTTAAGTGCACAATGTATGTGTCTCATGAATTAGAGGGATTACGAAACTACAGTATGTGCATCTTTGAGTCTTTTTCATTCAACCACAAACCATAGACCATTACATTGCTACAATTTTAGTACAGGATTATTTATTTGTAGAAAATATGTAATCATTTTCCAATTTGTATGGCTTATGTTTCTATTTTTATTGATTTTGCTAAATTCTTATTGCTTTGGTTTCAAAATTGTCTTGAACAAAACTACTCCTTTTGTTGATGTTACTGTACCTTTCCAATTATTTCTAATGTCTTCATACTCAGAGTAGACCTTGTAGGGTGTATTTTTGTCCACAGTCGCAGTGGGTAACCTTTTACCTTAATGAGTTGTGTGTAACACACACTTTTGATGTAATCAAAAGGCGCTCTTTGTATTTCCGTATAGTTGTGCTCTCAATCCTTCCTGCCCTGCGTTCTGAATCAGGCATTGCTATGCCTATTGATGCAGGGGAACCCTGGAGCTAAGGCCACCTCTTGACAAGGCTGTAGCTCCAGGATTTCCTTTGCGACCTGCTTCAATAGGTGCAGCAAACTTGAATACTGGAACGGACATTGGGCACATGTACTGTGCCCTAAATATAATATAAGAACAAAAAGGTCCTATTTTAAATTAGGTTTAATTAATTTCATATGGAGGATGTGCAAATTTAATTATGTCCATATATACTGTCCTATTCCATGTTTGTAATTTAGTCCCCAAAATGAAAAATATTTATTTTCCAGTTTCAGATTTTCATTGTACGGAAGAAGCAGAGGGAAGCATGCAGCAATTGCTATTCTCATTTAAAGAGGCAGTCACACATTTCTGGAAGGTTCCCATTGTGCCTAAGCAAAGTGCCAACCCGTTTAATCAGCTTTAGTGTTTTGCACATATCACAGCCAAAAGGAACGCTCATGCTTTAAAATGGATTTATGTGTCATGATAAAGGGTGTGTCATTTTTTATCCAAACTAGCCTTGGTATCTTTGGTAACTCTATTATCTTGATATCCTATGCAAACATGCTCAGCCGGGGTCCTAAACTGATGCCAGTTGATATAGTACTCTCTCACTTAGCATTTGTAAATATGATGGTTTTATTGACAAGAGGCATTCCTCAAACAATGTCTGTTTTTGAAATAGAACACATACTGAATGATACAGGCTGTAAAATTGTTGTCTATTCTTATAGGATAGTGCGCGGCTTGTCTGTCTCTGTAACTTGTTTGCTCAGTGTCTTACAGGCTGTCATAATTGCCCCTGTTAAAAGATGGACTATCGTCAAAATCAAAGAAGTCAAGTACTTAAGTCTCTCACTTGTAGCTATATGGGTGATCAATATGGCTGTGTGCATAGCAGCTCCATTTTTTTCTAAAGTTCCAGGGACTGGCAAGATCTCTAAATTTACACTGAATCTGGGGTTCTGTCATGTCCTTTTCCCCGACCAAGTGAGCTACATCATCAATGGTTTTGCTGTATCCTTTAGGGACTTTACCTTTGTGGGGGTTATGGTTTATTCCAGTGGTTACATCATAAGGATTCTTTACAGACACCGTAGACAGGTTCAGAACATAAGACGGTCAACAAGTGCTCAGAATGCTACTGCTGAAACAAAGGCTGCTAAAGACGTACTTAGGCTTGTTCTGCTGTACGTCATCTTTTTTGGGCTTGATAACATTATCTGGATTAATATGTTGACTGTGTCAGATGTACCTTCCGTTGTTACAGACTTGAGAGTCTTTTTTTCATCTTGCTATGCATCCTTCAGTCCAATATTTATTATAAGATCTAACAAAAGGATACAAAAAGCATTAAAATGTTCATTCAAACGTCAGCAGACTTCCCAGCCAGAGGTCTATGTGTGTCATATATAGGCAGCAATGGAAGCAACTATTTCTACCAGGATTGAGGTTTCCCAAGCTACAAAACTGTCCAAGTGAAATGTCTGGAATGTTAATGATCAACGAACAGATCTGTAATTCTCTGTATTATCACTTGAATATTTAAGAAGCAAAGTATGAAAGAAATATCAGGGAAACATCTGGGCAAGTAGGAAATTGAAGAATAGCCTGGGTCTTAATATAGGATCCGTTATCCAGAAACCTGTTATCCAGCATAATCCAAATTATTGGAAGGCCATCTCCCATAGACTCCATTTTAATCAAATAATTCACATTTATAAAATGATTCTCTTTTTCTCTGTGACAACAAAACAGAACCTTGTACTTGAGTCCAGCTAAGATATAATTAATCCCTATTGGAGACAAAACAATCCTATTTAATTAATGTTTAAATTATTGTTTATTAGACTTGAGATATATAAATCCAAATTAAGAAAAGACTCCTTATGCGGAAAACCACAGGTCCCGAGCATTCTGGATAACAGGTCCCATACCTCTACACTGCCCTGGTATAAACTTATTTTTCTATTTAGGTCCTCTCCTATTCATCTGGGTAAATAGACCTTAGTAACCAGATAGCTGCTAAACAAAAAAAGCTAAATTATTAAAAATCCATAGAAAATATCCAATTGTCTAAGAATATTACTGTCTACAGCAGTGATCCCCATCCAGTGGCTCATGAACAGCATGTTGCTCACAAACCTCTTGAATGTTGTTCCCAGTGCCCCCCAAAGCAGGTAGTTATTTTTAAATTCCCGGGTTGGTGGAAATTTTTCTTTGACTAAAAACAAGATGTACTACCAAGCCTTCTGTAAGCTGACAGTCTGAATAGTGGCTACCAAATAGTCAATCACAGCCCTCATATTACACTCCAAGTCTTTTTACATATGACTGTGGCTCACAAATAAGAAAGGTTGGGCACCTGTTTTGCTTCGCTGAAAAATAACAAATTCACAAAAAAAATTATGAAATGGCGAAAAATTTGCTAAATGCACCTACCACACATCTATTTTTTGTGAATGTGAATGTTTTGATGCAACTATGGCTTTTCTGATGCGGCCAAGATGTTTTTGACGGTTTTCTCTTCAAATTTGATGTTGTGGCTTGTAAGAAATACGCCAGTTGCGAAATATGGAGTTTCACTAATCACTACTAGGGACACCAGGTCTATATCATACAAGACCCTCTAAAGGGTATCTCCAAATCACTTGGCTTTTGCAGAGGAAGGCAGAGAACATAAATAGCTGAACCAATAGTGCTTTAATGAGGATTTGCAGTTACCAATAACTTTAGTCGCTTAGTTTCTACATCTTCTCAGTGCTCCTATTCTTTAAAATAAAGCACCCATGGTACTTTTCCTGTCCCAGGCATCACTTGCAGCACCCTGTGGGCATGCATAGTACAGATATTGGTGAAGAAGTTCTGTGCTGCTCATGCAAACAATTTTTGGAGAAGAGGAGAACGGAATTGGGCAGTAAGGAAACAACTAGAATCACTGGGGGAAGAGTAACAACTTGGCACCAGTAATTGTAAGGGGTGCAAGAAGTCCAATTGCATCTAGGCCTGTGCCCTCTAATGGCCCATCGGAGGCCGCATCGCATCTTCCAGAGGAGAGAAAACGTACATCTGAGGAGAAGTGGGGGCCCGGTTGCACATCCTGCCCCAGGACCCAGAAGGTCTGGTTACTGGTCATTCCACCTTTTATCCTTAAAAGAACAATACATGTTCTTTAAATGTCTAATTAGGACTTTACCTCTGTTTTTAAAATTAGAAAGAAAACGTCTCTGTCTTTTGATTATTAAAGAAGTATGAGTATATAAGGCTATAATATGGTTAGAAAATGTGCAAAATACATATGTATATGTATAATTCATGTATGTAAAATCATTTCTATATCATGCCTTACTAAAAGTTAATATTGGCTAACCACATTGCAAACGAGTGTCTTTTTACAAATTTGAGTGTTAATGCAAAGTGCAAAAATGCAGATCACATGTGCGCTTATGTGCCGCTTGCAACCTGCCTTGAGGTGGTGCTACTGTCAAGGCTCTGTTTATATGTTGTGTTTCACACACAACTAAAGGTGGCCATACACGGGACAATTTTGGTCCATTAGACCGATTCAGCAGCTTATCGGCCTGTGTATGGGCACTAATGATGGGCCTCCCAGACTGAAATCTGGCCTGAAATCATCCAGACCTAGATTGGGCAGGTTTGATTTCTTGTTGGATTGGGGACCGCATTGGCTTGTTGATGGGGTCCCCAAACCGACGGTGTCTCTACCCACTGCTCTAATTCTCAGCAGCCAAACGATCAAATTAGCCCAATATTGCCCAACCGTAGCTGCGGATATCGGGAGAGGATCCGCTTGCTTGGGGACCTCACCATGCGAGCAGATCTTATTGTGTATGGCCACCTTAACTTGCACCAGGTTCAGTAGTGAAACAAATCAGATGAAGACCTGTTGTGCCAGCTCCTTTTTCCAACACTGGGTTGCTATTAGAAACTATACTGGCCAGGCAGGGGCGGGTTTACATAGGGGCAGGTTGTGATGTAAATGGGCGGGGTAATGACGTAATGGGCCAGAGTTTAACTGTAAAGGGAACCAAGCCACATCCTTAGACATGGAATTAAGTGGATTAGGTGAAGTGAGATATTACAAATCTACTGGCAAGTACATTGCCAGTAAATTTGTAATAACAGCCCGGCCTTTGCTGGTATTTTACTGGCTAGGCCAGTGGAACACCCACCATATGGCAACCCTGCACCGCCTATATAATGAATATATAAAAAATGCTGCCCTTTCACACAGCAGATGCTAATAGGAAGCTACTTTTTGAGCTATTTGAGAAAACCTCTGCATTTTGGATTTGTGCTGATATTTTGCACTTAGTAAAGAACCACAAGTATTGAAAAGGCCCTGATATTTCAGGTTTGCCCTGATGTTTCAGATTGCAGTCAACTAAAGGAGTTCCTAAAAAGCAGGGTTATATATATCTCTTTATAAACCAATCATCTGTGAGTTTAAAGTTTCTGAAATAAACCTCAGGGCCAATTAATATGCAAAATAATCCTCCAATGAAAATCTTAGCTGATCAGATGGTCAGCTGCCCTTTAATACACATGGAAAACAATTCACCAATGAGAATTCTACTGACTAAAATCTTAATTACAGATGCAAGTGACCAGTGAGAATGTTGATTCCCAGTACTTTGGCAGGAATCTTGCTGATATCTCACATATAATGATTAATTCTGCCATTTTGGCTTCATTATATGCCACAGGAATCAGACATGGGGATAAAGGACATTCTTGTTCAGTGCTGGTAAATTGTGCTTAATGCTCCCAACTCCAATTGCAGAAACTAAGAACAGGGAGTGTAAGGGTACCTGGTGGTCTAGGGGGCCGGCGGGGACGGCCGCCGCTGCCCGTGCGGGGACGCCCGCACTCCGGTTCTGTTACGCACGTGCACGCACGTCCGTCGCCTTTTTAACGTGCGCGCGTGTCTGCGCATGCGCCTTCCCAGCTGTGCCGCTCGCGCATGCGCACTTGCCTTCTTCCGCGTTGCGCTGCGTACGTCACTATGGCGCGCAATTTGAATATTTAAAGCCGATCTTACTGCATAATCATTGCCCAACGTAGGTCTACCTCCTGTTAGTTCCTGGGTGTGTTATTCTTGTGCTTCTGATCTGTTTTGACCCTTGCCTGTTCTTGACCTGTACTGCCGCCTCATCCGACCTTTGCCTGAATTTGACTACCCTTCCGGATTCTGTTTGGTACCACGCTGCCTGATTGTTGTTGACCCCGGCCTGACCCCTGACTACTCTCTTTGGACTCCGATTTGGTACTGCACTCTCTGTACGTTGCTGACCTCGGCCTGACTTCTGACTGCGATTACTTGTACCCCTTACCCCTTCTCCTTGCAACACGGTTCTTGTTCCCTTGCCTGCTCAGAACTCTCTCCTTGGGTCTCTTACTCTAAGACCTGGCACCATCCGAGTAGCGAAGGGCTCCTCCCGACGTGAAAGGCGGCGGTTATAGGCGGAAGCGTGAGCCGTGACCGGACCCTTGGAGACTGTTCTGAGTTTTGGGATACCAGCCGTGACAGGGAGCCAGATTTAAACAGATCAGATGGGATCCTCATTGGATGATTATTTTATATATTAAAGTAGCTGTTGGCCCTGGAAAGCTGTGGCTCTCACTCACATGTGCATAATAAGCAAACATCATTTGCATGTTAGTGTCACAACATGGCCGCCTCCCCCCTGTTGTTGGTGGCATAGTGCCCATTAGGAGCATTTTTCGCACAAAATGGTATTGTGGGACAGTGGGCTCTATTACTCTGCACTTCCAGTGGGGCAAACAATTTTCCACTGATAAGTGCCCTTTAACCTGTGTGATTTATCTCTATTTTAGCTTGAATAGCTGCTCCCATGGCTATAGAGCAGTGTATTTATATAAACCAGGGATCCCCAACCTTTTTTACCCGTGAGCAACATTTCAATGACAAAAAAAGCTGGGGAGCAACACAAGCACAAAAACTTGCCTAGTAGGTGACCAATAAGGACTCAGATTGGTTAATTAGTAGCCCAGTGTGTACTGGCAGACTACTAAAGGCTCTGTTTAGAAGTACAAATGGTCTTTATTCCTCCAAAACTTGCCTCCAAGTCAGAAATTCAAAAATGGGCACCAACTTTGAGGCCACTGGGAGCAACATCAAAGGGGCTGGTGAGCAACATGTTGCTCAGGAGCCACTGGTTGGGGATCACTGATATAAACTATAGTAGTGTGTCTGCAGCAATCACACCAGTTTTACGAGTGCAAAAAGTACTTTATTTTTTTTTGGTGTTACTGTTCCTGTAAAATGACCTACTTAGCATCATACAGTATAATTAGGGATGCACCAAATCCACTATTTTCAGAATCGGACGAAAAAAAATATCCCATAAAAGAATCCTAATTTGCATATGCAAATTTGTACACAGAAGAGATAAAGAGAACCGAGTGCGCTGCAAAAAAATGTCACATTCTGTGTTTATGTGACAAAACATTATGTGATTTTAAGGATTCGGATTTGGTTCCGCCAGGAGCATGGATTCAGCCGAATCCTGTGGAAAAAGGCAGAGTCTTGGCCAAATCTCTAACGGAATCCTGGATTCAGTGCATCCCTAATAACTTCCAAATGAGTATGGAATACATTGTATTGAATTTTGTTAGTAAAAAGGAATGTACAATTCTTGCACTCGACTGGGAAATCAATAAACTGGTTGCATGAAATGTTGCATATACATTTTGTTCAGAACACTTGACTACACACACTTCCTACTTTACCTTTAATCAAAGGAGAACTAAACCTCCCCCAGGTACAAAAGTCCCCTTAACTGCCCTCCATCGAGCCCCCTCAACCCCCCTCACCACTACCTTCTCGTACATCCTATTACATTGGTTAGTGGCCCTATTTAAAAACCTGACCTAAAAAAGCAGAGCAGCATAGCAGAGTACCTAGGTGCCATCTTCCGTCTATTTGAAAATGTTTTGGGTCTCACGGCTGACACGGACCCTGCGTGAGCATGTGCAGTTGAAGCTGATTCCCAACTAGCCCCTAACTGCGTATGCCCCTGTAGGGTCCATATCGGTGGTGAGACCCAAAGCATTTTCTAATGAAAGGAAGATGGTACCTAGGTCAAGTTTTTAAATAGGGTCACTTACCAATGTAATAGGATGTGCGAGAAGGGAGGGGTGAGGGGGGGCCAATGGATGGAAGTTAAGGGGGCTTTTGTACTTAGGGGGTTCAGTTTTCCTTAAAGGGTCAGGGTGTTCATCCCATGGACTGTGCTTATAGACAGGCAGATAAGCTGGCAACTTGCTCTTACGGGGCAGCTTAAATCTGCCTTGTGTATGACAAGATTTACACAGCAAATAAAAAGTGCAAATCCCAATTCAAGGTCAAATTGGAGGTGAGCCCAAGAAGAACTCCTCTGTGTGGGATTAGATGAAAGGGATGCTTCTGACCTAGCTTTGGAAAACCCCGGAAAACTCCAGGAAAGCATTGAAAACAAAGGACACATGCCATTCACAGCTTAAAGCGTTCAGATTCTGATTGGGTAGTTTAAAACAATATACTTGGTAATATAACCCCTTCACATTTGACTGCATCCAACAAGCAAAGTTTAGTCCTTGGTAACAAGAGGCTGTAAGGTCTATTGGCTAGAGAAGGAGCCAATGGAAAAAAAGCACCCACATTTCCACAATGTCATTCCTATTTAGCAGCATTACAGGTAGCCATCTCCTGTCGGGTCCATCTCAAGGGTGCTAAGTAACCCTTCAATAGTACCAGTGCACATGTAATTCCTCTTTATAATGGACTCCTGCTAACAATGCAGTCACAGGAAAGAGGCAAGGGAGGGCATTATACACTGGTTTAATTATGTACCTGGCAAGGGCCAAACATGGAGTAGTTTAAAACAAGAAACATAGATTGTGATTAAAACAATAAGCAAAAAAGTATGTTTTGCACAAATTTTATTCATTCAATATTCAATATGCTAGGGCTACATATCAGCCATACTTATTGGGGCTGATTCACTAAAGGCGCTATTTTTAGTATGCGTTAAAAATGTTATTTAACTCACACTGAACCTTTTTCTTGCGTTATTTTCCGCCGCGTGCGTTATTTCCTGCTGTGCACGATATATTTCGCCGTATGCTATATTTTGCACAATTTTACGTAACCATTACTTTCGGAAAACTACTGGTCTGAAAATTGCCATTTCCCTGAAAACTGGAGGCTGCATGACTCTAGGGCCAACACATACTTGAAAAAATCCCACTGCAAAGTCCATATTGTGTTGCCAAAAGCTCATGAACCCCAATTTTCTTTAAGTACCGCCTTCCCCAAGTAGGTGTTAATATTTGCACAGACTAATGCAATATGTAGCGCGTATAACGCTTTATATGTGTTTGTGAATCATGAGTTAGTACTATTTCTATCCGCTAATTAACCCAATGCGAGGTAAATAACGTATTGCGATGGTGCATTTTTTGCGCATGCGATATGCGTCTTAATGCATGTGAAATGACTTTGATGAATTGGGACTTATTTATCGCATGCTTTTTAACGCAAAAAAGCATGTGATAAGCGTTATCGACCTTTAGTGAATCGCCCCCATTGTATCTACAGTGTGCTGTTACACCATGGAATGCTGCTTTTTGCTCCTTTAAATATATGTCTGCTATTATCATGTTGTTTCCGATTTCCATTCACTATTATTTACAGTCTAAAACACAGTGCAAGTTTTTCCCAAAAGGATAAGGCCAAGAGATTTGTATAAATACTCAGCATGCTCTCAGTTCACTTTGAAGCAGAGAAGAAGTTGGAAGGTAAGTTGCACTTACCTTGACTGGGAATCCACACATCACATCATTTCACCTGCTAAATATTCTGACTGCAGCAGTCTCACTTTGGGTGGATATGTTGGACCACTGGCCACAACAAAGACTGCAATTGTGTAGAATTTAGTGAGTGTAATGCAAGGTAAATTTTGCCTTTGAAAAACACATTACATATTTCTACAGTATAGAAATTGCATGTAAGAAAGAAGAAATGATGGTCATGATGGTATTATGCTTATTGCATTTAATTGCATTGATTTGTACAAAACCAACATGTAGTTCTTTATTTTTTAGAGTTATAATAGTGTTTCAATGGCTAAATAGAAGCAATAAAAACATGTACAAAATATAGCGTATCAAAGGCACTTAGAAAAAAACAGGGAGTCTAATATTACAACCAGAGTGATATTTTAACTATTTAACCACAATGAATGTAACTGTAATATAAGACAATACAGTTAGAAAACACGGGCACCAAAATAGCTAGCGTGCTAATTGGTGGAGTGACACAGGCAGCATTTAATATCCCACACTGTGCTTTGTTACATAGTACTTAATGCTGAGCTGCTTGCAACATAAACATTTTCATACAATGATATACTACTGTTTAGCAGGACTAAAAGATTTTTCTTTGCTAGAGGTGAAGACACCCAGTCGCTGCAACTAAAACTCTGGACAAGCGACTAATCGTGGCAATTTAACTGCCATAGATTAATATATGAGTCACCGTTAGCTGCATCCCAGTTAATAAGTCACGCTGACTTACTGCCCCGTGTGTCTTTCGCCCTAATACTGTATTGGTGACAATGCATGAAAGCTTAGTATAGGATCTATTATCCACTGTAATTATTAGATTAACAAACTGACCAAATATTAGGCTTGGTCAGTACAGATATAGGATCCATTATCTGGAAACTCTTTATCCAGAAAGCTCCAAATTATGGAAGGTCATCTCCCATAGACTCCATCCTAATCAAATAATTTAGATTTTAAAAATTGATTCCCTTTTTCTCTGTAATAATAAAACAGTACCTTGTACTTGATAGCAACTAAAATTTAATGAATCCTTATAGGAGGCAGAACATTTCTATAGGGTTTTGTTTTTTAGTAGACTGAAAGCATGGTGATCCAAATTATGGAAGGACACCTTATCTGAAAAAATCCCAGGTCCCAAGCCCTCTGGATAACAGGTCCCATACCTGTACTACCAAATCTGTCCCTATATAAAAAAAAAAGAGAAGAGATAAATGAAAGAAAGAGTTATACACAGCATCAATTTTAAGGAAAAATATGTCTTTCAAGGCTGTCAGCAGTTATATATTATATATGAGCCCAGTGCACATGTAACAGGCAGACATTTATCAAACATATCTATAAAATGCTTGACATTTTGATGTTCTAATTCCCCAAGGCAGTGTAAAAGATAAATATGTTAGGGCACATATTCAGGAAAATAAATAAATATGTTTAATACAGCAAGCATGGATACATCTGTTGCACTGAAACATTATTAGTAGATTAAATATATTTACACACAATGGTATAACGTGAATGGGCTGGGCACCCCCAAAGATTTCTTCTCCTCACCCCAGCTGTTGTCACCCAGTTGTTCATTTGCAGCTGGCATGAAAGGGACTGGGGAGAAGGACTACCATGCAGCAGACTTCATAGTCTGGACCCCCTTTGTCCAGACTAATACAACACCAGGCAGCCTTTCTGAAAAGTCAGTGGCAGCTTAATCAATGTCATCCAGCAGTCATTAATAAAAACTGCCCAAGTTTGCACCTGGGCAGTAATGCATGGCAACCAATCAGAACTTTGCTTTTATTGTTATACCTGCTGCTGGCTGGAAAAATCTAATTGCAGATTGGTTGCTACGGGTGCTAATTTGGTGCAAATTAGCCCAGTTTTTATAAATGAGCCCTTACTGCAGATAAGTTATATCTACTGTATGTATAGGGCAGAAACTAGTCTCAGGCAAAAGAGGCACCTGCCTAGGACACAATGATGAGGTGGGGTAGTGGCGCTAGACAGGTATCTCTTCTGCTTGTCCATAATCCAGGATTTCTTGCCCCACTGTTGCCACTGTGGCTCCCCCCCCCCCCCCGAAACATCACAAGACAGATGGAACAGGGGTAGACTCAGCAGGCAGAGGTAGGACTCAGCAGGCAGAGGTAGAGTGGACAGACAGAGCAGGGGGTCCGACCTCCCTAACAGCCATGAACTGGCCCCTTGCTTAAGAAGTTTGAGGACCCCTGATTTAAAGACTAGAACGGAAGGTTCCTTTTGGCAATATTAACGTTTTAACCTTTATACAAAAAGCATCAAGCAGCAGGGTTAGCTGTTATGGAATTTGTGAATTTGAATTTGAAGTTGGTTCAGTGAACATAAATCAGCTTTCTGTATAATGCAGGCTCTTTCTATCAATCCGTGGAATGCACATTACAATTACCTTTTAATCAGCCCAGCCGAATGCAAGTTTTATAGGTATTTGGTTTTAGAATATATACAGTACAAATGGAGTATTCATTATGCAATATATATGAAACATTTTATCAAAGCTATTTTTTATAACTGACAAGCGTAGTATATTTTTATAGTGTAAATATTTAATTTAAATCCATATTAAAGCCACCGATCATGTAACAGCTGTGACAAACTTTTTTGGTACAATATTGATTTTTATTGATGAGCAAATTTTTTCACCAGACATGGATTCGCAGTGAATTTCCGCATTTTGTTATGAGCGCGGTTGCATACAAAAAAAAGATGTGGGCGACAAAAAAAGTTGTGTGACAAATGCATTTCACATATTTTCCATGTTGGTAATTTTAACCAACCAGAACCTTATTATAGAACAAGACCCTAAGACAAGGTTCTCAGCATAACTGATGCTTTATTCATTAATCAAAGACAGAGTCTTGTGGAAGCTTTCAGAAACACAGATCAGCAACTGAAATGTGTCACTAACAGCTTCCAATGAGACCCTGAAAGTCTTAGCCTTTTATAGAGGATGACATACCTTATCTTAAAAGTATATTTTACAACTGTCTGTGTGCTCTGTGGTTCCAGCTGTGCAAATAGCAAAGTGCATGTAGGGTCTTAGCTAGTCAGCATTATCATGTCAGGCCCTTGTGATTTTATAAGATGGCACATTTGACTTTTTATATTCTACTTTATACCTTGCATATATATTATATTTATATACCTTTATCTCCTACCTCACCTGCCTTGGGTTGTCTTTATAGGGGACACTGGGGGATTTTATGTGTCCCTTTATACAGGACTTACCTGTCATAAGTGAGTGTCTCAACATCCGCCGTTTTGCAAATTTTATTGTCTTTTCTCGAATTTTGCACAGATTCGCTCATCACTATTGATATTTCCTTACTTGATGTCAGTGCTAGATACTTCAAGATTTAAGGTTTATGACAACAAAAAAAGGTAGTACTACTTATGAATATTTAACATTTTTGATTAAAATGTATCCTGTTGTATTTCAGAAGACTGTGCTGAAAAATAATCCATTTCATTTTGAAGTTTAAAACATGGATCCCTGGCTTATTTTGTATGTCACTGGTTTTATTTCCATGGACTTAATAGGGATACCTGGTAATCTTTTCATCTTATTTGCCTTTCTTCACATTTTCCACCACCATGGGAAAGTCACTATGGGCGAAATTATCCTTGCCGAACTTGCTCTATCTAACCTTCTAGTCATCTTAACATGGGGGATTCCAATTACTCTGCAAACAACTGGCCTTATAAAGGTGTATAAGGACATATTCTGCCAAATAAACCTTTACTTTTATTGTATAGGGAGGGCTATGTCTGTTAGCATTACTTCTATACTAGGATGTTTTCAGTGTGTTTCAATTACTCCTACAGCAAAACTTTGCCTGCCTCTAAAAAGGAAATTCCTTGACCACCTATATGCAATATTGGTATTGCTCTGGATTTTTAATCTCATTGTAAGCAGCACACGCTTGCTTTATTCAACAGTTTCCCTGAAAAATGTCACGTCCCCATACGTACTGAGTTATAGCTATTGCTTTGTCATCTTTCCAAGTTATCTGGTCTACTTAGGAAATGGAGTCATTTATGTAGTCCGTGATTTGTTCTTCCTGAGTCTTATGATGTTGACCAGTGGCTATCTGCTACATGTTTTCTATAATCACCGAAAGCAGGTGAAATGCATTCAGGTCTATATGAATAAGCATGCTGAGATACAAGCAGCAAAAGCTGTACTTACTTTGCTTATCATGTACATAATCAGTTTTGGATTAGATAATGTATTCTGGATCATCACGCTCTACGCCTACAAATGGTCTCATCGTATCACCGAAGCACGGATATTTTTTGATTCTTGCTACTCTGCCATCAGCCCTGTTGTGATCATCTTAACCAATAAAAAAATCCAAATGGGTCTTAGATGCTCAAAAAAAGAAAAGAAGCCCAATTCTGTAAAAGCTATATCAACTGTAGTGCTAGGAAGAGGTTCAAGATGATGTTATGTAGTCAACTGTACATGTAATGAACACCTTGACACATAAAATTACCTGAGTTCTTATGGTAATGGCAATTTCCATCAATTTTCGGTTTCATCAAGCCAAAGTCAAATAAAATTCCAAATGAAAATTGGGAATCCACATATATGGCTACGTTCATCTGTCCTATATTTGTAATAACCCATGACTTCAAAGCTGCCCTTAGCAGATCTCCATTTTATGTTCTTGTTCATCAATGAGTGCTAATCACTTCTAAAGAGGTACCTGAATTCAGAGGTTTTCTATGAGGGCATTTTTGAGATTCAGACAGAGACTGGTCCATTACTAGTAGTATGACAGTCTCAGTGGATGCATGTCCCCTATATGTTGTATGTAACATATTACTGTGACTTAGGGACCCATATATGTTTCTGACTTTCTATTTACATAAAGACTATTGGAAATGATCATTGCCAAATACCTGCTGGTGAATGGGATAACTTTTTTTCATGTGAACCTTGTGAACAATCTCCACCCATGCTATGGCTTTGCATGCCTAAGCTGAATTGTGATAGCACCCTTTAATCAATGCAAAAAGTGTGCTTGTTTGGCTGGGAAAACCCAATGACTAGAAATGGTAAGCCAAGTACAGGTATGGGATTCATTATCCGGAAACCCTAACTATCATATAATTAATTTGTATTGGAGGAATAACAATCAGTTTTGATTTATTTAAAGGAGAACTAAATCCTCTCCAGACAAAAGCCCCCATCCACTGCCCTCCATTGAACCCCCTCTCTGTTTAGAGTCTACTTCAAAGAAAAGTATACAAAACCTTTTAAGGAAAACTATACCCCCAAAATAAAAAACTTAACCAAAATATAGTTTATATTATGTTAAGTGACCTATTAAAGAATCTCACCAAACTGAAATATATATGTAAATATTGGCCTTTTGCATTTCCCTTGAGCCACCATTTTGTGATGGGCTGTGTGCTCCCTCAGAGATCACCTGACAGGAAATCATGCAGCTCTAACTGTAACAGGAAGTAGCGTGGAAGCAAAACCCAAAGCTCTGTTCATTAATTGGCTGATGGGGCCTAGCATGTATGTGTGCCCTTAGTTTGTTTGTGTGCACCCTAAATCCTATGATCCCAGGAGGTGGCCCTTAATTTTTAAAATGGCAATTTTCTATTTAGGTTTACCCAATAGTACATAGTACTAAAAAATTATATTTATATGAAATGGTTTATTTAGATGAAGTAGGGTTTTACATGCAGTATGAGCTTGTTTATGCAATATATTTTTAAAGAGACCTACAGTTCGGGGCTATAGATTAGATCAGGGGTAGGGAACCTATGGCTCGGGAGCCAGATGTGGCTCTTTTGATGACTGCATCGGGCTCTCTGCCAAATCTTTAATATTAAAAATAACGGCTGGTGTGGCCTGCGCTTGGCGGATAGAAGACCTGTTCTAAGCCTTAGAACACGTCTTCTATTCGCCGAGTGCAGGCCACGCCCTCCTCTACATCGCATCCGGCATCCTTGGGACCCACCCTACTTTGCCCCACAGTATCCGCGGCCAAACATATTGTATGGCTCTCACAGAATTACATTTTAAAATATGTGGTGTTAATGGCTCTCTCAGCCAAAAAGGTTCCCGACCCCTGGATTAGATCCTTTAATTAGTTAGATCATTCTTCCCTAAACCCTAAAGGATTTGAAGGGCAGAGGTAGAAATGGGAATAAAATATCACATTCCTCACTTTTTGTGTTTTGTGTTTCTTTCACTTCAAAATGTTTCATTCACTATCACTGTAACCAGCTCTAATAAAATGCCTTAAAGCTTGAACAGCATGTATGTCTACTGCAGATCCATTTTCATGGTACATGGGTGACACCATATGGACACATAAGGCATTGCTTCTTTTTTCTTGCCTAGTATTGCACGTTCTCAAGAACAGAGAAGTGTTGTTATTTGTATCACCTCCCAAGAATTTTCTTCCTTTTCTTATCAAATGCTACAGTAAAAATGCTAAAATAAGTCTAGTTAAGCACTAGTTATCATAAATAATGCTTCAATTTTCATGTATACACTTTGTATTAATGCCATTACTGAACTGCAATTCCCATCATTCTCAGACATTCACACCGAATGAGTCCTTGGCAAGACTTTTAACAGGTACTTTAGTTTCTTCTTACACTCCAAAAACATCCAGGCAGGTTACCTGGCAAGTACTGCATAACAACAACAATAGGAACAAAGCACACTTAGATTGTAAACTCTACGGGGCAGGACCTCCTTCCTACTATATTATATTTATCATAACACTTGTCCTCCCTGTGTGTCATTGTGTATATTTTAAGATTGTACAGCACTTTATGTAGCGCTTTATAAATAAAGTTATACATACATACATACATACATACATATATACTCCACTCCCAGCAGATGTTTTGAGGACAAGCCCCATCATCAAGTGTGTAAAGGAAAGATTAATTAAAGGGTAGGGTAACATAAATTCTTTTTAAAAAAAAAATGTACATATGTACATAAAAAAATCACCACAGATATGTAGATGATATATTCTTTACTTGGCATGGAGATAAAGAGGCATTGATCAATATGGGTATGATGATTAATACACAGACTTATTTTGTAAAGAAACTGATGGAAATAATGTATTAGTTATACAGAGATTTAAGGAAAAAGGTTATACAAATAAAAAGTGTAAAACGCAGAGAATACATTGGTAACTACATATAGGGGCCCATTTACTAAAATCCAATTTTTTTCTGGGCTTAAACCACAATATGGTAAAAACTCGGAGTAACCACGATAATTTCTGAAGTTCTAAAATGTCTCAACAGTGCTTTTATCTTTCCTTTGAAAATATCCCAATTGCATTTCGAAAGTCACAATATTTTCGTGCCAAAAAGTTTGTTATGCCACAAAAACCTGGCGAAAAGATAGTCCGGAGGAAAGTGTTACCAAAGCGTTAACGGATTCTGAAATGTTTGTATTCTTTGCGCAGTACAATTTTTAATGGAAATTTAACGAAAACCACAAAGAATTCATGGAATTTTAATTCCAAAATGTTCTATCAGTTAGAAAAAATTATCTCAAAATTGTTTAGTAAATGGGCTCCTTAATGTACTCTCGGACCACAGTTGAGGGATAGTTCACCTTTAAGTAGATTTTAAGTCTGTTTTTTAACTACTTGCTGTTATGGGTGAACCTGTACAGCAAGGGTTAACCTGCAGAGCTGTGCACACCTTCGGTGGCTAGAACGATTTCAAGTTGCCCATGAAATACTTTGTGGGCAGTTTTAAGGTACTTTGCATTACACAGTGCATCCTGAGCATTGGGTCTTATCATTTATTGTGTATTGGATTACAGCCATAGAGCCCAGCTGCAAGGACACAGTCCTGAAACTCCCTTTTGATTCTCAAGGTTTTGCTCTACCCTACAGTTAACTCCCTTCTACAGAGCCTGGTACAACTATGTTTGTAGCTATCCTTTGTGCTTTATTCTGACTATCTTTTGTTCAGAATTCACGTCGTGTCAATAAACTTCAATTCTAGCTCCAGAGATCTACTGTCTTTAGAAACTCCACAACACTGCCTTTTTCTTCTTACCTTAGCTTTCAAATGGGGGTCACTGACCCCAAAGGCCAAAAGACTATTGCTCTGTAAGGGTTCCATTTTATTGTTATTGTTACTTTGTATAAATTATTTTTCTATTTAGGTCCACTCGTATTCATACACCAGCCTCTCATTCGAACCACTCCCTGGTTGCTAAAAGTAAAGTAGCTGAAAAAGTAGAGAGGAGCAAAGAAAGGAAAAACAGAAGAGGGAATTGGAAAGTGCATTAAAGCAGCATTAGGAGACTGTGGTTGCAGGCAAGTCAAGCCAGGGATTCCATATCTTCTCAAACTTTTGTGGACATCCTCTAGCTAAGTAGGCTAACCTATAAAGTTCCAGCCGGGAGCCGATGCAACAAACGCATTTCACAGATTTTTCGCCGTTTCACAAATTTTCCGTTCGCTTCACGAATTTTCCAGCAAAATGGGACAGATTCACTCATCACTACTTCTCACCATCCCAAATGACCTTCACACATCCACGGTGATTTACATTTATAAACTCTCGGGCTACTCACTCAGCCCTGCTGTCTCTCCCCTCCTGGGATACCAGCTCACCAGCTTCTGGCACACTCTGGCTTCTCACTAAGCCTTGTCGTTCGGGCACTCATACACTTGGTCACGACTCCCTCTGCTCCTTGCAGTGGCAGGCAGCACCCCCAGCTCCTCTGGGAGTTCCTCACACAGGCAGTGAGCCTTTCTGCCCTTTGCCCTGCTCTGAGAGTGATCCTTTCTGAGTGACTCCTGGCACTTGGTCACAACTCCCTCTGCTCCTTACAGTGGCAGGCAGCACCCTCAGCCCCTCTGGGAGTTCCTTACACAGGCAGGCAGCCTTTCTGCCCTGTGCCCTGCTCTGAGAGTGAACCCCACTCTGTGAGTCAATAATCAACAATGCTGTGTAACCCCACAGCCCTTTTATTTGCTGCTCACCTGCAGTCTACTCAGGCCGCTCCTTACAGCTGGCGGACTGAAAATACTAAACGCAGTACAGAGTACGGAGTACTCTTGCCATACCACAGACGCAGTGAACGTGGCATCCAGTGGCACCCACAATGGAATCCCATTCACTTTAACTTCCATTTTGAGACACAGTGCACTATGACCCTGCACTTGACTCTTTCCTTTATTGCTATACCTCAGCTCCCAAAACCTTGCCTTTAATTACAGAGTCCCAGTCTTTTACCCCACCAGCATACTATTCCCGTTAAGAACAGTCTTACCATTCCTGTAGGGCATTCTCTCTTGAACTGCTGGGGTGAACACTGCCCAACCTCTCCAGGCCAGACTGAAAATCCAGCATAGCATCCTTGGCATGCTGCACTTGCACCAACTCCATGGGCTCCAACCTTAGGGCACCACCTCCTTGGCCTTTTCCAATACCTCTTTGGAACATTTTTCCTTGCTTGCATCCAGATGAAGCAGCCACTTTTGCCACTTACGAAGTATTCGTCACTTCCTATGCAATCTGTTGCAAATTCTCTCCCAAGGACAACACAGAGAGGGAGCTTCCAAATGTGCTGTGTAGTTTCCAGTTTTGTTCTCTCAAGTGCTGAAAGCCAGGCCAATATCTAGTTGCCATATACACCTTGTCAACAGTGCTCAGTTCAGGAACAAACTCAGGACCCTGAGCTATATGGCAGCTGTGCTAACCACTGAACTACTGTGCTAGAGTTCCATAATGCAATGGGAAGGGGGTCAGGGACAGAACCAGGGGTAGGCAGCAGAGGAATAAGCCTAGGGATCTTTTTGAAGACAGGCACGATTCTGAGGGAGCAACAGACGGGAAAGAGCTGGGACACTCAGCAGTGGGATGGTGGGTGTGGGCAGGCTTGGTGCTGGGCCAAGTCGTATTGCCTGAAAGTAGTGACAGATTCTGAAGGCTCAAATAGATCTACTTGTAGTTCCAACAGTACTATAACCCATACAATATGAATATTAATTATGTTACGTAATGCTTAAAATGTATTGTTAATTGCTTATTATTCATTTGCAGAATAATTCACACACACACTGTTCAAAGGTCTTTTAAATAACTGAGCTTCATTTATCAGGGTGATTTTGGTTGTTTTTCAGGGGATAGCATAAACTTGTGGGACCTGGGCTCATATTTTTTGCTTCTGTTATTAGTGGCTGAAAAGAACAAATACAGGGCATTCTCTGGGAAATAGCTCACTAAATGGGCCACATTGTTAGCAGTAAATCTAAGTATGCAACATTAATAAAGAATCATTTCATGCAGTGATGTCGCTGTGAATATTCCTTTGGCAAATGCAATAATGCAATTAGCACTTTGCAAATACTAAATACAATACTTGGCAAATTAGCACTTACTTAATTAATGTTTTATTCAGCCCAAAACCAGAATAAATATTTTCTTTAGTTTATAGCTTTAATTCAGTTTTTATTCTAATGGAGATTATTTACATAGATATACTGCTTTTGCTTTTGGTATTGTATCTTATGCTAGAGACTCTGGTTCTAAAACCTATGGCAACTCCTGATCTTGGACAAATCCCTTATGTGTTTATTTATCAATTTTCAAGTTTGTGAATATTAGAGTTTTCTTTTCTACTTTAAATAAACTTGCTGGGATCTAACTTAAATAAAAAGAATTAAAGTTTTTGTGCAGAAGCATTGGAGTGGAGTATGCCTTTGTTCCTCTTGTTGTTACTAAATAAGTTGGATAGTTTTTGCTGCTGAGCAAGCATTGTGCACCTTTATACCGTTGTTTTCAACACTTTTAATAAGAAAGGAGTTAAGACTTTGTTTGAAAAAGTGCTGACTAAATGTGTCAGTGCTATCAGGGTTATACTGGCCTGCTGGGAGATCAGGAAAAAACCCGGTGGGCCCCAGAACAGGCATTGGCTTAGGGCGGGGTTCAGCTGTTTCCATCTCCTTCTGGACACACCACCTCCCTACTGAAAAGGGCCTTACCAGTTTGTGCTCTGGACAGTGGAATTTTTGCAAATATTCCAGGGACATAAAGTAGCTTCAGCTCTACTGGCTGCCTGGGAGTATCTTATTATTATTGATTGGTTTATGTAACTTAATAAGGGCCATTATGAGTAGTGCAATATTTTTACAGATGTGTTTTTCAGGTTATGAAAAGTCTTTAGCTCTCTTACTATTTTATATTGTTATTTCTACTGTAGGTACTCCATGGAGCGCAATTTATATTTATTAAGGGAGTGTTTATGTAACGTAAAGCTGGACTTGTCTGGCATAAAATGTATTAGGATTTCTATTAATCTATTATTCATTCATATATAGCTTTAAATGATATAGGACCCTGTAAATGTATTTGTATAATTATAACATTATGCATTAAATTGAGGGGAGTGATGCCTCTCTTTGATTGTTTTTTAATGATGGTTGGGGAGACCGTGAGGTCTAAAGAGTGTTCTGGAAACATATGGGGACACGACTGCCTATGACTAAGTACCAGAAGGGTACAGAATGCATAAGGCAAAACACTATGGAGTCTGTACATTTTTAATATGGATATTTAAATAAAACATTTTTTAAGCAAATATTTTTCTTTGAGTTTGGGATACTTTATTAATATGGATTGTAGATATGCACTTTAATCTGGGGGCAGTATCCTATTAACTCTGGTCATTTTTAGACTGGCCATTTAACACCTCTATTATCAGTAAATGAACAAAACAATTTGAATCATGAAAAAAATTTGAATTCGAACGTTGAAAAATCACCCCCTTAATCTTCTAACATTCTTATACTTAGCTTTCCAATGATGGCTACTTGATTGCTCTAAATGCTCTTTAATGCACGGATGCATGCAAGGATTTCCCTTTGTTGTCCCTTTAATTCCATTTAATGAATGAAAAATAGGGATTGGTGGTAAATATACTTTTTTGTCTACTATCTTATTTATGAAAAATCTATGTTTTTTTTTATACTTGAGCTAAACAGGGGCAAGCAGTGAAAATGAAGCTCTTTCATGTTCGGTTCTTGTGAGAGAGAGGTCCATTATACAGGGGGATTATCTGTGCACTGGTAATCTAGCTAGTCACCTCAATACTAGGGATTTTTAACGATCAAAACAATTTAATTATCTCCCCCACAAGAACCAACCCCTACACCAGTCCTATTCATTAAACTCATATTGAACACTGTTGATTTAAACAATATAACATGCCATATCTGGTTATCTTCCTAAAATGCATTCCAGTTATGTTGGAAGCAGAGAGAGAATATCCTTCTATCAGACAATTTTAAGCCCCAGTACTCTAGGCTTTTATTTTTATTTTATTTTTTTAACCCAATTTACAGAGGTTATTTAAATGCTTATTCATACTTAAAAGGAAATTTACATGAATTTTCTACATGTACAGGTTTCAAGATAAATGTATTTTAGAAAGCTAATAGCAGGTTTTGGCTCAGCTGAGAGTCAGCCTGAGGATTAACTGAATACAAGTGCATAGAGAGTTCACAGACCATGTATACACATTAAGGGTCTGATTTACTAATCCACAAATCCAAATCCGAAAAATTCGGATTGGAAAACGAACATTTTGCGACTTTTTCGTATTTTTTGCAATTTTTTCGTCGCCGTTACGACTTTCCCGCGAATTGTTGCGACTTTTTCATTGCCATTATGACTTTCGAGAATTGTCGCGACTTTTTCATTGCCATTCTAACTTTCGAGAATTGTCGCGACTTTTTCATTGCCATTATAACTTTCGAGAATTGTCACGACTTTTTCATAGCCATTACGACTTTCGCGAATTGTCGCAACTTTCGTATTGAGAGCTTGAAAAAGTCGCGACAATTCGCGGAAAAAGTCGCAAAGTACCGATCATTACGAAAAAAACGCATTCGGACGCTTTTCGGACGTTCGTGGATTAGTAAATGTGCCCCTAAGGGTTGTAAATTGCAAAAGTGCTGAAAGCTATAGCTGTAGTGATGTTAAAGAGACAAGGGCACTAGCTAACCATTCCTTTATGCCTGTCAGAAACCTGCTTCTTTAAACTGAAATAATTGGCCACAAGAGTAAGAAATATCCAGTGTGACATGAACTGGAAAGCTAATTACTACCTCTAGAGACAGAAACACATTAAATATAAAGTAAGAATACCCAAGGAAATAAGTAAAGGCAGCTACATTCTACCAACCAAACAAGAGAAAGACATATGAACTTGCAGTATTCTTACCTGATATACCGATTATATTACTGTCTCATGATTAGAAAGAAGAGCAGTTTGCCTGCTTAAGATAGAGATCTTCTGGATTTCAGACTTTTTTAGTTCAGGAATCCTCTTTGCAGTCCAAGATTTGATTTGGTCTCTTATAACAAGGTAATTGTCATAATAGTCACCATACTATATATTTAGCATGAAAAACAGTAAATGGGCATGCACCCCAAATTTCACCCTCTGATGGTAACCTATATATTCTGTTTTTGCCTACAGTCTGGCAACTTCTGATCTATATTTCCCCACTTCCAATACTTTTGACCCCTTTCTTCCCCAATCAAGTCTTCCTATCCCTCAATTTCTATAAAGGTCCTCCATACTAGTTTCTGAATCAACATGTAATTCCCTAATTTTCAACATTTTCCCTTATATAATGTTATTTTCGTTAAAGATTCTTTGACTTCATACTTGTTTTCATGCTACACTTGGTATCTGCTGGCAGTGAATTAAATTAATCAAAAAATAAGTGAACCTCTCTGAGTTAGAGATACATTTTATCCTATCCACATGTACTTTCTTTCAGGAGTTCATGGAAACTGATCTAATGTCTTTGCAGTAACCATGGAAGTAGTAATTGCGGGGGGAGGGTAATAGTGAGCAACCATGCTAGTAGCAATCGTGGGGAGGGGGTGGTAATGGTAGGAAATTGGCTTTATCAGTCTCATAATCTTATTGTATAATTAATATTGGCTTATACATTTTGAGTGACTAAACATTATCATTTCTGTTAGGTGAGAATCCAATTGGTGCAATGCAAGATCTCCTGAAGGGCCTGAGTTTTCTCTTGCAAATGAACTTTGGAGTTATTGGCAATGCAGTTATTTTAGCAGCTTATCTGGGTGCCCTTTTTTCAGGCATAAAGAAAATAGACTTCATTGTCTGTCATCTTTCCCTAGTCAACTTGGTTTCGCTGCTCTCAAGAGGAATTCCTTACTCAATGATGCTTTTAGGGGTTCCAGATGTACTAACTGATGTGGGCTGCAAAGCAGTGATTTATACTTATAGGGTAACTAGAGCACTTTCTATAACATCAACCTGTAATTTGAGTGTATTTCAGTTGGCAACTATAGCTCCCACAGTATCTCCATGGGGAAAATGTAAAAATCTAGTGACAAAGTACATACTTTACTCATTTGTAGGCTTCTGGATCTTCCATATGTGTGCCTATGTATTTATCCCATTAACTTTTGGCGCACCCGTAAACAACACTATACCGCAAAAAGCTATAAATTTGGGTTTCTGCTATGCAAAATTTTTGGACTATATACCCGAAACGATTTCTACTATATTTACTACAGGCATAGACTACTTACATGTAGCTATTATGACATTATGTAGTGTTACCATGCTAGTCATACTGAAAAGGCACAGGCAACAAGTCAGATACCTTCAGAGCACAACACAAAAAGTAGAACTGAAAGCTTCTAAAATAATTATTTCTCTTGTTTCCCTGTACGTTTTTTTGTATGGGATTGATAGCTTTTTGTCATTATACTTCATATCAAGGAAAGACGTTTCTCTCATTGTCACTGATATGCGTGTTTTTCTGTCTTCAAGTTATGCTGCTATAAGCCCATTCATTTTGATTCATTTTTGCAAAAAAGTTTTTGCCAAATGGCTGTCTAGAAACAAAGAATCTATATCAGTTAAAATAACTAATGTATCACATGTTTCTTGCTAACACTACACCACATTTCTAGGACTTGTTTACTTTTTCTCCATCTGCAAGGACAAGGGCACTAAGGGTACAAAACCACACCCCTAGTTCTCATTCACATTTTAGTTTTAGCATTGCTGTGATCTGCATTTTACACTGGATTAGAAATTCTGCGGGGGGGGTGCAAGCGAGCACAGTCTTTATTATTAGCAACAAGACAGGCAGTAAGTACCAGGGTCGGACTGGGGGGTGCAGGGCCCACCAGGGCTCCCGCCCCAGGGGCCCTGCAGGTGCCCCAGCCGCGTCCCCTAACCCCCCACAGGGGCCCCCCTAACCACCCCGCAGGGCCCCCGCCTCCCCCGCAGGGTCCTCCCCGAGCGCGTATAAATTGAACGCGTCGGGGAGGAACTGTCAGTAGGGGGAGCGCCGGCAAAGGTCGGACTGGGCCGCTGGGGCCCACTAGGGCCGGGGCCCACCGGGATTTTTCCCGGTGTCCCGGCGGCCCAGTCCGACCCTGGTAAGTACTCATTTGCAGCCTGGAAATGATGCACAAGTTAGTGAATGCATACGGGACAGGAGAGGAGATGGTTACATGCCAACCCCAACTTGCCCTTCATGAATTTAGCCCAGCTGGGTGCAGACAGCCATGTATTCTTGGGGCAGATGCAGGGCCAGAACTAGGGGTAGGCAGAAGCCTAGGTGTGCCAGGCAGGTACCTCCCCTGCCTACCCCTGGTCTGCATGTGCATGCAGGGGGGGTTAGTACACAGAGCCAGCCGGGTTGCCTAGGGCGCCTGGTCAGTGAGACCTGCCCTAAATTTTGGAGCACCAAAACCTGTGTGTATTCTGCCCATTTCTAGAGAGTGTGAACATGTGCTTATTCCACCCATTTTTTGCACTCTGCCCTGACCTTAGCAAATTTTGTGTTTGTTTTCTGTAAAAATGTAAATACTTTTTGCCTACAGTATGTATGTGAGATATTTATCTGTATATTCCCAGCTGTGATCACGGAGAGATGTATTACTGGACTGTATTTGAGGTCACTTTTAAAAGGAAACAAGAAACTGCAACATACAATTTTTTACACAGTCAAAAATGTATTTGCATTTATAGCATTAAAGAGTGTAAGAAAAAAGATGAGAATGTATCAAGAATCACTTTAATAAAATTCAATATTATACATGAAATCCTTAAAAAGCAGTCTTTATTTTGATCTTAAAATGCATTGCACTTAATACACTGGTGGATACTATTCAACTATTTTTGCCTGTATGTTACCCAACCACTTAGATTGTAAGCTCTACGGGGCAGGGACCTCCTTCCTACTGAGTCTCATACCACATGGCACTTATATATACATATATATATATATTGTATTTATTTATTATATCACTTGTCCTCCCTGTGTGTAATTTTGTATTTTGTAAGATTGTACAGTGCTGCGTACCCTTGTGGTGCTTTATAAATAAAGTTATACATACATACATACAATGCATGCCCAAAAAATGAAAGGGGTGTAACGCTTGTTTGGCTATATTTAGGCAAAACCCAGGCTAGTGTTAGGATTAGAGCATGGGTTACATTGTGACTCTCTTAGAAAGGATGGGCCTTCACTATGTGGAAGAGACCAGACGGAGCAAGGGTGTAGTTAAACTACAACTCACTGTAGTTGTGTAGTGCAGATTTAGTAAAGTTGGACACCAGAAAAGTTCTTGCAGTTGAACTATAGTACAGTTTATTGTCAGAGGCAAATGATGATGCAGGGTTAAGTCAAATATACTCACAATACAGATGGTATATGACAGTACTCTGAGGACAGCAAGAAAGGATGCACACTGTTTTATCCCACCTCTTTTTAGGAGACTGGGCAGGGTAAATGCACCTGGTCAGCTTGGCAACCCCTTTAGAAGCATTTAGGATAGATACCTCAGTCCTCAGGTTGATAACCCCTAGCATTAGAGTCCTCCATGTTACTAGGGATCAGGGTTTATTCCAACCTGTTTCCTATGTCTACTCTGTGGCCCTACTGTTGAGGCAACATTGCCGGATGGAAGGGTACTTCCTTTCTACTCTCCTGAATGGGGCTGGAAAACTGCCCTTGCTTCCTTCCCTCTCTACCTCACTCTCCTAGAGAGTGCTCGACAAGAGTAACTATCTAGCTGGTCCTCGTTCATGGGGCCCATCAAGAGTGGATGGTGTCACTGTGGGGCAAATGGCTTGACTGGGGCCTAGTTCTGCTCCCAGGCTCAGTGGACCTTTGCATTGAGAGACAGAGGCAGCCAAAGAGGAAGTCACACCTCCTTGCTAGACACTATATGAGGCTGCAAGGGGTGGTGACAACCATAACAACCAATAAGGTATAAGGCATAATGCAAACTAGATACATGGGACTCTACCCAGTAACAGTAATATGAGAAAGAAGTAGGGAATTAAAGCCATAGGGGAGCTAAACCCCTAGTTTGAACACCTTTCTGGGGGTTTTGGGGTCTTGTTTTATGTGTTATTAGTGTTTTGCTAAAAAAGGTGAAATTGCCCTTTAAGCTGAAAGTTTCAGTTCCCCCAAGAGACCTATTTAGCTTATTGGTTACAAATTGTATCTAAGTGCAGGTGTAGCTTGTTAAGTTTTCTGGGCTCCCTTCAGACTGCGGGCTGAGCTGTTAAAATCAGGATTGTCCCACCAAAATCGGGAATGTTCAGAGATATGTAGAAAGACATGGGTACCCATTTTGAATTCAGGGGAATATGTACTTTCCAAAAATATATAGCTTTTGGGTGTCAGCATATTTTTGTATCTTTATCCCACATAAAATGATGTAAATGTGTTGATTTTGCAGGAACTAAAATGACAGAAATGATAGATCATATGGGGGTATGTTTGGGGCCCCTACATGCCACATACTTAGGTAAACCTATACATATTGGAGTTCCTCTCACTTTAACCTGCTGGCAAATGAACAGTGGCCGTGTATTTTCTGTGCTGCGATTTCTAGCTTCCTGCACTTGATTGACAGCGCGCCTTCACCCGCACTGTGTCAACAGATACGCCCACTGAAACTGGATTGGTGGCAGGGATGACAGCAGAGAGAGACGCCCACTGGCTGTGAAGGTTTGGAGCTGACCTGAGCGGATGCTGGGGGAATACAGAGAAACCCTAGCAAACAAGAAAACAGTAGAGAATAAATACTGAATTATGTCCCAGTTTTAGGCACAAGCCCAGGGTGGATGTGGTCTCTTTGGACAAGGGACCCAGGATGGTGTTTTTTTCTGGTTGCCTGCTCCTGCTTGCCCACCTGTTGCTCTTGCAGCATTGCAGGTAGCCCAGTTGGTGGTGGTGGTCTTCCAGTGGGCAAGCATTCCTTGTGGGGGGTATAATGTTGATTGTTATTCTAGTATGGTAAATGTAAAATGTTTAAAAGCAATTCTGTTAATAAAAGCTGTGGCCTGTTTTATCTCAACCTGCTTGTCCTTATTGTCTTTGGGGGGTTGGTAAAAATAGTTGGGGAGTTTTTAGAAAGTACAGCCTACTTGCTTGACGATGCACAGTCAAGTTTTGCGGCTTGGTACTTTGGAGTAGAAAGACATGGGTACCCATTTTAGATTCGGGGGGGATGTGTACTTTCCAAAAATATATGGCTTTCTGGGGTGAGCGTCCTTTTTTGTAGCTTTATCTCACATATAATGATGTAAATGTGTTGGTTTTGCAGGACCAGAAATGATAGAGCATATGGGGGTATTTTCATTTCAGGGCCCCTACATGCCACATACTTAGGTAAACCTATACATATTGGGCATCAAACTGTTCAGTGGACCCCTGGTGTTCAAATTCAGGGTGTTTTATCTTGGTACTTAACACTATGTGGGAGATAAGATACTATAGACTGGAAGCTTTGAAGCAATTTTTAAAAAAATTCACATATTTTGATAAAAACCATTAATTTTAGGAAAGCATTCCGACTTAGTAGTTTGGAGCAGACAGACACATTTTACTTATTCTGCATTTCCCAGAATCTGTTTTTTCCAAAAATGAATAATTTTCTGGGATAAACTTTCTGTTCTGAATTTTTGGCCTTGAAATCTAAAGTATGCAGCTTTCTGGAGCAGTGCTTTGGAAATTTGGTAGTGTACTGCTGGGAGTTTTTGACCTATACAAGTGAGAAATCTCCATAAAACTATATATATTTGGTATTGGCACATTCAGGAGACATGGGACTTTTCAAATCAGTTGTATTTTTGTGCATAAAATAATTTTTGTTTCTGGTGTATGTGTTTATATTATGGAAAGTATGGTTTTTTTTTTAGATATTTAGAAGACTATTGGGGTTATGTAATAAAAGGCACTAAGTTTGCCCAGGAGCAGTAACCCATAGTAAACTATCAGCAGGTCACCTGTTTAAAAGCAAACATCTTTATTGCTCCTGGGCAAACTTAGTGCCTTTTATTACATATGGGGGTGTATCTTCTACACAAAAATTTGAGCATATTTTGAAGGCTTAGGTTGTCCTGTAAAAAAATATATATTGTTTTCCTGGGTAAACTACAAGTTCCCCCTGAGGAAAGGCCCCTAAAGTGAAACTGTGTGGCAATAAAAGTTCTGCTTTGACCAAATGTAAAGAGAGACAAAAAGAAATGCCGCAGTCTAGCGCAGTGAAAGTTTGAACACATTTCTGGGGGTTTTGGGGTCTTGTTTTACGTGTTATTACAGTTTTGTTAAAATAGGTGAAATTGCCCTTTAAGCTGTCTCTGTTCCCCCAAGAGACCTGTTCAGCTTATTGGTTACAATTGTATCTAAGTGCAGGTGTAGTTTGTTAACTTTCTGGGTTCTCTGCCAAAAGCCCACTTATTTAATTGTCTGAGAAACTTTGTACCTTTTTTAGCGTTCAGTGCAGAAGATCAAAGGGAAATGAGGGACTTTTCAATAAGAATCCGGGACTGCGGGCTGAGCTGTTAAAATCTCGCGAAAATTGGGACAGTTGGGAGGTATGCCAAATCAGCTGGCAGTGAAAGGGTTAAAGCATGGATTGTCTTTTCTTATCTCTTCAGCAGAGAAAATGTGGGATAAGCAATTGCAGATTTAATTCAAGGTAATAATTTCAAAAGACAGTAGATCTCTGGAGGTTAAATTGAAGTTTATTGACACAGAAAATGGATTTTGAACAGAAGATTGTCAGAAAAAGGCTCTGTGGAAGGAGTTTTAGGGAGCTCACTGTGGGGTAGAACAAAGCCTTGAGAACCAAAAAGGAGTTTCAGGACTGTGTCCTTGCAGCTGGGCTCTATGGCTGTAAATCAGTCCACAACAATAGATAAGACCCACTGCTCAGGATGCACTGTGGAATGCAGAGTAAATTAATACGGCACATAAATTGTTTCATTGCCAACTTAAACCTACTAGCCTCTGAAGGGGTGCACTGCTCTGCATGTTAACCCTTGCTGTACAAGCTCACCCATAACATGCTGTAGTACTAAGAGCTACATTTCACAGTTATGCAGAATTTAGTTAAATGTGGGTATGCATTCTTACTGGCTACCACTGATACAACTGCATCGACCATATACAAGTATCCAAAATTACTACAGGTATGGGATCCATTATCCGGAAAACCATTATCCAGAAAGTTCCGAATTATGGAAACACCATCTCCCATAGACTCCATTATAAGAAAATAATTCTAAATTTTTAAAAATTATTTTCTTTTTCTCTGTAATAATAAAGCAGTACCTTGTATTTGATCCCAACTAAGATATAATTAATCCTTATCAGAGGCAAAACAATCCCATTGGGTTTAAATGATGTTTATATGATTTTTTTAGTAGACTTAAGGTATGGAGATCCAAATTACAGAAAGATCCCTTATCCAGAAAGCCCTGGGTCCCGAGCATTCTGGATAACAGGTCCCATACCTGTACTAAGAATTTAGGGCCACGAAAAAACTGCGTAGACTATGCCACTTTCGAGGCCTGGAAAGAAGCCAATTTAGGAAAGGAATTTGCCCACAATTAACTGTAGAGCTGTATGCTGAGTGGTCTTCTGCACTTCAAGAGGCATATGACATCTATTAGAGAGAAAAGAGAAGATAGAAAAATATCTGTCAGACACTGAATAAAACATGTACGCCAACTGTGCACTAAAATCATGTGTGTACTGAGAAAGATTGGAACAACTAGGGACTCCAGATTTTTACTCTGGTATTTCAGCTGTATCCTGTACAGTGAAATTAGCCATGTCTGGGCTTTATGTGATCATATTGAATTTATTGAGATTGCCTCTACCTGTATGTGTGACTGTGCAAAGCATAATCATTCATAGAAAAATAAATGCTGGGCTATTTAGACAGGTAGTTAGTATAAGCATGATATCTATATCTGTACAGAGAATCTGCTAGGTGCCACAATACATGGCTAAGATGGTGCTAAGATATAGGTGAGGTGCCCACATAGAAGTGGGATACAGCTGGCACAGGAATTTGCCATAAGGACTAGTGATGAGCGAATCTGTTCCGTTTCGCTTCGCCGAAAAATTCGCGAATCTTTGAAAAGATCCGCGAAACGGCGAAAAATTCGCGAAACGGCGAAAATGTCGTGCGACAAAAAAAATTGTCGCCCGCGGCTATTATTTTGTCGCGCGGCTATTGTTTCGTCTCCCGCGGCTATTGTTTTGTCGCGCGGCTATTATTTCGTCGCGCGCGGCTCTTGTTTCGTCGCCCGCGGCTCTTGTTTCGTCGCGCGGCTATTGTTTCGTCGCCCACAGCTATTATTTTGTCGCACGGCTATTGTTTCGTCGCGCGCGGCTTTTGTTTCGTCGCCCGCGGCTCTTGTTTCGTCGCCCGCGGCTCTTGTTTCGTCGCGCGGCTCTTGTTTCGTCGCGCGGCTCTTGTTTCGTCGCCCACGGCTATTATTTTGTCGCGCGCTATTGTTCCGTCGCCCGCGGCTACTATTTTGTCGCCCGCGACTATTATTTTTTGACGCCGGCGACAATTTTTGGACGTGCGGCGAATTTTTCCGCGGCGAAATTTTTCATCCGTTTTGCGAAACAATCCGCCAATGGCGAAATGCGGAAATTCGCCGTGAATCCATGCCTGGCGAAACTTTTCGCCCATCACTAATAAGGACCTAAAGGGGACTCATCTGCAGTTACCATGGGGTTAACCAAAACTCAAGCAAAATAAGGGCTTATACACACAGGCATTTTCTCCTACGTTACCTGCAGTGAAGTTTTCCTGCGTTCCAACGCAGGGGAGCCCAGGATGCAATGCAGCCCATTCATTCTTACCGGTCTGTACTAATACAAGCGCATGTAAGTGCCAAACACAGGTTCAAGTGCCAGCAGCAGGAAGCTACCGAGACCCAGCTAAAATGGCAGCTGCTATCTTAAACAAACAGAGGGAGCTCTTTACCCAGGTATGGTAAGCTTTCTGCAGAATAAATATAACGTTCTAACCCGCAAGTGTCGGGCCGGCCTGCACATCACTATTATACGACTGGTGAAGTGCGCTCTGCTTGCAGGAAAGCAAGCAGAACCCAAACATGTGTATACGTGGCCCAAATAGATGGGGCAACAGACTGCTTTACTAGTTACGCTACCTCCCGGCCCCCAATTTGCAAAGCCAAGTCTGACATGTGATTCCCTCTCATTACGCTCCCGGAGCCAAATCTCAAAAGCTGTCCTACTGAAATTGAGAGAGAGCATCTGCAATGTTATTGGACAAACCTGAAACATAGTTGGCCCTTACCCACATGTTGAACTGCTGGCACCTAAGGACGAAATCAATTAGATATTGGGGGGGTGAGGAGACTAAGATGTTGTTGATTGATTGGACCACACCCACATTGTCAGTCCTGAAATCTACCTGCCTGTTCTGTAGCTCCCCTTGCCATAATTCCACCGCAGCCATAATGGGAAACAGCTCCAAGAACGTGAGGTTTTTAGTAAGGCCAAAATCATGCCGCTCCTCCGGCCATCTGCTTGCGCTCCATTGACCCTGGAAATATGTCCCTTAACCAACCCCCCCCCCAGCTGCATCAGTGAACATCTGCGGGTCATGGTTGTATGCAACACCAAGTTGCCATACCAACAGATTATTGTATTGCTGTAAAAATGTACATCATACCGCAAGGTCCTCCTTTACCTCTGCCCCTACCCTTACAAAATGGAGTGGCTGTTTCCCAATGTTAAGTTGGGCAGCCTCCTGCAAAAAGTCCTACCCACTGGGTAGACACACCACTACAGCCATCATAGGGCCGATTCTAGCTTCCGATATCAGTCCCTTAGACTGATTTTTATCGGCAGTGTATAGGATCTAACGACGAGCCTGCCCTACCGACATCTGGCCTGAAATTGGCCATGTGACTTGTACTCTGTTAAAACTTCAGTCTCTCTTTACCCAGCAGCTGATCAGCAAAACAATGGCAAGGTAGTAAGATATTAGCTCCCTGATAGCTGCATTGCTAAAAATGCTTCCCACCTAGTAACAGATATGATAATAGCACTTAATGGTAAAAACCCAGGTCCAGCCATGACTCCTGCAGTTACATGGGAGTAGGAGAAAGCTCAGAATCAGGCAATGCACTATGGCTGCCTACACACCAAAACTACAGCTAAAAAATTTATTTTTTTTAGAAATAAAAAGTCCACTATAAAAATCATGATAGAATACCTTTAACCATGTGCAGGTAAATGTACTGCTTAAAAAAAACTATTCTTGTAAAAACTGTTTTTTAGCAACACGTAATCTGATTTCTTATAGCAGACATGGTCCTTTTCAGCTGGCTCAGGTCTTCAAATCACCATTTATGTGTCCAATTGACTTGAATGGGAAAGACCTGAAAACTTTTGAGTCAGAAAATGCTGTAGTGATGTTAAAGAAACATGGGTAATAGCCAAACATTGTTTCATGCCTGTCAGAAACCTACTAGTGATGTAGCGAACATCGCCGAAAATGTTCGCAAACCCGTTCGCGGACTTTCGCCAAAACTCGCGAATATTCGCGAACTTTGCGAACCCCATAGACTTCAATGGGAAGGCGAACTTTAAAACCTAGAAAAGCCATTTCTGGCCAGAAAACTGATTTTAAAGTTGTTTAAAGGGTGCCACGACCTGGACAGTGGCATGCAGGAGGGGGATCAAGGGCAAAAACTTCTCTGAAAAATACTTTGTAAAAAAAACGCCAAAAAAAAAAAAACGTCAAAAAAAACGCCAAAAAAAAAAAACGCAAGCTATTCCTATGTATATGCATAGGCGATAAAACGAAGCGAAAAAACGCGGTGGAAAAACCAAGGCAAAAAAACGCAGCGCCCAAAAAAAAACCGCGCCGCAAAAAAAAAACACGGCGAACCCAAAGTGGCGAACATCGGCAAAAGTCCGCGAATTTGCGCGAACGCGAACACCCGATGTTCGCGCAAATTAGCTCGCCGGTGAACAGTTCGCTACATCTCTAAAACCTACTTCCCTAAACTGAAAGATTTGGTCACAGGAGTAAAAGAATACCCAGTGTGACATAAATTGGAAAGCTAATTATGACTTTAGAGACTGAAACACTTTGCATTTAAAGCAAGAATATGTAGGAACAAGTGAAGGCAGTTATGGTCCACCAGCTGCACAAGAGACAGACATGGGTAAGTACATGCAGTATTCTTACTTCATGGAAGAGTAGTTTGCCTAATTCCATGCACAAGATCTTCTGGTTTTCTTAACTCTAATCTGGAACAGATCTATGTTACCTAGGAAGCAGTTCAGTTTGGAAGCAATAATATCCAGATGCAATGATGTTGCCTTGCACTCCCCTTGCCTGATGGCTGATGAATAGGCAGGTGCAGGCTACTCCGTGATTTCTAATGGACTTACATTTATAATACATTTACTAGATATCACTCTGAAAATGTACTGGTTTTCTAAAACATTGCAGCTTTCTCTTGCTCTCCCCCAACTGTATCCCCACTACCTCCAGTATGAATGTCTGTCTGCCCTATTTGTACAATCATGTCCGAGGGACCAATATGCCTATTTTGCACAGTTCCCTCTTAGCTAGTTAGAATGCATTTCCCAGGAGTCACTTTAGATTTTCCAAGATCGAATTGAATTTTTCTGAGAAAATAAACTCTTAATCGAATTAAGCTTCCCACTGAACATTTTTTTCATTAGGTTGTAAAGGAATAATATATATGCACCATTAAAGCAGTGCTCACTATATTTATATAGTTGAAACCAGGGCTGAATTAAGGTCTGCTGCCTACCCTGCTTAATCTATCTTGTTAGTTTATTATTGCTATGGTGAATACTTACCACTACGCATCTATTTTATATATCTATCATAACATCAATTTAGTTATAACCAGCCACCTATATATAAAATTGAACCACTACAGTTATCATTTATTTTAAAACAATATGTGCCAATATCAATTTTCCATCTTGTTAATCCATAGCACATTGCATATCGTTAGCTTTTTTGCTATGTATTTTGCAAAATATTTTTTTTTGTGATAAACCATAAAATAACATTTTCTACTTGATTTGAATCTGGCCCTATATCACCATTCTTGTAAAGCCCATTCCTCCAAAAGAAATCCAAATCTAAGCTTCTTGAACTGCATTCTCAGCATTAGATTCCATATTTTTTCTTTTCTCTCTTATTCTAGTTAAAGGCACTAGTATTGTTTCCAATAATAATGTGGTACTAAGGCAGGATCTGTATCTTTAACTGGATGGTGAGCTGTAAGAAAATGATGGTTGCATGCAAGAGAACAGACCAGCAGTATCATTGTTCTGTGCTACCAAGTGGTGGATCAGTGCTTTATTTATATTCACATTTTTCATAACATGATAATCAGAGCCTGTACTTTAGCACCCTAAGAGAGCTAATCATTAACTGTTACTCAAATACTGTATCTAGGCATGAGTACATCTTATCATAGATTACTTGAAAAAATTAAACATTTTTCATTTGCTTAACCAAAATGATATTTTCATGTGACCCTTTTAGAGGCCAGGTCATATTGATTTGATGTGCTCTTTACCCTTACTGCTCAAATTACTGTCTCTAGCATTTTAATTTCATCTAAAGCTTATGTGCAAGAGTTAAAGTTCTTATAACCTTATCAGAAGTGAGTCTTCAGAATTGAGACGCACTTTTAGGGAGAATTCACAAGGGGCGATAAGTCGCAGCTACTTTTAAAAACTCCGTGACCGAGTTGTGATGACTAATCCCCCCTTGTGTCTTCACCCAAAAAGTGTGCCTTAGGGAATAAGTAAAGACTCACTTCTGATAAGGTTATAAGAACTTTACCTTTTGTTCTTTTGTATCTGTTTGTTTGTGATGACTAATTGAATTGTCCTGTGTGTCTTTGCCCTTAATTTTTTTTTTAAATTATCTGATTTGGTTCTCATACACCTCTCCTCCACAAGTGCCGCCCCTCTCTGCCAATCCACCTCTCACTCTCGCATCCAGGACTTCTCACATGCTGCACCCATCCTCTGGAACACCCTTCCCCATCCCATTAGGCACTGCCAAACAGTCTCTTAAAACTCACCTTTTCACTCAAGCCTATAACCTAAACCCTCAGAAATGCGATTACCCACTGAGCACCCCTAATCTTCCCTCAAACATTCACTAACCACTCGTTTTCACCTCTCACTCCGCACTTACTGTCACTTTACACACCTACATGAACTTTAACGCCATGCTAGTTACCCTGACCTTATATCTCAGCCCTTCCTTTTAGAATATAAGCTCTTGCGAGCAGGGCCCTCCCCCTAGTGTCACCGATCCTCATCCAAATGTTACTGCAAACCATTTTTGTGAATTGTTTATATGTACATGTTAACTGTTATGCCTTTTGTACCCTTCTATTCTGTAAAGCGCTGTGTAAATTGATGGCGCTATATAAATAATAATAATATTTGGTATTTGATTGTGAACCAAAAATGTCTATTCCAAATCATAGCACCAGGGAGAAAACACACTGACAGGATACCAGATTACCCTATCTACCCTGTTAATGGAGGCATAATAGCATTTAGCTAATACTTCTTTCCATCTTAGCAGGAAAAGAGACAATGAAGAGGTCAAGGTTCTGAAACTCACGTTTCATCGAAGAGATCTGCTTTAACCTTTGATCCGGTAAATATCCTTGCTATATAATTGCTATTAAAATGATTTGCATCTCTTCTTCAAAATCCGTATTACTATTTTCTGTATAGACAATTAAAACTATAAAAAAATTATTATATCTAAAAATTAGACATTCCAAGAACATTACTCTCAAATACCTCTAGAAATAGTTTGAAGTGGAAAGATAATATGCAACTGATATAATTGAGCTTACATTCCACAGGAACCAAGAGAAAGTTGGCAACATTAAGTCAGGTCTCATAACTTCAAGGATTTTACTAATTTGCTGCCTACACTGCCCTAGCCCAACCAGTGGCTTGTGAGCAACATTTTGTTTACCACCCCCTCTGATGTTGCTCCCAGTGGCCTCAAAGTAATTGCCCATTTAAAAAAAATATATATATCTGGCTTGAAGGCATGTTTTGGAAGCACAGAGACAGTTTTCTCCATGTAGAGCCTCCTGCAGGCAAGCAGTCCACATGTGGCTAGCAAATAGCCAATCACAGTCCTTGATCTTTTTTCATACTTGTGTGGTTTACCAACACTTTTTACATCTAAGCGTGGCTCATAAGTAAAAAAAAATGTTGGGGGTCCCTGGCCTAGAGACTAATAAAACTAACACCTATTTGGCTGTTATAGTTACAAGACAAGTGGCACAATTGCTTTAAACTTATTGTATAATAAATATTGGCTAATCCACTTCTAGGGACTAAACATTATTATTGTTTTTGTTAGGTAAACATAGCACAATGCAAGATCTCCTGAAGGGTCTCATCTTCCTTCTGCAAATGAAATTTGGAGTTATTGCCAATGGAATCATTTTAGTTGATTATTTGGGTAACATTTTTTCAGGCATAAAGAAAATAGACTTCATTGTCTGTCATCTTACCCTAGTCAACTTGGTTTCACTGCTCTCAAGAGGAATTCCTTACTCAATGATGCGTTTAGGGGTTCCAGATGTACTAACTGATGTGGGCTGCAAAGCAGTGATTTATACTTATAGGGTAACTAGAGCACTTTCTATAACCTCAACCTGTAGTTTAAGTGTATTTCAGTTAGCAACTATAGCTCCCACAGTATCTCCATGGGCAATATTTAAAAGTCTAGTGACAAAGTACATTCTTTATTCATTTGTAGGCTTCTGGATCTTCCATATGTGTGCCAATTCAACAATTCCATTAACTGTTGGCGCACCAGTAAACAACACTATTCCTCAAAGGGCTGTGCATTTAGGCTTCTGCTATGCAATATTCTTGGACTATATACCTGAAATTGTCTCTACCATGTTTACTACAGGTATAGACTACTTGAATGTAACTATTATGACATTATGTAGTGTTACCATGCTAGTCTTATTAAAGAGGCACAGCCAACAAGTCAGATACCTTCAGAGCACAACACAAAGTGTAGAAGTAAAAGCTTCTAAAATAATTATTTCTCTTGTTTCCCTGTATGTTTTGTTTCATGGGATTGATAGCCTTTTGTTATTATACTCCATATCTAGGAAGGAACTTTCATCCATTTTGGCTGAGGTTCGTGTTTTTTTATCATCAAGTTTTGCTGCTATAAGTCCACTGATTTTGATTAATTTTAGCAAAAGAATGCGTGCCAAATGGCCATTAAGAAAGAAAAAAATGTTAGCAACAAAAATAACCAGTGTATCACATGTGTCCTGCTAATACTCTCTAAATACATTCTGCCTACAGTATGCATGGTGATATTTCTCTACATATTGGCAATCAGTCATGTTTAGATTCATAGTTACAAGAGATGTTTCACTTGTGTGTATATATATGGGTATAGTTTTACATGGAAACAAAAAAACTGCTACCTGTAAATTTCTATTCAGCTAAAGATTTTTTTTTATTTTTCTTTGCTGACTTGTTGTTACCAGTATCAGTGGTTCATAGGTCAACTAATCACATTAAGAGTAATTGCTAAAGTCTGAATTTTCCCCTTGTCAAAATTATGGTGACATCCCATATTCACTTAGGGACACATTTACCAAAAAGTGAAATTACAGCTTGCCATAGTAAAATTCCCCAAATCCCGTTTGTTTATCAAATCCCCCAAATCTCATTTGTTGGGTGAAAGTGAGAATTCACCCTAATATATACCCCTCTGAAAACCCATTGAAAAGAATAGAGAGCATTGGAAAATTACTGTGGCAAGCTCTAATTTCACTCTTTGATAAATCTGCCCCTAAATGCAATAATTAAGCCATTTTAAAATTTGTCATTAAAAATAGTTAGGGTATCAAAATTTCAATTGTAATAGTTAATAAGGCTGGTGATATAAACAATATATGCATGGAAAATTGTAGCATAGAAGATATGACATATACAATAAGATGTTTAAATTAGAAAGGGAAGTTTAAGAACAAACTTCATGTTGGTTGAAAAACGTGAAGTCACTGAATGAAATCAGATCTGTTTAAACCCTCACTGCACAATTTCAAATATTGCATTGTATTTTATTATTGTAAATACTTGTACCTTTATTGCACACTTTTATTATATTTAATATTTGGTTTTTTTTTGTTTTGTTTGTCTATGTAAAGTTGGGAGGAACACGGGTCAAAAAATTTCATTACAGTAATGATGCTTCATTGTTATTTGTATATGACAATAAACTTGAAACTTGAAACCATTGAAAGAAAATAGAAATGTGATTGGCCGTTAGTGGCTCTGCCTACTTTTTCTAACTTTGAACAACAAATACCCAGTGACTAACTTTGGAAAATTTAAATATAAACCAATTAAATTTAATAGGTGGTAATGGATTGGCTGTTGGTCGCCCCGCCACTTTTTCTAACCTTGAATCCAAAGTCACCCAGTGACTGACTGTGCAAAGTTTCGGAATCCTGGCATCAAACAGACAAAATTCAATAGCTGAAATCTGATTGGCTTTTGGTGGCTCTGGCCACTTTTTCAAAACTAAAACTGCAGTCCGCTAGTGACCAACTGTGAAAAGTTTGAGGACCCTGGTGTTAATACTGTGAGAATGGCAGCATGTAGAATTTCCTCATTGAAAGTCAATAGGTAAAATCTGATTGGCTGTTCGTGGCTCTGCCCACTTTTTCTAACCTTGAACCACAGTTACCTGGTGCCTAACTCTGCAAAGTTTGGGGACCCCAGCATTATTTATGCCAAGTCAATAGGTAAAATCTGATTCGCTGTTCACAGCTCTGCCAACTTTTGGGCATCCAACAATCATCATATTTTCATTCAGGCTGACCCCATGACTATGTGATTCAAGTTTGAGGAGTGTAGCTGTAAGCTGTAAGATTGGCAGCAGTTTCAATTTCCCCAATAAAGTCAATGGGTGAAATTTAATTGGCTGTTGCTGGTCCCTCCCACTTTGGATCATCCAATAAATATCGCTGTTTTGGGGTGACCCCATTATTATGTTATTTACATTTGGGGAGTGTAGTTTCAAAGCTGTAAGAGGGGCAGCAGGTGGGAAAATTGGGGTGTTCAAAGCGGTGCCACAAAAAGACGGGGGTCGGGATCGTTTAGAAAAGCACAAGCAACCTGCTCTGCTATAGGGCAAAGAAGTGTGGAGAGTTTGGGTGTTGTACCCCTAAAACTGTAGGAGCAGCATTTAGAAAATGGGGAAAATGGGGGGTGCTAAGAAGAAGAAGAAGAAGAAAAAGCGGAAGAATAAGCTGAAGTTTTTGTACCCAACATAATGACTGCACTATCATTCTAATGTTATTTTGCCAGCCTGGATCTGGCTCTTGATAGATTGGCGAATTTCTGAAGTTTCAACAGGTGTAATTATGCCTGGAGAAAAGACAAATGTTAATTAATTTGAAATGAATAAACTGAAATTTGTCATATTTCCATATCTCTTAGTCTGACACATGTGATGGCCATGCTGTGTGATTGCTTAATAAGACACATGCCATAACAAAGAATGTCAACTGAAGTACAGAAAAATAGTTCTAATATTATTATCCAAAACCAATAGTTACAATGGGATATGGACGGATGCTCACCAGAGCCACCCACTTCTAAAGCATATTCAATCATTCACAATGACCCAGTTTCACTAGTGGTTTTCTTTCTTCTTCAAGCATAAAGAAACAAAGAATCAGACTGAACATTTTTCTTTCAAAGCTCAGTGGCAATGTCCTTGGCTAGCTCATTCAGGATAAATGTCCAAGTAGGAATCACTTGAAGTGCGTTTTTACAGACTTGACTCACCCACTTTGTAAAAGTTGTTTCTACTTTTAATCACATAATGAATGTAAGAAAAAAGTTGCAAATACATCAACAATCACTAACTTACTCTATATTACAGAAAATGTATTGCAAGGCCAATTTTGTCCAGTGTTTAACCAGGGCCCATCTCTACTCAAAGCAAGATTACATAATAACATAGTAAGTTGGGTTGAAAAAAGACATACGTCCATCACTTTCAACCATAATGCCTATATATAACCTGCCTAACTACTAGTTGATCCAGAGGAAGTCAAAAAACCCCATCTGAAGCCTCTCTAATTTGCCGCAGAGGGGAAAAAAATCCTTCCTGACTCCAAGATGGCAATCGGACCAGTCCCTGGATCAACTTGTACTAAGAGCTATCTCCCATAACCCTGTATTCCCTCATTTGCTAAAAAGCCATCCAGCCCCTTCTTAAAGCTATATAATGTATCAGCCAGCACGACTGATTCGGGGAGGGAATTCCACAACTTCACAGCTCTAACAGTAAAAAATCCTTTCCGAATATTTAAATGGAACCTCCCTTCTTCTAAATGGAGTGGGTGCCCTTGTGTCCGTTGGAAGGACCTACTGGTAAATAAAACATTAGAAAGGTTATTATATGATTGCCTTATATATTTGTACATAGTTATCATGTCACCTCTTAAGCGCCTCTTCTCCAGTGTAAACAGACCCAACTTGGCCAGTCTTTCTTCATAACTGAGACTTTCCATACCCTTTACCAGCTTAGTTGCCCTTCTCTGGACCCTCTCTAACTCAATAATGTCCCGTTTGAGCACTGGAGACCAGAACTGAACAGCATATTCTAGATGGGGCCTTACCAGCGCTCTGTAAAGGGGAAGAATAACCCCTCGTCCCGTGAATCTATACCCCTTTTAATACAGCTCAAAACCGTGTTTGCCCTTGCAGCTGCTGCCTGGCATTGCTTGCTACAGCCAAGTTTATTATCTACAAGGACTCCAAGGTCCTTCTCCATTATGGATTTGCCTAGTGCAGTCCCATTAAGGGTATAAGTGGCTGCATATTTTTACATCCCTTACATTTATCCACATTAAATCTCATCTGCCACTTAGCTGCCCAGATTGCCAGTTGGTCAAGATCCTGCTGCAAAGATGCCACAACCTGAATAGAATTGACTGGTCTGCTGAGTTTTGTGTCATCTGCAAACACTGATACATTACTCATAATACCCTCCCCTAAGTCATTTATGAACAAGTTAAACAAAAGTGGACCCAGTACAGAACCCTGAGGGACCCCACTGAGAACCTTATTCCAAGTAGAGAATGTACCATTAACAACCACCCTCTGTACCTGATCCTGTAGCCAGTTTTCTATCCATGTGCAAACGACTTCACTAAGACCAATAGACCTTAGTTTAGAAAGCAGTCGTTTGTGGGGAACGGTATCAAATGCTTTGGCAAAATCCAAATAGATTATATCTACTGCATCCCCACTGTCCAGCTTCTTACTTACCTCATCATAAAAAGCAATTAAATTGGTCTGACATGACCTGTCCTTCATAAAGCCATGCTGATTACTGCTCATAATGGCATTCTCCACTACATAATTTTGAATGTGATCCCTTAACAAGCCTTCAAATAACTTGCCCACCACGGATGTCAAACTTACAGGCCTATAATTGCCAGGCCGAGATCTTACTCCCTTTTTAAATATGGGAATGACATTCGCCTTCTTCCAATCCCTAGGTACCATACCTGATGAAAGCAAGTCTGAGAATATCAGAAACAAGGGCCACTGCAATTCTGCCCCTAGCTCTCTCAGTACCCGAGGGTGTATTCCATCTGGCCCAGGTGCCTTGTTTACATTTACGTTTTTCAGGTACTACTAAAATGTTATCATGACCTGCAGGCTTACCCACACATTACGAATGTGTTGTTATCCGATGTGTTATGTTATTTTGGATTCATTAAATAAAATTAAAATGTGATCAGACATCAGGACAAAGGTCATACGTTCAATGCTAGGAAGGATGTGCTTAATAGAATATAAAGCTAGATTTATACAGATCAGGTAGGATTCTCATTGGGGGACTATTTTGCATTTTAAAGTAACCACTGTCTTAGATCATGACAAGCTTTTACAGCCCTTGATAATCAAAAAAGAAAATATAAATACATTTTTGTGTTAAATCTAAAATTAGGACTTCCCTTTCTCATTTAAAAATGCCAAAATAGCGTTTGTTGGACATTTATTTGAATGATTACAGGTTATAGTATTAAACAGTTAATTAGGGGGTTATGTAATAAAAGGCCCTAAGTTTGCCAAGGAGCAGTAACCCATAGCAACCAATCAGCAGGTAGAATTTACAGGTCACCTGTTTAAAAGCAAACATCTTTGATTGATTGCTGTGGGCTACTGCTCCTGGGCAAACTTAGTGCCTTTTATATCATAAGAAGTTTAGTGTCTTATTCCTATAACTACACACACTTTGGCAATCAATGCATCCCTTGGTACTTTCAAATCAGCCAGATACAACAATACTCCTTTCCAAGTTTCTAGGCTGCTATATTCCAATTTACAGGGACATAATTTATCCAGAGGGAAGAAACATGGCACATAGCATGCTAGCACTAAATTAGCAACTTTTTTAATGCACTTTTTATATCCTAGAATAGACCAACTTTAGAAAATGTGGGTGGTGCAGTTTTACTCTTTAACTCCCCTGAAAGCTTGCTATTTGACTGGCAGTTCTACTGGCTTCCTGACAGCCATTAATCTGCTACTCATTATATAAGTAGCCAACCAATGTTTATCTTACATCATCAATGGGTTTAAGGCTACCCCCATCCATAGCCCAAAATGTGGAAAACAATGCAATGAGCCAGAGCTTTAACTCTCAATGTTAACTGTGAGGCAACACTAAGCAATGGCACACTGAGGAACTAAACATGTATGGGTAGCTGCATGACCTAAAAAACACTGTATAAAGAACTCTTGCCCAAATCTGCTGTCTGTGTACATTTTAATTTGCAAGCACAATATCCAATAAAGCAGATACTTTTCCCATATTTGATTTTAAAGCAAATGGTCGAAATAACAGTTAAATCCATGCAGTATATATGCCCCAAGTTTAGCACAGTGGGCTCAGCTAAGAGTTATTGCTAATTCTCCATATCGATGAGTTTTATGCATTACATACATTCAAAGAGCCCCTTTAATTATATTTATATATTATGTTCAGATTATTCTGATTAAAAAATCCATTCTTACTCTGCCTGAACAGATAATTAGATCAGTGAAAACATTAGCTTTATAAATCACAAAAACAAGTGCTCCACAGCCATCGCTCACTGCTTCCAGCTTGCTACAATGTACAGATGTTTATAGAAATTATTCTTCTATGAACTTGTACTGTATGTGAACCCAAGATGTGGTGGGACTAATTACGAAACACTGCCTTTTGAAATAATCATGTTATAAAATTTTTAGGACAGGCCCAGTAAGTTTGTATCTTATGGAAAATGTATTTTGGTAAAATAATACCATCTGACCTGGCCACAAGTTGAAGCTGAAGGTTTGGTCATATGAAGTGTGGAGGGGGGGGGGGGGTGGGTTTAAAAACTTGTTCACTTTTCTTCTGTAACTTGCACTGATTAAGGGAAATATGTTGTCCTATTTAATAATAAATTTGATGCACTGCACTGATATAACTGATAAAGTCTCCAGAAATATATTTCTCCAGCACCATGTATGTGCTCATGGTGAGAGTACTACTGGTTCATTGCATGCATGTGTTGATTAAATGAAAAATAAATCAAGTTAAGACTGAGAACAGCTAGGTGAGAACACCTACACATATTGTTAAATATTCTTCAGTTGCTCTTTGTTCATGCTCACCTCCTCCTCCCTCAGTAAGCCCAGGTGTTTGAAATCTGGCAATTAATGGGATTTATAAGCTTGTTATAAGAAACTACTGTTTGCTTGATCATTAAAGCCTTATAGCCTGTCAGGGAAACGCCACTCACAGACACGCCTGACACCAGGACGGGGAACAAGGGGTTACACTCAGTCACCTTTCACACGGGTTAGACAAGCATCAAGCACCCCCAAACACACCACCGCCCTCAAATAACTATTCGCTGCCACCATCTGTCATTAACAGGCGATAGAAACCTAATTACCCAAATATATCATACACAAACTTTCCTACTGCAGTGAGGGATAGTTCTACTACTTCCACACACACACCAGCAGCCACGGTTAATTTACATACACACTTTCCTACTGACAGTCCACTAGCTAATTAGCATCCACACAGCCAAGCAGTTAGTACACCTCTAGGCCTGAGCAGTTATACAAGGTACATGGGAATCGATATGGAGCCAAAGGACAGAACTTATTAAATTTTATATTTAATATTACAGGGTAAACAGTGCAATTTTAAAAAGATGTTACAAAAGAGAAATATACATGCAAAGCAGTCAAATAAAATAAAATGGGATAAAAACACAGAGAAACCCTAAGTACGTTACCGGGATCTTGTGCCCTCCTGAGGCCGGAGTTAGGAACAGTGAACTCACAATCCAAAAGAACATGGAGCCTCAAAATATGAGTTAACTGGTACCTGGGTCTGTGCCCTTTTTTATCCTACTGCTGGGCCCCTCCCTCATTACTGTATTCATGAGGAGGGAGTGCCAGTACCCAATATTATTATGATAAGAGGGCTTGTCTTAACCCATATGGGGGCGATCAAAATGATACCAAACATGAGGGGTGTCTCATGTCCCAGTCCCCCAGAACCCATTCCTCCTAACTGATGGGTATAGGCAGTCCCTGTTTGGTATCATTGGGGAGCCTGGGGCCTCCTCATAAATCCTATGTGATTTATGAGGATGTGGACCTTAAAGCAGCGGAGATATGGATCCATTTCTATAATCCATATTTTCTGATATCTGCACCCCCCCCCCCCCCCCCCCGCTGCTCTAGGTCCCCAACTGACCTCTTTGATCACAGATCAAAGAAAGCAATAGCCCCAGGTTTCCCGCCCTACAAATGGCTGGATACGGCTAGTCTGAGGAGTTTGCTAAATTTGTCACCTTCCCGCAGGCCCTGGTCGCATATTTAATTAAGGGCCTCTGCGGGAGACTAGATGGTGATAGTGTTTAATTAGAGGTGTCTGGTGGACATAGCAAAAGGTTGCCAGGTTTAACAATTTACCATGCCAGGGCCATGGTGCCTGGCATGACATAGCCTGATCCAGCACTTGTACCTGCGGTTCTGTTTCTGCCTGTGTTCCTGCCTGATTCTTGCCTAATTCTTGCCCATGTTCCTGCCTGTGTTCTTGCCTGATTCCTGCCCATGTTCCTGCCTGTGTTCTTGCCTGATTCCTGCCCGTGGTTCCTGCCTGGTTCCCTGTTCTATACCCTGTTCCTCTGCTCCTGAACTCGGTTGGATCTCCTGGTATTGACCTCGGCCTGTTTATTTGACTACTCTCTGTCTTCAGCCTGCCCCTGACCACAGCCTGTTTATCGGACTCTCCTTGCTCGCTGCCAGTCCAGACCCTGCCTGCCTCTGACCACTGGCCTGTTGTAAGGACTTACATATTTGTTAATTGCTATATTTCACTTTCTTATAATAAATCATCTTTCACCATAACATGTTTCCGGCCTATCAACAAGTGAAATACCCACTCTATCCGGGTTACACAGCGCATAGGCTCCTACCTGCCAGCCACCCACTGTGGCTCAACCTGACACTTACACTATACCTATTTTAAGCCCATAAGTTCAGCTAAACACATCTTTTAGGAGGCCTGAGGTCTAAAGTAGTAATACAATATACAGATGGTTACCTCTTTTGCCTTAATGGATGCCCCCTTGACAGATGCACCATCCTAAAAAGGGGGGAAATTCTATGTCTCTGCTTCATGCTGTTCATGCCACTTCTAATCTGCCATATCTTTCAATGTTAAATAAATAATCCATTCCTACAAATGCTATTTTTCAGTTTTCTAAACTTAAAGTTTTTCTATTTCTGATTATAAATCGTAGTGCAGTACTACACAATATACTATAAAATATGATTTATACATAGACAACCCTATAAGGAAAGGCCTGTTCTACTAGGGTGATTTTTCCAATCATGTTCTGCCCTGAATGATGCAGCATATAGAAGCATGTGCCAGCATTACACACATAAATAATTGCATCTCTTTGCAAATTCTACAAGGATAAAATGAGTCATTAACCAGTGACTGTGGAAAGAAGTGGAAATGTCTTACGGGAGCAAAAGTTCCTTGGGCCGGGTTGGAGCTGCAGAGTGCCATTGAGTCCTATGGGAGGCTTTCCTTGGGCCAGGTTGGAGCTGCAGAGTGCCATTGAGCCCTATGGGAGACTTTCCTTGGGCCAGGTTGAAGCTGCAGAGTGCCATTGAGCCCTATGGGAGACTTTCCTTGGGCCAGGTTGGAGCTGCAGAGTGCCATTGAGCCCTATGGGAGACTTTCCTTGGGCCAGGTTGGAGCTGCAGAGTGCCATTGAGTCCTATGGGAGACTTTCCTTGGGCCGGGTTGGAGCTGCAGAGTGCCATTGAGTCCTATGGGAGGCTTCCAAAATCATGCTAAGTCTAAAAGCTTTGCCCGCCGTTTACGAGCGCTCAATACAAACAAGTGGCGACAATATACGAGCAAATCGTAACGGCTACGAAAAAGTTGCAACAATTCGCGCAAGTCGTAACGGCTATGAAAAAGTCGCAACAATTTACGAAAAAGTCGTAACGGCAACGAAAAAAAATCGCAAAAATACGAAAAAGTCGCAAAATGTTCATTTCCAATCCGAATTTTTCCCATTCGAATTCGTGGATTAGTAAATCAGTAAGAACAGGGCCCAAATCCCCTGCTGCTCTTTACCTTACATATCTGATTGATGTGCGAGTTAGGGGATAGGTAGTAGTGATGTGGGGATACACCTATGTGCCTCCCCTCCTGAATACAGTGCACCAATACTGCAAGACAGTCAGGCTCTGTACAAAGTGTAAAAATGGGGGCATAGAGCACTTTTAGGCACAGAGGCAAGACCATCTGAAAAGTTGATACAAATAGGCAAATGCAAACAAAATATAAAGTTACTTGTTCAGAATCTGAAAAAGATGGCATATAAGCAGGTAAAAATAAATGCATACTGTAGTGCACAATCTGCTCTTTTACCATTCTAGAGATATTCAAAAGTCACAGCCAACAAGACAGACACATATCACAATGGACAGAAGAAAAAGACACTAAAAGAAATAATTTCTTATTGCTTTTTATTATATGTTTTGTGGAGCAGACATTATACTGTAAAGGTACAAAAGACTGTATACTTGGTTTCCTTAGTCATTTAAAGCTCCTATAAGTCCCCTAATTTTGATTCATTTAAGTAAACAAAAAAAATCCCTGTCAAATGGAATATAAGAAACACAAATGTCTGAAAAGAAAAAAAAGCACTTTATTGCATATGAAGGATATTTCACTGATCTCTAAACTGTCACCAAAATTAAGATTAAGGCTAGAAGCCAGCTATTGAAAAACAAACAGAAAAAACCTTTCCATTAAAAAGAACAGGAATTGCTGTATCCTTGGCAGAAGAATTGCACTGTATAAAAAAGCTTCCTTCTGTATTTCAGTGAGATACCGTGGTTCTACTGGCAAGGATACCACATATCATAAGTATCTTCAAAACAAAGGTATTTTTGAGTGTTTTGTTTCCTACGCAGGTACAAATCACTCTTGCTTTTTGGCATCCCACAAGACAAAGAAACAATTTGTGCTCTGTTAATATTTACTACTGCTTAGAGATGTCTGTGACTGATTTACCAGTGAGGGGAAAGAGACAAGAAAGTTCAGCCTTATAGTTTTCATTTAGCCAGCTAAGAAATATAAGACAAAGGAAATGCACGTTTTTCTGTGTGAATGAGTCGTCATACTGTAGAAAAATGTTGAATTTAGTGGTCATGCCTCCAAGCTGGTTGAACTTGCTGCTGCAAATAGCTCTCTCCAGTCTCTTCTCCTGGGGTGAATTAAAGTTCACAGTGAGCAAAAACTCAATTAAATATCTACATAAGTTCGCCTGACCTCCCCCCGGCTTTTACAATAATCTTAGTATACTAGATTTTTATTGCTTGTTTGCTCATTAACACACCAATGCTAGAGTTTCATCTGTTGGAGCAATAAGAATTACCAGAACTAAATATCACTACAGAGTTCCGTATCACTACCAATTAGCTAGACTATCATACAGTTACATGGCACATTATATTTAGTTTCCTTACCTGGTGGAGGACTATCAAGATTCATTTGGCTGAACATTTCTAAAACATTCTCATCCAGATCTTTGGAATCCAGATGAAAGCCTCTGGAACCTCCAGATTCATAGCAATAGTTCAAAAACCTGGGCAAGAATATGAGAAGACAATACATTGTGGCAGGCATTTGACTTTTTTTTTTTTTGCTCAATGCTTTTTTTTTATTAAAACAGTATTTGCGAGGTGCATTTTATAGGTACTGCACATCAAGAAGAATGGGTAAGGATGTTACATTAGATACATTACATTTTTTCATTTCCTGGAAAATAAGTCAAAACACTTTAGACTAGGCTGCCCTTAGTCGATTATTCGGTTTGTCTGTACATTTAGTACAGATTTAGTACAAGATTATTGTTTGGAGGGTGTTGATCTGGCTCAGGGGGGCTGTCTATCCAGTTGCGCCAGATTTGGAGATGGATGTTTTTTGTTAGCCAGTCACAGATTTCCTCCCAGTACTGTTTTAGGTGAACATATTTTACATTTTTAACAATGTAACCCATATTTCTAATTGTTTTTACCGACAAATCAGCAAGCTATATTTCAAAATCTGAAGACTCCATACAGATTCCAGACTAACAACGAAAGAGGCACATATTTCTTTTAGCTTTACATACAGATGCTCTCTGTAAGGGCTAAGGCTGGGCTATCCAACTGGAGGCCCGGGGGCTGGACGTAGCCCTCCAAAGGATTTTTATGGCCCCAGTCATGCTCAAAGACTCCATATGTTGACTGTATGACATCGTGATTTTCATTTAATTTGTCCCACGAACATGTTGTATGAGAAATAATCGGCCCACTGCATGTAATAAGTTGGACAGCACTAAGGCATGGTTATGTTCTATTTTCACAGGTGACTGCAGATGAGGCTGAGATGATGCTAAGCACAACTGGTGCATACCATAAATGACTATATACCATAAATGAGGTAAATATGGTTATGTGGGAACCCATTTTGTGCATTAGGTATTAGATGTGACTTTACAGTGGTGGATGATCCAAAGACTATCAGAGATAAGATGTACTCTCTCAAATAAATTGCAAAAAATATCTCTATGGCTGTTTTTTTACTTACTGAGACCAGTAGGGGTCCTGGCCAAGTATTAGCGGATTCCCAACTAAAATCAAGAGTGATTTAGCTCTTGTAATCGCAACATTAAACCTCTAAAAACAAAAGGAAAAAAATGAGATGTTGATTTACATACATGTTGGTTTTCAAAGAAGAATTTACGCTCATGTACACTGTCACACTCATGAATATGAATTATGGCCCTGAGTCGCTAAATGATCCACACCTCAAGCACTTCCAACATTCTCTTACACATATACCTGTAAAAAATTGCAATTTGTTTCCTGTTTGAAGGGTCAAAAATCTAAATCACAAAACGCTAACTCTCATGCTGTAGGTGACTTAAAGAGCTGCTAATGTGGTCCAGACAGCAGGTCTGATGCTTTCCTTTTGCCATGTGATGCAGAGAATTTATACCAGCCTCAAGTAAGTTTTAATTATACCATGCAGTTTGCCCTTAAAAAATGATTTGTATAATTTTTTAGACACAAAAAAAAATTTCAGTAAAATTCATCCATGTGGCTCTAAAATAATTGTTATAAATGTTTCTAAATTATTTCATAGTATGAACAGTGTTTATATTGCCTTTAAAACATATTAGCTTAGTGACAAATCTTTTACTAAATAAATAAAAATAGGTCTGTATAACCAAACATGGTGAACTGCCCATTTCATGTAGTCTTTAAATAATCCTTATATGCACAGCAAAGAATAATAATACTACATTTACAAATTAGAAGAGTGGCTGCTTTAGTATAATATAGTATACACAGTCACTAATGAAAATAGTACGATTGCAGTGTTATTTTCATAGTATGACAGTGCTATCAACCATATATGCACAAATATAGCAACAATATAGTAAGGGCAGAGGGGAATGACAAAAGTGCTCCAGCAGGTCACCTGTGGAAACCTTAAAAAATAAATTCCTCCATTCACTTAGATATTAGGGACACAATTTAAAAGGTATTTAAATATTAGATTTACATGATGTATGTGTTTTTGCAGTTCTGCTGATGAAGATGAGCATTGTCTTTAACCCTTTAACTGCCAAGCACTTACGCTGTAGCAATGACAGCCCCCTGGGCAACAAGCCAGGGTCCCCCTGTCATGTTGATCCTTCCATGCGATCCTCACAGCAGCTTGTTCTGCTCCTTCTTCTCCCCCCAGCGCCACCCACTCACTTCCTGCTGCACAGGACCCTGCACAAACAACCCTCCAGGACCCCGTAAGCGATCCCTGCGTCAATCTTGCCCCAGAACAGGTAAGTGGCCTTTATTTGCAATATTACACACACACTTATGGTGGCCATACGCGGGGCAATTCAAACTGGTCAGTAGACTTCTGGGGTTCATATTTAGGGTGTTTTATATAGTTATCTAATAACCTGTAGAAAATAAGAAATTTAGGGAAGCTTTAGGGATTGGTATTTTAGAATAGAAAGACATAACCATTTTGAATTCAGGGGAATGTGTACTTTCAAGAAAATATATAGCTTTGAGGGGTGAGGGTACTTTTTGTAGCATTATCCCACATAAAATGATGTAAATGTGTTGATTTTGCAGGAGCTAAAAAGACAAACGATCGCTCATATTGGGGTATGTACACTTTGGGGCTCCTACATGCCACATACTTAGGTAAACCTATGCATATTGGGTATCAAACTGTTCAGTGGACCCCACACGTTTCAATCTTGGTACCTAGTGATATGTGGGAGTTAAGATGCTGCAAGTTGGAAGCTTTGAGGTGATTTTTGGAAATGTCATCAAAATAGCAAAATTTAGGAAAGCTTTGCAGCTTGGTACTTTGGAGTAGAAAGACATGTGTACCCATTATGAATTCAGGGGAATGTGTACTTTCCAAAAATATATGGCTTTCTGGGGAGACCTTATTTTTTTGTAGCTTTATCCCACATAAAATGACGTAAATTTGTTGATTTTGCAGGAGCTGAAATACCAAAAATGATAGATCATATGGAATATGTTCACTTTGGGGCTCCTACATGCCACATACTTTGGTAAACTTATACATATTGGGTATCAGGCTGTTCAGTGGACCCCTGGAGTTCAAATTTAGGGTGTTTTACCTTGCTACGTAATGATATGTGGGAGATAAGATGCTGCAAAATGGAAGCTTTGAGATGAATTTTGGAAATGTCATAAAAATCGCCAACTTTAGGAAAGATTTGGGGCTTGGTACCTTGGAGTAGAAAGACATGGGTACCCATTTTGAATTCAGGAGAATGTGTACTTTCCAAAAATAAATGGCTTTGTGGGGTGAGCGTACTTTTTACTAGCTTTATCCCACATAAAATGATGTAAATGTGTTGATATTGCAGGAGCTGAAATGACAGAAATGATAGAGTATATAGGGGTATTTTAATTTTAGGGCCCCTACATGCCGCATACCTAGGTAAACCTATGCATATTGGGCATTAAACTGTTCAGTGGACCCCTGGTGTTCATATTTAGGGTGTTTTATCAGGTTACTTTATGACCTGTAGGAGATAAGATACTAGAATGGAAGCTTTGAATCGATTTTTCAAAAATTTCACAAATTTTGGTAAAAACCAATAACTTTAGAAAAGCATTGCAACTTGGTAGTTTGAAATAGACAGACAGTTTTACCTATTCCCTATTCTGGTTTTCTGAGATAAACCTTCTGTTAGTGGAATTTTTGGCCTTGAAATAAAAAGTATGCAGCTTTCTAAAGCAGAGCTTTAATGTACTGCTATACAAGTGAGAAATCTCCCTAAATGGTCAAAGACTGGCAATAAAAGCTTTGACCAAAATTGGCTGGCAATGAACGGGTTAATACATATCCCCATACATATCCCCATTGTGAACCGGTAACAGGTAAACAGGTGGAAGGGAGATATATTTCCCCTAGGTTCATCTCCTACTCCCTCATGTATAGTGGTGCTGAGTGGGTTAATTCCCCAAGGGAGTCACACCTGGGGAATAATTAGCAGGCTAGATATGCCAGTCAGAGAGTGAAGGGGCTGGGGCTGAGACTGAGGACTGAATTTGCTGTGTGAGGGTCTGTGCCTGCCTGAGGCAGCTTGGAGCATTTTCTCCCAAACACAAGGACTCTCAAAAGGTACTGTGACTCTGGGGAGTTGTGTTTTTGGTTTAGCTGGCAATCCCAGTAGGGAACCGGTAATAGAGAGGGAAGCACCCTGTGTAATAGTTAGAGCCCAAGTGGGGCAAGGGTTTTGTTTACTTTTGTTTTGCTTTTGCTCCTGCTGGATACCAGAGTCAGTCATTGTACATAATAAAGTGGACTGTATTCACCTAAAGGACGGTCTGTATGTCTGATCTCGCTTACACCATACAGACGATTCACTCACCTTAGGGTTCTTCACAAAACCAAGGCTAAAATTTTCATCAAAAGTGGCAAACTCTTTACTGCTACGAACTGTAGATACAATGATAACTTTTCGCTCCTGGCCTTGAAATTCTTCCACGGAGCCAATCTGTAAGGGAAAAAAAGCAGAAATCTTTTGTTAGGCAGACTGGAACTCTACTTAAGGTTAGACATAATAACAAGTACAGGTATAGGCCCCGTTATCCAGAATGCTCGGGACCAAGGGTATTCTAGATAAGGGGTCTTTTTGTAATTTGGATCTCCATACCTTAAGTCTACTAAAAAATCAATAATACAGTAATAGTAATACAGTAAATAAACCCAATAGGATTGTTTTGCCTCCAATAAGGGTTAATTATATCTTAGTTGGGATCAAATACAAGGTACTGTTTTATTATTACAGAGAAAAAGGAAATCAGTTTTTAAATTCTAAACTATTTGATTAAAATGGAGTCTATGGGAGACAGGCTTTCTGTAATTCTGAGCTTTCTGGATAATGGGTTTCAGGATAAGGGATCCTATACCTGTATAAGGATGTTGCAATTGTATCTCAATCCATCCAAAAAAGAAGCCACTGAATGTGAAACCCAAATGTAAATGCTCACGCACAGCCACACAAGCAGCAAGGAGCAGGTCCTGCTCCATATTGTCGAATATGTGTCATACAAGCAGCCTGTTCATTGGTAGGACACTACTACATACATTCACTATAATGCAATAACCATGGCTTCTTGAAAAGTATTGTTGCAGGTCCTATTTATCATATAGGCACCCAGGGGCCCCTGACTGGGGGGGAGACTATGGTGCCTATACAGGGAAAAGAAATTTCCCCCTAGGCTGCCAAGACACTTGATTCCAAATCCAGCTGCCGAGGTGAGGGAGGTACTCCTTACTTCCAATGGGTGAATGCGCTAATCATGAAGGAAAGGGTGTAGAGTGGGGCAGCAGTTCTGATCCAGCCCTGATTGCATCAAGCACTCAAGTTAGGAGAAACAATAATGTTCCTTTAAGAAAAATTGGGAGTTATATGCTCCTGCATCTGGTGGCAGCTCCTGCTTTGGGCGGTCATGTTGGGGCACAGACATGCATTTATTGAGTAAGTGTCCCTTAATTGCCCATTACGTACATGGATGTGTGTCAGGCGATCCACGCTTCTCGCATAAAGCCACCCACTCTGCGCATGCGCGTTTTGACACATTTTCAGACACAAATGAACGCATGCGCATTGCGTTTAAATAGACGCTGTGGCCTGTCCAGTGCGAGGTGATTGTCCTTCCTGACTGACACTAAGCAGTTCCTGTTTGTGTTTCTGGTTTTGACCCATACTTCTGCTCCTGACTTTGGCTCCTTCCTGACCTTTGATTGAATTCCCGGTTCCTGACTTCGGCTTTGTTCCCCACTACTCCTGATTGCTGCCTGTCCTGACCTTCGCTTCTTGCCTGCTTCCAGTTACCTGTCTGCTGCTCTAGCAGAGATCTGTGCACCAGTTATTAGTACCTCTGCTACTCCTCTTTTGAGCTCACCCTGTCTGCATATCCAGGATCGGAGTATTCAGTGGGAGGCGTAGGGGAGTGCTTCTGTCATCTACTCCTCGTGTGTCGTGTGGCATCTGGCAGAGGTTGAGAAGAAAGACCATTCCTTACTTATCGACCACAGACAATTAAATCTATTTACTGTGAAGAATCCTCTTCCCCAAATCCCCGAGTTGTTCCCGAATTCGCGAGAGGCAAAGATCTTTTCTAAATTGGACTTGCGTGGGGCGTACAATCTTGTAAGAATCCGTAAGAGAGACAAGTGGAAGACGGATTTCCGTTTTCGCTACGGTCATTTCAAATATCTTGTAATGCCATTTGGACTATGTAACGCTCCCGCTACCTTTCAGCACTTTTGTAATGACATTTTTAGAGATTATTTTGATCAATTTGTTATAGTTTATTTAGATGACATTTTAATTTTTTCTTCTTCCGTTGAAGAACATGAGACCCATATGAGAAAAGTCTTCAGTAGATTACGGGAGCATTCATTATTTGTTAAACTTGAAAAATGTGAGTTCCACAAGACTTCTGTTGGATTTCTAGGTTTTATCATTTCAACCGATGGAATTCTCATGGAGTCTTGAATTGGCCAGTCCCAACAAATCGGAAAGCGACACAAAGGTTTATTGGTTTTTCCGCAATTTCTCTAAAATTATTTCTCCCATCACTGACTTCTTCTCAAGCTCAAATTGCTTTTGATAAATTGAAGGAACTTTTTACTTTTGCTCCTATCCTCAAGCATCCTGACCCCTCTCTACCATTCACTGTTGAAGTAGATGCCTCTGAAACTGCCGTTGGGGCTGTCCTTTCGCAGAGATCAGGGTCTCAAAATTTTCTCCATCCTGAACTATGATGTTTCAGACAGAGAACTCCTGGCGATCAAAGTAGCCTTCGAAGAGTGGCATCAATATTTAGAAAGATCTTCCCATCCTACTCTCATCTTTTCAGACCACAGAAATCTGGAATACTTACGGACCAAGACAGGCTCACTGGGCGCTATTCTTTTCCAGATTTAGTTTTCATATAACATACAGACCTGGCTCCCAAAACCATAAAGCTGACACCCTCTCTCATATGTTCCATGACGAGAATTGTGAGGCTCAAACAGATACTATCCTGCATTCTCAAAACTTTTTGTTATTAGTGGGAGGCGTAGGGGAGTGCTTCTATCATCTACTCCTTGTGTGTCAAGCATCTGGCAGAGGTAAGCCTGACAATGTGATTGTTTAACATGCCCCCCTCCAATCCTCCCCACAGTGCGGGGGGCACAGCTCTAGTGTGGGGAGTTTTCTTGAGGAAATACTATTGTTCCCGAGTGTGGGCTCTTTAAATTCATAATTCAATTAAAAGGTCAAGATGTTCATGTTTTGTGACAGAATTGAAAAAACTGAAAGGAGAAGGAAAGGTAAAAACTAAGTAAGCTTTATCAGAAAGGTCTATGTAAATACAGCCATAAGCACTCACAGAAAGAATGAGTCCTCTATCAAAAGAAACACAGGATGTCAGAAACATCCTTAATTCCCATGGCCAGAGGCTGCGCAGCTCTCTCCTCTCTCCTGCTCCCCCCTCCCATAAGAATGCTAAGTACTCCCTCCCCCACCCTTAGGAATGTGTGATCTCAGTTCTAATGGCTTGAGCTGGAACAGGAAGCTAATTAAAATGGCAGCTGCTGGCCTAAGGGAGAAAGTTTCTATGGCACTTTACTCAGGTATGGCAATGCTTTCGGCAGAATAAATATATTGTTCTAGGTGGAACTAATGCGGCAAATCTGATTTTAAGTAAAATGCCAAAATGACTTTCCTTCTCCTTTAAGGATTAATAATAGTTATAAGCAGGAATCATATGTAGACATGGTAAACATTGGGTTGCCTCCCATCCCCAACTACAGTCAGGTGATCCCAGTAGTGGGCAATGGGAAACAAAAGAGGGCAACCATTATGCTGGCCAGCAAGCCTGTGATTAAATATCTTTATTATACCATCTCTCTGCTATTCATATATATATATATATATATATATATAAATACCAAATTTCAAGAATCACAAACACTTGGTGGCAGAATTATCAAACTGTGAGATTACACAGGAAAATTCATTATGTATGAATGTTAGAGTTCACTATTTCATAAATAAGCTTCTAAAAATCCAATAGGAATGAATAGAAAGTGGGTGAATTTTTCTGTAGTGAGCTCTAATCTCACAATCTGATAAATCTGTTCCTTGATCTCTGAAAAAAAATTGCTTATCACAGCAGGCAGCTTTATTCAATAGGTATATTAAAATTTGGGGCAGCACATAATATAGGATACCACAACCATCAATATCATTGGTTACATAAAAATTATTCTCATTATTTAAATTCCCTGTTACTAGGTCAAAATATATTAACTGCTCAAATCCCAACTTCTCCTTTTCTCAGCCTTCATCAGGATCACTTTATAGCTTTATGCTTTTATAATAACAAGTCCTGTTTTGTGTGGGTATAGATAGATGATAGATAGATAGATAGATAGCGCGTTGGACTAACTTTCTGCACATGTCTACCTTTGCTGTTCTCCTTTGTGTACATTCCCAGACGATCTAGCGTCTTATACTGTATTTTGCCTAGTTATTGCTTGTGACTCTGGCTTAAAGGGACAGTAACACCAAAAAATGAAAGTGTATAAAAGTAATTACTATATAATGTAACGCTTCCCTGTACTAGTACAACTGGTGTGTTTTCCTTAGAAAGACTACTATAGTTTATATAAATAAAGCTTCTGTGTAGCCACAGGGGCAGCCATTTACAGGAGAAAAGGCACAGGTTACTTAGCAGATAACAGATAAAACCCCATTATATTCTACAAAGCTTATCTGTTATCTGCTATGTGCCTGTGCCTTTTCTCCTTTTTCCCAGCTTCAATGGCTGCCCCCGTGTTGACATAGCAGCTCATTTATATAAACTATAGTAGCGTTTCTGTTGCAAACTTACCAGTTTTACCAGCGCAGGGCAACTGTACATTATATTTTAATTACTTTAAAACACTTTCATTTTTTGGTGTTACTGTTCCTTTAACATGTTGCTGTACTTGTTAAGCCCCTTGGTTTCCGGTTTTATGTGTTCCTATTATGTGCTATTTGTTTGCCAGCTTCTTCTCCTTACTATATGTTTTTGATCATGTTTATTTACACAGTTTGTTTATTTTGGTTACCATGGCTACCACTATTCCTTTTTGGCGCCCTTTTTTTTACTGAGGTGGGCTTTTTAAGGGGGTTGGGTTCTCACTGTCTTTTGTTTTTTTCCCTGAGGAAGAGCACAGTTAGTGCTCGAAACGTTGGATCTCTTTTCTTAAATAAACTTATTATATTTTTGCCAAGTCCTGGTGTGTGCAGCTCATTCTCTTGCTTTATATTTTTTTGCTAGCACCCTGGGCATTAGAATTTCAATAGGTTGTGCTCCGTTTGTTCTTGTTATATATATATATATATATACATATAAATGCAACAAGTGACGACACTCACAGGGTTTTCACAATAGCATAAAAAAGTAGCAGAAAAAATATTATCTTACAAGGTTTTATGGATCACTAAAAACCTTGTAAGATAATATTTTTCCTGCTACTTTTTTCTGCTATTGTGAAAACCCTGTGAGTGCCGTCACTTGTTGCATTTATATTTTACTGATTTGCACTGGCACCCAGGTCGCAACCCCTATCGTACGGTGTGCTGCCTATATCTGGACAATGATTTTGAAGCTAACTGGATTTCAATGCACAGTACATTTTATCACATAATGAGTACATAAATAGTCAATCAAAAGTGTTTGCTTTAATAAATATGTATGTCTGTTTGTATATACTTATTTATTTATTCATTTATATATCACCACTATGTACAAAAGGCATAAACGCAAAACAGGGGTATAATAAATTAGACATAAATTCATTAAAGTAAATCAATGTATAAGCACTTATGTGATTTCAGTACACAGTTTGGTCAAGATCCCTGCCCTGAAGAGCTTACAATCACTATACATATAACTGTTTAAGGTCATAATTCTTTATACGTTGTTATCCAAAACACCTTAATTTGTGTAGGAAGCATGTGACCTGACTATAATGCTGTTCATATTACATAAAATAAAAATGTTAGCTTACCTTTAAATCCTTAATATTAGGAATGTGTGCAAATGTCTTATGAACAGCTTTGCTAATTTTTTCTACCTAAAAAAAAAAATCATTACATTTGCATCAAACACAATTAATGGAGTGAATGTTGACATTACTTAAAATTCTATTCATTTGGCAATCTATTAATTTATTCTCTCCCACAGCTTAAAACCACTCCAATGCACTTGCTAGACTGCTGGCATCGTTAGCAACAGGTTGTCACTCTGTTTAGTAGATAGGACTGCTTGAGTACAAGAGGATCAGAGCAACATTTTGGTTTTAAGAGACAAGGAAAGGTGGAAAATGGCAACATTTCATCCTAAGGAGCCCTAGTAAACTAGCTTAGTAATATTACTGCTTCTCCTTTAGATATTAGCACACGTCATTCCTATGAATCTAGCCTTCTGCTCTAGGTAGAAGAATGCACACTAGTCTTGATCATGCCCGGTCCTTTACTGATGCTTTCCCTCCGGCGATAATTGAAATCGCTGGTGGGAAAACATATGCAATGCTTTGCTTTTCCAAAGCTGCTCAGAGTTGCCGCATGAGATAACTTCGGGTGGCTTTCAGAAGTCCAAAGCCATGCGTATGTTTTCCCACCAGAGATTTACATTATTGCCAGCGGGAAAGAACTTTCAAGAGATTACTCCCCCGCTGTAGAGCAGATTTATCGTGGGCAACTAATCTCCACATGTGCCATCACCATAAGAGCTACAATTCACAAGGCCACTACTGAATTTTGCCAACAGGAACTGACAACAAGCTAAGTCAAAATGGCAGCTGTGCAGTATAAGGACAAAATTGTGGTGGTCTGTATTCTTTTATTTTAATGAAAAATTCAAGTGGTTTATGAGGCAAATTTATGTGCATTTACCTTTTTTAGTAATTATCATTCTCCTTTAACCTACTTAATTACATAATCAGCAGAGGAAATAAGATGAGTGGCTTTTGGATTGCACCTCAATGGAAGGGGGTCAGCTGTGCTAGGGGAGAGAATGGCTAAGAGGCTGGAGGAGTGTTTAAATTAGGCAAGAGGGGGGTGGGTTATGGGAAAGCTAGTGTAGATGGAGCAGTGGGATTAGCAACGGTTCATGGGGGAGGAGTGAGGGGGCATACAGTTTACCAGACAAGAAGCTTCCACTGTTACAAAGGAAACAGCCTAATATTCCCTTTAGCTCTAACTCTCTGTTACCTAATGTAAATATCAGAGGGAGAAGTAATCTCTGCTGCATGTTGGCTAATGAACGGAGCTTGTCAGGGAAATTAGGGGAGCTGCAGGCTATTGCATGTATTGAAAATTATGATTTAATTGGTATCACTGAGACCTGGTGGGATGAAACATGCAACTGGGTCGTGAATTTAAATGGTTACATCCTTTTTAGGAGGGACAGAGGGATTAAAAAGGGTGGAGGGGTTTGTCTTTATGTAAAGTCAGATTTAAAGCCATGTGATAAATAAATTACCAAGAACAATGTAAAATCCCTTTGGGTAGAGATTTCAGCGGGGCAAAAGGTTACAAAGAAAATGTTCATTGGTGTATGCCAGTGCTATTCAACTGGCGGCCCCCTCTGTGTGCCCCCCCCACCTGTCTGGCTGCTTTGATGGCTTACCCTTGTGTAAGCTTTAAATGGTATCAGTATTGAGATTAACTGGCCCCCTGCATGGTTCACACCTTAGATTCAGACTGTAATTCCCCTGTATTGTTTAAACATGTAGGTAAGTTTGTTCACACCTCAGTTCATTGCAAAATAAAGCATGCAAAAAAAAATCAGGCAAGCTTAAATAGAGATGGAAAGGGGTTTTGCAGCTAGGAGTAAAAGTAATCCAAAATTATTTTTAATTATGTGAATATTATTGGCCTAGAACATAATATTTGTAATTGGATAGAGAACTGGCTGAAGGATAGATTACAAAGGGTGGTGGTAAATTGAACATTTTCTAATTGGACCAGTGTGGTTAGTGGAGTACCGCAGGGGTTAGTCCTTGGTCCTTTGCTTTTTAACTTGTTTATTAATGACCTGGAGGAGGGCATAGAGAGTACTGTTTCTATTTTTGCTGACAGCACTAGATTGTGCAAAAATATAAGTTCCATGCAGGATGCTGCCGCTTTGCAGAGCGATTTGACAAAATTGGAAAACTGGGCAACAAATTGGAAAATGAGGTTTAATGTAAAGTTATGCACTTTGGTAGAAGTAATATAAATGCAAGCTATCTACTGAATGGTAGTGTGTTGGGGGTATCCTTAATGGAGAAGGATCTGGGGGTTTTGTAGATAACAAGTTGTCTAATTCCAGGCAGTGTCATTCTGTGGCTACTAAAGCAAATAAAGTGCTGTTTTGTATAAAAAAAAAACCATTCACTCAAGGGATGAAAACATAATTTTGCCCCTTTATAGGTCCCTGAGTATGCAGTGCAGTTTTGGGCTCCAGTCCTTAAAAAGGATATTAATGAGCTGGAGAGAGTGCAGAGATGTGCAACTAAACTGGTAAAGGGGATGGAAGATTTAAACTATGAGGTTAGACTGTCAAGGTTGGGGTTGTTTTCTCTGGAAAGGGGATTATAGGCAGATGGGGGATGTTCTTTTTTAGTCATAAAAACAACCAGCACACCAGAGACCACCTCTCTAGATAAGAGAAACGGAGCTTCTATTTGAAGCAGCATAAGTGGTTTTTCACGGTGAGGGCAGTGAGGTTGTGGAATGCCCTTCCTAGAGATGTGGTAATGGCAGATTCTGTTAATGCCTTTAAGAGGGGCCTGGATGAGTTCTTGAACAAGCATAATATCCAAGAATGGGCCGAATGCGTCCGATTGCGTTTTTTTCGTAATGATCGGTATTTTGCGATTTTTTCGGAAAATTATCGCGACTTTTTCGTTACCAATACGATTTTTGCGGAAAAACGCGAGTTTTTCGTAGCCATTCCGAAAGTTGCGATTTTTTCGTAGCGTTAAAACTTGCGCAAAAAGTTGCGATTTTTTCGTAGTGTTAAAACTTGCGCAAAACGTCGCGCCTTTTAAGTTTTAACGCTACGAAAAAAGCGCAACTTTTCGCGCAAGTTTTAACGCTACGAAAAAATCGCAACTTTCGGAATGGCTACGAAAACCTCGCGTTTTTTCGCGCAAATCGTATTGGTAATGAAAAAGTCGCGATAATTTCTGAAAAGTCGTAAAGGCGCCGAAAAAATCGCAAAAAATACGAAAAAGTCGCAAAATGTTCGTTTTCCAATCGGAATTTTTCCAATTCAGATTCGAATTCGTGGGTTAGTAAATCAGCCCCATAGTGTAAGCGAGATCAGACAGTCCTTTAGGTGAATAAGGTCAACTATATTATATACAGTAAACGGCTCTGGTATCAAGCAGGAGCATAAGCAGAACAAAAGTAAACAAAACCCTTGCCACACTTGGACTCTAACTAATACATAGGGTGCTTCCTTCTCTATTACCGGTCCCTACTGGGATTTCCAGCTAAACCAAAAACACAACTACCCAGAGTCACAGTACCTTGACCAGTCCTTTTGATTAGAAGAAAATACCCGCAGCTTTCCAAGCTGCTTCAGGCAGGCACAGACCCTCTCACACCAATTTCAGTTCTCAGTTCCTCACTCTCTCTCACTGCAGGAAGATCTGGCCTGCTAATTATTCCCCAGGTCAGACTCCCTTGGGGAATTAACCCACTTGAAAAAATATGCTAAATAATTTACAAAAAACAATAATGTTGATAACGTACATAATGCTACATGGATAATTTTCCGGCCTGGCTACTTAAAAATATGCTGCTCAAATTACCCCTACTAACTTGCACAACAGTCAACATTACAAGCACTGTCCAAAGCACATGCAAGTAATGGGGACACTTTTAGATGTTCTGCTGCTACATTTTTGTCCCACTTAAAAATGCAGCACTCAAAGCACCTGGTTACCAATATTCTGCACTTAAAGAAATGTTCTTTATACTGCAAAAAGTCTAATTGTTAAAAATTGGACAGGTTTGCTTTCAGCTATACTGGGATGTTTAACTTCAGTGCTCATGAGGTTTGTAGGAAGCACGGTGACAGAAGCACACCAGGGGCATATATTATTATATCACCACTAATGTGGCCCATAGCAACTGGATTTGGACAGTCACCTAAAAGTTGGAAAACAAAAGCAAAGATCTAATTGGTTGCTATGGGTAACATCACTGGCGATGTTGGATTATACAATATAATAAACATGCCCCCCAATGTGAAGCCGCAGCATGCTTACTGTGATTATGATGATTGCCTGATACTAACAAAATCAGCTAATTGCACTCTAGAATTGCACTTAATATAAGGATTTCATGTTTTATTGGCCCCAGATAGCCCTGTTTAAATCTTATTTTTGCTTGTTGGCATATAACCACTGATGATATGAAAACAAATATTCTACCCATGCTACTTTTTCATGGCTACTAAACTCCAGAAAATACCTTGCCATAGACAATACTGAGAATTGCCTCTGCTAAAACACACATAGATACAATTACCAGTAAATGATCAGCATTGTCTATTTTAGTAGCCACAACAAGTAGCAGCTACTAGTGGCTCTGTGTGTCGTAACCCTTAGATGTAATAAGACATTGTAATCATATTAACTTTCACAGACTACATTTTTAGACTAAAGTGAGCCAAGTAGGTATTACCTGCTTCCTGTAAGGAGAGATGATGCCAATTTCTTTTGGGGAGATCTTAGCCAATCCTTTCTTGCCTTGTGTCTTCAGCAGTTTCTCAAGATAAGATATAACCTCTTGAATCTCAATACAGTTGAAGAAAGATGGACTCTTTTCTTCACGTTCATCAACACCCAACACACCATGGAAGATAATTGGAAAGTCCTTAAACATAATGAAAATAACACTAATGAAAATAATGATTGGTTGAAATAAGAAACAGAATAAGAACAGTTTCACATAAACTTTTGTAAATTGTGGGGATGACGTTTGTGCATTTGTAACAAAAAAATAGCATTTGATAGCACACTAATTGGTCTGCCATTGGTTCTGTATTGATCACATTTGTATTAAAAGGAATCTGTGTTTGGTAATGACACAAAACTATTCAAAACCCTGAGAGCATTCAGTATGTACCATTCTTGAAGGAGAAACCTGTATAATCTGATGGTGCATGAACACAGTGTTATGAAGGGTATGGAAAAATGCAGTCTACTAAGTCTCTATGAGTACAAGTAGAACCCTGCTTTGAAGGACCTAGGAGAAAGTGTATATAATAAACTTTTAGAAAGAAATGCAGTGTTGTCAGCAGAGATTTGTCCTGCATTGAAAAGGTATAGATTTGTTGGACACTAGGACAATTTGTCCTCTTAAAAATGACTGGTAAAGCCCCATATAGAATACAGTATGTAGTGCAGTTTTTTTTTTTTTAAAGGACATTATTGAAAGAGATAAGAGCCAGCTGACCGATAGAAGACATCATATATGAAGAAAGGCTGGCCAAGCTGGTACTGCTTACACTTGAGAAGAGGAGGTTTCTGATTTTTTTTTTTTATCCAGCACAAGGTACAAACCACTTTGGCAGGTGTAGGTCAGTCCTGTCCTTAATGCCTGCCATAGGCCTAAATGATGTGCAAGTTAGGGGATGGGTAGGGGTGGAAGGAGGATGCCTACATCCCTCCCCTGATAAATACAGCACTTCCAAATGCAGGTAGCACTATATTTAGGGGCCATCCACAGGTCTCTGTACTCTGTCATGGTTCAGTTTTTTGCACATTGCCTTGCTGCTTGTAAACAAGCCTTTAAACTTCCAAATACGCACTATGGAAAATAGCCTAATATGATTTTATCTAAACTAACATTTTGTACTTTAGGAGATTGCTTTTGACTTGTTTAGCTCAATCCGTTCTTCAAACTAGTCTGTGTACAAAACTGATTAGATTGTATAGATCTAATCTGCAGGACATCGCAGCAACGCGTATGCCATCCAAGCGGCGATTCACATTCTAGCCGGTGGGATGGCATTGCAGGGAGATTAGTCGCACGCGACAACGAAGATTTGTTGCGGGGCAACTAATCTCCCCATGTACCACTGCCCTTAGCCTACTGCCATATGGAGCAATTCCAACACCAAAACGCATGAGTATGGATGCAGAAACACCATAACGCAGACTGAAGTGGATAGGTGTATCTTAGCCATCGCTTATATGCAGGCCAAGAAAACGCCCCCTGTGGCAGTAGCTTTAAGGGCCCAGCGAGAAACCCCTCTCCTGTAAATGATGAAGTTGCCAGACAATACCTGCCCAATCACGTCTGCTTGAATTGCCACATGTAAAACAAATGCAGCGAAAAAGGTGAAAGAAGGCATTTTTGAGCAACTACCCAGGATCACCTCATGTAATGTGTTTTACATGCAACAATTCAAACAAAAGTGAAAGGGCGTGTATTGTTGGGATCTTTATCACCCACGGAAAAGGAGATTTCTCACTGGGTAATTAAGGGCCCCACGTAACATTGCCTTAAAAGCTCTCGGTGATAAGTACAGATTGAGAGGAAACCCCTTATCACTCAATTAAGATTGTTCTTAGAAGTTTTATTACTTGCAGTATGTGGGTAAAGATGTTCCCTTGTTGAGATTTCAGTGTTTTATAGCTGTTTATAAAAAGTCACAGACCACAATATTGAGTGCATCATTTCACCTCTTTTTCTACCCTTCACTCAAGGCACACCAAATGCGCATTGTAAAAATAAGACTCCAGATCAGGGGTGCTTAAACTACGACCCGCAGGGCACTTCCAGGCCGTTGGTCTTTTTAATCCGACCCACCGAAGATTGGTGTGTCTTGCTTTGTCCCGACTCCGCAAGTCTCATCACGCGAGACTTGGCGTCAAAACTGCATGTTTTAAAAGTCAATGTGGCCCCTGAGCCTAAAAGTTTGGCCACCCCTGCTTCAGATGCAAATACTAGTGCACTAAAGGGTGCAAGATGCACAACTTAGTACTTATTTACCCAGCAGTTGTAAAGCGCCGCCATTTCCTTACCGCCTGCCATAGAACAGGAGTGATGGGAAAGTATACATTACCTTTTTTGGAAGCGTTTCCCATTTGCAGTAGGAGTGTGTGATCAATTCATTTGCAACTGCCTGGAGCTCATTATCATAAAATAACTCATTTGGAATCTTCAGAATGCTTGGATGGGATCTAATAAAGAAATATAACAGTATAAATAAATGGTATCCCACCATAGGGTTGATTCACTAAAGTGCGATAAGTGTTATCGCATGCTTTTTTGCGTTAAAATTGATGCAAAAAACCCGCGCGATTCGCGAAAGTATTATCACGTGCATAAGTCGCATGTCGCATGCGCTAAATAACGCATGATCGCAAGGCGTTAATTTTAACGCATTGTGTTAATAATTGCGCAGAAATAATACTAACGCATGATTCACAAACACTTAGACGCGTTAAATATCGCATTAGTCTGTGCGAAGATTAACACCTACTTGGGGCAGGTGGTAATTATAGAAAAGTACATTTCATAAACTTTTGGCAAAACAATATGGACTTTGCAGTGTGATTTATTCAAGTCTGTGTTGGCCCTAGAGTGATGCAGCCTCCAGTTTGGTCATTTTCAGAACAGTAGTTTTCTGAAAGTAATGGCGTGTATGGCTAATATGGCGTGCGTTTTTTCGCATGTGGTGACAATTTGTGCGCGCTGCGTTAATTAGCGTGCTTGCGTCAAATACCGCACGAAAATAGTCTTCGCGACTTAAATAACGCAAACAGCATTGCGTCTAAATTAACGCAAGTATCCTTTTAGTGAATCGTGCATTAGACGCGAAAAATAAGACGCAATAACATTTTTAACGCATGCTATAAATATTGCTCGTTTTAATGCACCTTAGTGAATCAACCCTCATATCTTTTATTATTATCCAGCATTGCTTTTTGGACTTCCAAGCATACACATTTAGCAGGGGTAACTGCCTGTTTTGTGCCTACCAGTTTATGCTGTGTCAAAGAGTGATGAGTCTATTGACACATTGCAAAAGCTGCATTTTGTATAGAAAAGATTATCAGATTTGCAGTTGTCTTTTATTGTTTGCAGTTTTAGAATTATTAAACATTTTAAAGCTCTCTAGTTTGCATGTCGCACAAATGAAGGCACAGAAATGTTAAAACCTGAATTTATCAAGTACAACTATGAAGGGGTCCTTTAGCTAAAAATTAATTGTGTGTTTTTGTAATTATCTTTTTGCGGGGTTTAATTATACTAGGAAGCTGTGAACAGTTTTGAAATGAAATAATAGAGTACATCCAATATGGCTGAAGATAATATATATGACAGATTGAGATTGTTAATATGTTTGTGGTTACATTTCTGTTAGGTACTAATAGAAGATATCAGGCTACAAACACCCTTCCTGGGTCACTCTTAATAATTTCATTAGAAAATCCATAAAGAAAAGTAATAAATAATGTACAGTGGCCCTTTAAGCAGCAATACCACTATGCTTCTTAATAGCATTTAGATTCAATATTTGCTTCTCCTTCAGTTATTGTATGATGGTTAAATATCCTGCTGTAAATAGAGGGAACCGTGGTAAGCTTTCAGCAAGGATCAGTTGTATGAAAGCTGATGTAACTTAAGTACAAACTAAACACAGCACTCAATTATACCCATAAAAGACTCCTGTGCAGGAGAGAGTGCATTCGTAGAGGTATATTCTCACGTCTTATAAAGTTGCTTAAAAATACTGCCCCCCTGGTTAAGCGTCTTCTTAACTGCTAAATCTCTGTTCTGTATTTGGCACTGGCACTTTTATTGCAGTGTCAACCACTGTAACCTGCATCACTTAATATTTTCCTATCTGTGTCTGTAAGTTAACCTTCCACTTAGATGGAAACTATGGGGGAAGGACATCCTTCCTCTTGTCTCTTTAAAATGCAACTCTTAATCATTACTGCAACTGTACTACGTATTTATTATTGCAATAACCCCGTTTGTTCTATTAATTCATTGTTCTGCTGTACAGTGCTGAGTGCATAAGTAGCGTTATATGAATAAAAATATACATACATACATATATATCATTTATAGTTAAAATAAAATCAACTGACCTATAGTTTTTCAACAACTTAGTGACAAACTGTGGGTTATACTTCCCATCCTTCTTACTGTAGAGAGGATTCTGTGTCATCAGTCTTTCCAGGAAGGAAACACCTGCACATATTAAAAACAAAGCATTTTAAACATTTGTTTCATTGTCTTCAACATGAATAACACTTTGAGCTACACTGTCTGCACTTTTGTTTTTTAAATGGTGATATATAAAGTTTTGTAAAATTAATTATGTAGGCAATGATAAACAAAATACGTGCCAAGTTAAAAGAGGATCTAAAAAGGATGGTTTTTATTTAGCATCACACCAACCATCACAGCAAAACAGGTACAGCATATAATTAAAAGATGGAAATTATCCATTTAAATGGCACTCTGGGAGGTGGTAAGCCATTTGAGACACATCCAGGTAATGTGCTCTTTCTATGGGTATATTTACTATAACTTCACATTGAAGAACATCCCTATCCAGGCATAATTATGTCAGTTCAAAACCTTGAAAACAGTAATTTATCAAGAGCACAACCATAATATTTTGCCAAATGTATTTTCACCAGGCACTGGCTAAGAAATACTGCTGAAAAGGTACAGCAGTCACTTTAGCATCTCATTATCAAATGCTCCATGTAATATACCACAGTACCAAGTCATTGCTTAAATTCATAGTTACCCATTAGATATCACTTGGTTATATAGAAGCTGGAACCATTTTAGCCATTTGAATAACAAGCTGGCGTAATTGCGAGATATATTTTCACCAGTGATATTTTGGCACATAGCGCTTGCAGTTTCACAGTCAGGATATTTAGTAAAAATCCATCATTACAAAAATACAGTACTTGTGCAGTGAGCCAACATGAAAACTAACACTTTAGTAAACATGCCTGTATACATCTAATTTCAGCAACCTGCAGCGACAAACAAAGTTCATAAAATAAAGACCTTCTTGACTGACCTAGTCCATGTTCTATGGCCACTGGAGATCGCAGTACAGGCCCAAGCTGTTGCTGGTCACCAACCAGGACTACTTGTCCTCCGTAGTTTTTAGTTTGCCTATCCATCACATCCACAATTCCTAAAAAATAGAAAAGGGCATGAAATTATTGGTCTCTGTCTTGTTACTATTTTATATTTACTATTGACTGGAAAAATAAGGAGAACTAAAGTCTAAATAAAGAAGCAGGCTAGAAATATTGTACATTATCTTTTGGGCTTCTGTACCAGGCCAAGGCAACCACAGCCAATTAGCAGGGAAGATTTGTGCCTCCAAAAATGCCCCCAGTAGCTCCCTAACTGCTTTTCTGCTGATTTTCTGCACATGTTCTGTGTTACTGTTAGTTACTTAGCTGTATATATAAAATATAAATGTCACAATATAAGGCTGATTGGTAAATAATACCTCTGATAATGCTCTAAAACCAGTGCAATTAACATCAGAATGTACTAATCAGTCACGTAGCATCAGCTTAGAAGACACGTGAACCTCATTTTATGTATTATAATATTCAACAACTCCTTTGACCCCTGAGAAGCTTAGCTTCCCAACAGCTGCCAGAGCATACTGAGCATGCGAGTGTCGCAGACACATTTGACAGATTGTAGTATGGTGACCCTCTGTGACAACTTTGAAGGCCAAGATCATAACTACTATATAGGTGCTGAAACTTTAGACTAGTGCAATAAGTTCAGTAAATAAAATAAAGTATTTCTAGCCAAATTCATATTTAGGGTTTAGTTCTATTTTGAGGTGTGCCCTTAGTGCTTATTCAGCAACCACATTTTCACCAGTTTGGCTGTAGTCAGCACGTCAGCCTTCCAGTCCACATAGGGCCTATCATATAGCCAATTATAGCTCTAACTGCCACCCCCAGGAACCTTTTTCATGCTTGTGTTGCACTATTTCCATTCGAATGTGGCTCACAGGTATAAAAGGATGGAGATCCCTGACTTAAGTGCATTATAATCCTGCAAGCTCCACAGGTAATGAGCATTATTATTATTATTATTATTATTATTAACATGTATTTAAAGTGCCAACATATTCCACAGCGCTGTACTATAAATGGGTTTATATACTGAACATAAAGAATTACATACAAAGCAACCAAAAACTGGTACAAAAGGTGAAGAGGACCCTGCCCAAAATAACTTAAAATCTAAAAGAGCAAAGGTACATATGTAGTTTTGCAATCAATTTGAGGACCCAACTGGCTCAGGATTGATCCCCAACAGAAAACACATAACACCTTCATGTTCACCTTCCTGCAGCCCACATCACCAACAAACCACATTTCCTGCTGCTGGAACTCTGCAATGGATCAGACTTGTCAGAGGCCCTCCTGCTGTCTTGTTTTTTTTTTCTGTTTTGCACACTCATGCAACTTTAGCAAGTGTACACACAATCACACTGTCAAATCAATACATTTTGTATTTCTTCCTGATTTGTGTGATTTATTTGCATTTGGTTGATTCTATTGTATTTTTTTATTCTGCATTGTTGTTCATAACTTGTTAATTTATACTGTACCTGCAATGGCTGTCACACACTCAGGTTCCACAGCGTGGCCAGCTTCATCGATAAAGACATGAGTAAAATGACCATGAGGGAAGTTTGCACCAACTAGCCTGAAAATGTAATAATATATGGTGCTGAAAAATAATCATTAACTTTAAAACCGGTCCCTTTATTGGAACTCCCTATAACTTTGCAGTGGTCCATGTTAATATTTCAAATGGGGGGTTGATGTGTTCTAATGGTCCCTGCCAAAAGCACAGTAGGAGGGGGGCAGTCAATCACAGCCCTGCAGTCACACAAGCAGTAACAACAGGCTTCAGTTCCCTATTAGGTCAGCAGAGCTGCTGATTGGTTCCTATCCTACAGTGCAGAATGCAGAGTGTTTCTGGCTCCTATGCACAGCCTGGGAAAGGAGGCACAATAAAGTGGAACAGATGGGTGGGACAAGCAGGGTTTTGGGGAATTTTTTTAGTAAACCAGAGCAAAACACAACTTTTCTCAGCACATTCCTTCTATATTTAAAAGAGTATATTGCACTGGCACATTCTCATTTTTTACACAGTATGTCACCTTTAATCCAAAAAAATGCTAAACAAATATAGATATGTACACATATACACCACATATAGGTATAGTATAAATATACTTCCACCAAAAGGATAGCCAAAGTCACCTTGGCATTTTGTGAGCTTTCACCCAGGCATATCATTCCATAACCTTATAGGATTTCTCCTCCTTAAAAACACAATATACTGTATATCTATGTAAATAGATAGACAGACAGACAGACAGATCATTTTGATTGCTACTAACAGCTGTTGCAAAAATGTGTAGGAATGTTCCTTGGAAAAGGTTTGATATAGCAGGAAAAGGGTGAAAGATGGTGTTGCTTTCTAGGAAGCAGTGAAACCTAAGACAGAGAACCTGAAACTATTGCAGAGTAATAAGATCCACATTTAAGTATACATATGTCACACTTACTACCACTATAAATTGATATTAACATACAATAAAATTACCCTATTAACGGTTGACACTTTGGCCAATGTTCCCTGTAGTTTTTTCTGCTGTGTGCCCACAAAAATCCTTTTTTGCAGATTTTAAGGGCCAGTGTGCAAATTCTTGTATGAGAAAAAGTCCTTAAACTTGTTGATTACAGTTATACAGTATTTTTATTATTATGCTTGCAACAGCGGTAAAACTAACAAAAAAATGTTGAAGGTAGAAAAAAAACAACACGTGTACAACATGAAGATTCATTTCTCCACTAAATTCTAGTTGCAGTTGATCCAGAAGGCAGAATTCCCATTTTGAGCTTGGGTTATCACTGTGTTTGGAGCAACTTAGCATGGCAGAGTGGTAGCATACACAGAAGTTTCTTTCTCTGACAATTTTCATTATACACAATGTAACCTAAAGGATTGGAAGTATGCTTTTGAGGTGAAACTACTGTAGGGCATAACCTGAACGAGAGATAAGCCAGTAAAGGGACAACGTTCATCTATGATCTGCTTAGGGTCCAGACAGCAAAGACGAATGTATGCACCAAATGGGCAAATTTCTGCCTGTCTTTATACCTGTTGAAACCAGGTATTGCAATCAGGTTGCTGATTTTATTAGTGGAGGCAGAAGAGGTATGTAGCTCTGAAAGTATAGTACAATGCTATATATTGTGAAACAAAGAGCAGTGGAAGTGATCAGTTTACCCCAAAAAATTCCATACCTAGAAGCAGCGCCAGCCCAGTGGAGAGAGACAGCACATTTCTCAGCGTTTGAGTCCTATAAAGATTTTAGCACACAATATGGCCAGCCAAAAAAGAGATTACTCTTTTTCAGCTACTGAGGCATACACAACCCACCATCCTTATGTAGCTGACCACTCATTTAAGTAATTAGTTGTAGCATGCAATGACTCTCACACTCCCCTGGTTCTACTCAGCATGAACCCATGGCTTATAGGAAGGAAATTAGAGGAGAATATAATTCCCCCCACCACAAAAATTTAAAACTTTAAATTAGACTGTAAATTAGACCTCCTTACACCTTATTAATAATAACAATGCACAAAAACTGAATCCGACTCACCTTGAAGAGGTTAAAAGTGTTGAAACGATAACTTTGTATTTCTTCAGTTCTTGTTTACAAGGGTAGATATAATTCTTTCTACTGCTGTCCAAATTAGTGCAAATCTACAAATAAAAGAATGTGGGCAATTTCTAAGCACACTGGGGGTGTTAGTTACGACATAGCAAGTTTAGGCAAAAAAGATATAAAGCAGGCTTAAAGGAGAACTAAAGTCCTCATAGGAAAAAGCCCCCATAGACTGCCCTCCATTGGCCCCCTTCCCGCTCCCTCTATTAGATGCAAAAGTGTCCCTGTGTAAAAAGCTGAACTATAGAATAGTACATGCTTAGAATAGTACAGCTTACTTTCCAGGAGCCATCTTTTAGGTCTTTGGATTTTGTTCAGCAAGTTCGCAGACACTGAACTTTCTGGTGCATGAGCAGTAGGAGCTAGTCCGGGACTAGCTCCAACTGCGCTTGTGCAACAAAGTTCTGTCCTTCGGTGACGTGAAAGAAGAGGATACGAAGATCCAGAAGGTGGTGCCTACGAACTCTGCTGCACTACTCTGCATTTTTTTTATATGGGGGAGGTATACAGTAGTTCTCCTTTAAATAAACAACTGAAGTGGGACTGATGGAAGTATATAGCAAATGCAGCCACAACCTTATTAACAGTTAAAAGATTGGTGTGCAATGAGCCTTTACACTACTCCATCTGCAGTTATCGTATTACCTGCATGGACTGTGATCTGTACCTGTCCTGTACCTGTTAACTACATGAAAGATTTGCTGTCCAACAGGACATGGTTTTTCCATCCAACAAGATATAATTGAAAAGTATTTTGCATTGAAATACATTGATGGTCAGATGTACACAAACAAAAACCAGGGGATTGGAATGGTGCAATTGAATGGCAGATATGTTCAGTCCACAGAGTTCTGGATGGTTATCCTAGATATCTTCAGAATCTCTGTTCTGTTCATAATGTAGCTCTATCACAACAGGGCATTAGAGACTGAAACTCATAACATCCCTAAATAATCTAAATAATTACCCATTGGGTCTGTTAATCCCTAAACACTCACTACAACATTTATGCTAAATCTAGCAGTAATAACAAATATATTAGAAGATAACCAACACTGACATAATCTCTCAGAATTATTTTACCTTGATATCTTCTGGTACTGTACGAATGTCTCTGCTCAAGGCCATTATCCTATAAATATCCTTGGGGTTCACATGTTTCAGAAGGCGCTCGCAGAGTAGGTCTGAGGCACTGTTTGATGGAGCGCATGCAAGTACATGGGCATCAGGGATTAATTTCAGAACCTGTGAAACTAATTTTAATTAGAATATGCCACAAATCATGAATTAAATAGTTTCTGCAAAAAATGTTATATTAAGCGTTGGAGTTATGTTTGTGACATACTGCTATATTCTAATTTATTATTCAGAGGCTATCATTACTTTATGGCATGGGTTTCAGATATCATCAATTCACAAGTTAGATATCCTCAATCTGAAATACTCTGAGCTTCTATAGTTTAGTCTAGAGCAGCCTGGTTATGCCATTACAGAAATAAGCAGAAGAAAAGGGGTGTTAAAGAATCATAAAAACAGAGAAATCAAGCCACATACTTGAAATACTCTAATCTAATAGAATGGTACAGTATATAGCAATAGTGTGCATAGTAAAGCAAAGGGGGAAATATCATACAGAATCATTATAAATTCAACAGTAGTTTTATTGACAGAATGGAAGATGAATATAAGAGGGGGATGGAAAGAGTTCAATATTAATATTAAAAAAAATTAAGACCAATTGCAAATCTGCTAAGAATAGGACATACAGAGCATACTAAAACTTAACTTAAAGGTCCCATTAAGGGGAGATGAAGAAAATATAAGACTTCCACGCATAGCACATGGGGAAACAACTGGGAAGATGACAGACAGGAGACAGAACTCTAGGTAAGGTAAGGTCAACTAGACTGAGGAGGTTAGGAGTAAAGAAAGCAAACAGAGGTGTAAGGAAACGATAAGCAGATATGCGCTTGGCAACAGTTTGGGGTGACTATGATGGTGTATGCAAAAAGAAGTGGTACATATACATCCAGTGCAGCCAAAACAATAAGGTTAACCGAACAAACCTGCAAGTAGTATTGGTGATATGATAAATCAGTGCTGTCCAACTGGCGGCCCCCCTCTGTCTGGCAACTGTGACTGCTTACTGTTGTGTAAACTTTAAATAGTATCAGTACTGAAATTAACTGGTTCCCTGCATTGTTCACACCTCAGATTCAGCTGTTTTAGCTGTTCACACTGCAAGTGCAGTACTGTATGTACTGCCTGCCACATGCTGCCTGTGTGAATGGAGCACACACAGGCAGCATAGGGCAGGCAGAATATGGCACACACAGGCAGCAAAAGTCAGGCAGAGTGTGGCACACACAGGCAGCATAGGGCAGGCAGAGTATGGCACACACAAGCAGCATAAGGCAGGGAGAGTATGGCACACAGACAGGGTAGGGCAGGCATATTATGGCCCACATAGGCAGGGTAGGGCAGGCAGAGTATGGCACACACAGGCCATACTCTGCCTGCTCTATGCGGCCTGTGTGTGCCATACTCTGAATGCCCTATGCTGCCTGTGTGTGCCATACTCTGCCTGCCCTACCCTGTCTGTGTGTGCCATACTCTGCCTGCCCTATGCTCCTTGTGTGTGCCATACTCTGCCTGCTCTATGCGGCCTGTGTTGCCATACTCTGCCTGCCCTATGCTGCTGGCCACTGCTGCCCTGTGTGTGTGCCATACTCTGCCTGCCCTACCCTGTCTGTGTGTGCCATACTCTGCTTGCCCTACGCCGCCTGTGTGCGCCATACTCTGCCTGCCCTATGCTGCTTGTGTGTGCCATACTCTGCCTGCTCTATGCTGCCTGTGTGTGCCATACTCTGCCTGCCCTATGCTGCCTGTGTGTGCCATACTCTGCCTGGTCCATGCTGCCTGTGGGAGGTGAACCTGGCAGGGATTTGTTCTGGGAGTTTGTTAGAATTTGGAAATGTGTAATTATGTGCTGGGGGTTGCTGCACTATCCACAGGGGAGGAGAAGGCATATGGATATAAGGGTATGTCTTAATATAACATAATATAATTCTTTCAAATATGAATGAAGGTTGAGAACCAACCATTTGGGTTTTTGCTGCACTACCACCATTAATGTGGGTATGGTCTTAAAAGCTCTTGTGATAACATGGGTGTGGTTTGAAGTGGGTGTGGTTTGAAAAGGGGAGTGGTCAAAATTGGCTTCCATTATCGGCCCTCCACCGTGTATGCCAGAAAAATTCTGGCCTTCGGTACCACAGAAGTTGGACAGCACTGTGATAAATGATACATGCTGTTATTTATGGCACACAAAAGGGACAGATAGGTGTCCAAGGGCTGCTTTGACATGACACTGGACCTCATGCAATACCAATAGCACAGCTTGCTAATCACCGAGGTGCAATTCTATTTGTCAGTAACTTGACTTCCTGCTGTCACAAGGGTCAGCTGTGATCATGTCAGTACCCATGATTGGTAAAATTGTCCCCTCATAGTCCTGAAGAAAAATCAGAGTTTGCACATAATATTAAAAGGAGTAGGAGATAAATCAGATACAGATACAAAGACATTGTCATATTAAAAACCATGGGAAACTATAAATAACTAATATATGTTGTGCACATAAATTCCCAGGACTAATATAGGGGGTAACAGTGGCTGCCAACTTAGCAGCTACAGACTGGGCATGTTTAAAGGAAAAAAAAATCAGCCTGCATAACTGATATATGATAATAAAATTTAGGACCCCAGCTCTAAATAGGAGGCAGGGTAACAGCTGACCCACTGTTGTAAGAATCCAGTAGGCTGACAGAGAGACAACTGCCTAAAGTTGCTGCTGTTTAAGAGAAAGTACACAGAAGATCTATATATGCAAGGTCACAGATAACCTACAAAATATATTGCAAGTTTGATCTGCCCTTAAAGTGAAAATGCACCCAGTAACAGGGTTTATGGAATTCTAAAGTTGCAAATTCATGCAACTAGATGAATAAAGCATCTAGAGCACCTTCTTTCAGCCCCTACTTTCTGCATCTAAACAAAGTGAAGCTCTGATGGGTTTAAAATGCACCCTTCAGCAAGGTACTCTTCCCCTGATTTTTAATCCAGCGCAAGGTCCAGAATGCAACAATGCCCCAGATGCAGAAGTGCTGGGTAAATGAGTACTAACGTGCACAATTTTGCACTCCTTAGTGTTCTACCATTTGCATCATGGGCATTGTTAAATAACCTCCCATATCTTTTTTGTTTGTCACCAGAAGCAAGTACCACATTTATATATAACAATCTGGTCAAAGTCATAAAAATTACATTAAAAAATATGGAAATTAACCTCTTTGACTACATTTCCATTAGTGTTTTAAAAATGACTTCACTTCATTGGAAACATTTTGAAATGTTATAAATGCACTGTAACCACAGTGGCAGAAAACCCTGATGAGAAACAAAGTAGTTACATTGCTTCTTCACTGATATATATATAAAAAAAAAAAAAAAAAAAAAGGAACGGGCGGCGCGGTTGCTATGGGTAGCCGGCAGCAGGTAACGGGGGAGGTGCTTCACGCGTGATTGACAGATCTTATCTCAGTCTTCCCCTGTAGCGCTTTGGGCACTTCTCTCTTGGCATGATCGGGTAGTGAGCGGGGACCCGCGTGCGCGACAGTAACACCTTACACACGTTTGCAAGTATTCTTTTATTCAATTTTCGATATATGTCTCCTTCTGTCTCTTTCTTTTTTTTTTCTCGGGTTTTGTTTATGCCTTGGTTGCTTGGCAACAGACTATTTGGCGCCAAGCTGGCTATTTAATTTCTGTTTTGTACACACTTTGGCTTCCCTGACGAAGGTTCCAGTGGGGAACCGAAACGTAGGAACAATAAAACTCACCAGTATTTGCATCTACCAATGTGTCTCCTTTTGGATATTATCATGAAACCCTGTGAGTGCTGACACTGCTTATTACTATATATATATATATATACAACTGCTACATGTCAAGTTGCTTTATTTTGCATACCTATATAATATATATAATACACAGACATACCTGTTTGATTGCTTCTACTAATGTAACAGTTTTCCCAGTTCCTGGTGGGCCAAAGATTATATATGGAGCAGGCCTAGACTTTCCGCTCAAAATATGGTTTACAGCACTGCACTGTTCTTGGTTACTTTCAAGGCTTCGGTCATAGAGGCTGCAAGAATAAGGAATAGTGTATCAGCAACTGTAGATTCAGAAGCAAACAGCTTTAGGGTTGTGGACCGAGCTCCTCAGCTGAACAATCAGTTTTGGTTGTGTTATGTGGCAATGTGCAGTTCTACAGCTTTAGGGCTCATATAGACAGGTGTTTCGCCCTGAATTCCCCTGCAGTGGTGTTTTCCTTTGTTCCACTGCAGGGGAACGCAGGGCGAAACGCAGCCCTTTCTTTCCTATCATGCTGTACTCGCATGAGTGCATGCGAGCGCCGAACACAGGTGCAACGCAATATGTGGTGTTCCACCTGCATTTGGAGCTTACATACGCCTGTGTAAGTACAGCGGGATAGAGAAGAATGAACTGCGTCTGTTATTGTCTAGGAAGGATCCACTGCAGGGAAAAGCAGGAACAGACGCTTGTGAGTATGAGCCCTTAGTAGGTGTAATTAACTGGAAGAAAATGAGAAACACTGCTAGAAGCACCTTTATCTGCTAAGCATAATAAATTATTTTCAGCTGTGTCAAGCTTACCACAGTTTTCCCACATCAATCATGCACTTGTCGTAAGAACCTGTTGGAAAAATGATTTCTTTTAAGCTATTCTCCTTAACTAGATCCACAGCTCGGTGTAGGACTCTCAATGGTAGGCGACAAAATGTAAAAGTGATATCGAAGCACATGCCGGGAAGGAACATATCCCTAAATCTGGAAGGGAACACAATAAAGGGAAATAAAGCATGTTTTTTTATAAAATGAAAAGTTAATGTATGCAACATGCACATTTTAATTGTTATAAAATACCCTATGGGCATAATCTTCAGCATACAATACAATCAAAGCTGGGTTCCCTCCAGCTAAGGCCAATGCTGTTATTACACATTTACAGAAAATGTACTTGCCAGTAAATTTGAAATAACTAGTCCTCTATTCTCTGTATCAATCTGCCCCAATTGCCCTCCCCATGCCCCCCCTCTCCCTGCTTATCTTACAAATCTTCCCTCCAATACAGGTTGCCATGGCAAGGCTCCATCCCATTTGCGTTACTAATAAAGCATAATAAATACATTCATAAATTGAGTTAGTTTAACTAGCTCAACCAGTTGTGACTGTTTTTGTTTTACAGACACTGCAGTGCGATAATCTGTACACTGGGAATTTAATGATGTACCTCGCAAGTACCAAGCATGGAGCAGCTCCAGGTTCCCTGTTTCCCATGTTTAAGTTGGGTAATTACAAAAAACATAGTTTGTTTTGTGATTAAAACAATAGGCAAAAAGTATATCCTGCACAAGCCCTATTCATTGTATTTATGTTGAACAAAGGGCTATACATGCACTGCAATAATCCCCCCAAATCATAGAACAAATGTGAACCAAATAATTGTCACTGTCAGAGTACCCTGAAAGCAATTCCCATTAAAACATAACTTATTATTATTTATATAGCGACATCAATTTATGCAGCGAATAGTGGGGTACAAAAGACATAACAGTTAACATATAAACAATACACAAAAATGGTTTGCAGTTACAGTGGATGAAAATCGGAGACACTAGGGGGAGGGCCCTGCTCGCAAGAGCTTACATTCTAAAAGGGAGGGCTGAGACATAAGGTCAGGGTAGCTAGCATGGCGTTGGAGTTCATGTAGGTGTGTAACGTAACCTTTTTAATAAAAAACAAAATCTAAACTTAAAATCTTAAAAACAACCCTACACAATACATGTAGGGCCAGGGTGGGGAAAGATTTGTACTTACCTAATATTCCTGCTTGACATAAAAGTTGGTTAATTACTTTACTGTGGATAATAACAATCAGTAGCCAAAATGGGTTTAACAAGGATTATATACTACTAACAGTTCTTAAGTTCATCTGAACTGTGGCTGTCATAGATGATTGCCTGTAATGCCACAATGCTGCCCACAGTAGCATTTACTACCTCTTAGTGCCAAATTTGCCAGTTGTATACACCTGGATACTCATTCACTGATATAATTCTATTATAATATTACAGGTATAGGATCTTTTATCTGTAAACCCTTTATCCAGAAAGCTCCAAATTACAGAAAGGCCATCTCCCAAAGACTCAACTTTAAACAAATAATTCTAGTTTTTACTAATGATTACCTTTTTCTCTGTAAAAATAAAAAAGTACCTTGTACTTGATCATAAATAAGATACAGCTGAAGGACATGTCAACTCAAAAATAAAATTTGCCCAATGAAAGAAAACATAATTCTAAGCAACTTTGCAATATACATTCATTAAAAATTTTTAATTGTTTTCAAGTTATTCATATATTTTTGTCTGCCCTCTTCTATTCTCTGCCCTGGTGGCTCTGGCATATGAAACAATGGGGCCGATTCACTAAAGTGTGTTTTAACGTGCGCTATTTATAGCGTGCGTTAAAAATGTTATCGCTTCTAAATTTTCGTGACTTAACGCACGATTCACTATTAGCACACTTGCGCTAATTTATGCGCGATACTGCATGCGATATTTGCGCAGTATTTTTCGCATGCACGCTAATTATCGCAAGTGCTAATTGTCGCGACATTACGCACGCGGCAACCGGCAGCAAAAAACTGGCAACATTTTGCCCTGGGAGAGCACAGAGTGTTAGAGAGGTGCTGTATAAATGTTTATTTGCAAAAAAAACCCCAAAAAACAATAAAAATATAAGTAAGAAAAAAAAAGAAGTGCTAGAGATAATAAAATGGGGGGGGGGGCATTTAAGAATATTTAGCTAAATACTTAGGGGTCAGTTTGCTAAAGTGGCTTAAATTAAGTGGGAGATTTTAGACACAGAATAAATGACAAATATGTTATGGGCACTTTATTAAACGGGAACAAATATAATATTGCAATTATTCTGGCAACAAAACATTTGATTGGCAGTTATCACACTCGCCAGAAAATACGCTACGTACTAATTAACACAAGTTTTACTATTCAGCAAAATGGGCTAAAGACGAAATTGTTGGCAGAATATTTGCAAACATTTAACCCATATAGCATATTGATGTTGTTACTGATAAATGTAAGAGTGTAGGGGAAACTACATGAAAGTATAGAATACCATATCAATGAAGGCTAAATAATTAGACATTACTCAGTTGTTCAAAAGTACAAAAATAAAACAACTTTTATTTTCACAATAAAATGTTTAAAACTATAAAAATATAAAACTAGAAAAACTTAGGGCTTGCCGCCCATAAATGTGTCCACTTTCTGCTCCACTCTGGCCAACTGGGCCTTTATGGAGGCAAGGTCCTCTTGTATGGACCGAAGAGTGAGGTCTATCCGGGATGGTGATGTCTGGGTCCCCACTTCTTCGGTCGGAGGACTTGCCTCTTCCCAGTCTTTGGCCAGGGGAGCAGAACTGGCATCGGGGGCCTCAGGTGCCTCGGGTGGCTCGGGGACCTCTGCTGGCTCAGGGGCCTCGGGTGGCTTGGGGGCCTCGGGTGGCTCGGGGGCCTCAGGTGCCTCAGGTGCCTGTGGAGCCTCTGCAGCCTGGGGTTGGGCCTCTGGATGAGGCGCTACATACAGCTGAAGTTCTGTGAGATAGTATTGCAAGATGTTATTTAAATATATTATACATATATATATATACATTCATACACAAAGGGCCACCATCATAAATAATGGGGCCCCTCACAACAACATTTTTGGGGCCCCCCTCCTCCAACGCCACCAATGGCCCCTCCCCCTGTGAACCCTCACATAAATACAAAGGACACACAGACATTGTTAGCCAGGGCCCCCTAAAACATTTGTGGTCCTTCCCCAAATGACTATGGGCCGCTCCCTGCTGCTTCCCCCCTGCTTTAAACTTATTTAGGCATATGTTTTGCCAAATAGATGTGTATATATATATATATGTGTGTATATGGATTTTTTTTTTTCAAAATGCCACAACATATTTAAAATTCCCTCTTTATTGTGAACTTTATTGTGTGTGGTTTTTAAAAAACCTGCATATATATAGGAACAGGTCAAAGCAGGCACTCACGTATAAGGAAGTAATAATTTGCCTGGGTGCAGTATAAAGTGAGCATACAAAACTAGAAAGAATATGCCGCACAATTTTTTTTTTGTTTTTTGCATCTAAGACCTGAGTGTGCGGCATATTATTTCTAGTTTTGTACACATATATATATATATATAGAATATACATTTCTTGAATTTTTAAAAGTACAATAATTACCTTCCGCTATTTCAGCTATTAATTCTGGACTCCTGCGCTTCATATCCGACCATATCCGCTGGAGAGTCCTGATGTCCATTCGGAGGGCAAACCGGTGTTCTAACCTCCGCATCAGCCTGCGGAGGATTGCCCTTTTTCTTTCGTGGACCCCTACCATCCCCAGCGGCTGCCTATCATAGGATGAGCGCAGGAGATAGCGGCAGATGTAGCGCCTCTCCAGCAGTCATAGCTCCGATACCCCAGGCATGTTGACTCTCTGAATCACTGCAGGCTCTGACACAAAATGGGCGCAAGTCGCGCCTATCACGAGATTACAAACGGCGAATAGTCGCCAAAATATAACGTGTAGTGTATTTGTCGCGACAAAACACGAATATTGTGGCGACTAGATATTCACCGCAATAGTAGCGAATATGCACGCCATGTTAGCCATACATGCCAAGACTTTAGTAAAATTTTGTAGAAAAACACATACTTGAATAAATAACACTGTAAGTCCATATTTTATTGGCAAAAACTCATTTAGTAGGTGTTAATTTTCGCATAGACCAATGCGATATTTAGCGCGCCTAAGTGTTTGCGAATCATGCGATTGTATTCTTTTCAGAGCGAAAATTAACGCATGCGTTAAAACTAACGTATGCGGTCACGCGAAAATGAACGCATGCGATATGGCGACTTAACGCACGCGATAATACTATAGTGAATCGTGCAATAATACTATAGTGAATCGTGCGCTAATTATCTCGTCTATTTTAACGCAAAAAAGCGTGCGATAAAATTTATCGCACTTTAGTGAATCAGCCCTAATGTAACACAAGCCAGCAGACTGACAGACCTGTCTTGCTGGAGGAGACTGGCTTTTGCAACATTGTTTAAAAATGAAAAACCAGGAATTCATCAAATGCTGCTTTCAATATCAATTACATTTACAAATAACATTTTAAGCACTAATAATGTTTAATAAATCTATATTGGAAAGTTGCTTACAATTCTGTTTGCTTTTTTTAATTAGGCAATAAAATATTTTTTGGCTTGGCATGTCCTTTAATCCTTATTGGAGGCAAAAATATCAAAATTTAGTTCATGTAATTTGAATTAATAATTAATGTTTAATTTTTTTGGAGACTTACTGCACCGTGATCCAAATTAAAGAATGATCCCTTATCCAGAAAACCCCAGGTCCAGAGCATTCCAGATAACAAGTCCCATACCTGTATAAGGCCCAGAATGCTGAGGTTTTAGAATACCAAGACACACACATATATATATAGACTTGGCAGACACATTATAACTCCTTTGTATGAACATGATTTGGAATATGGATGTAGCAATGCTTTGGAAATGGTAGGTTTATAATTTACTCCATTTTTATTTTTCACTTTTGGCTTTTTTTCTGCCCATGAAATGCTCCCTGCTAATGATACTGACATACATATATAAGCAGAGTTGGGTTGCTCAGTGGTTTCTCTAAAAGGATAGATGTGTAGCTGGGTGCCAGAAAGCTCAGCAAGCCAGGAGACATAAACATGTTGTAACACTGATAAAGCATTTCAAAGGTTCCAAGTAAGCAAAGGCACCCTTGTCAAAGAAACTGAAAGAAAACAAACGGTTCTAATTCTATGCTCTTCATTGAGAAATTGCCATTTGTGACTTACTTTTGAGAAAAGCCAAGTTTAACTCTCTCCAGTTCTACTCCATGTACATAACCTTTGTAGCTGATTATTCTAGGCTTGTCTCGTTCATCAGAGAATGTCGCAAAGAGGTGATCTCCTTTCAGCACAGAAGGCCTGTTTTCAGCTACGCCAAGAACCTGAAGAAACATATCTGATCAACTATCCATTCTCTAACTTTTATACAAGTTAGTATATTGATTATCATTGCATTACATTGTTACCACATTAAAACATTGTAAATAATTGTTAAGGCACAGGCTGGTTCTGTCCAATATCTGACCAACTAGCCTGCAGGGTGAATGGGCAGACATAGGGGGGAATTCACAAAAGTGGTGATATTGAGACAAAATAAAAGTGGAGATAGATTTGTAGGATTTTCCACCTAATTCACAAACCTCTATCTCCACTTTTGTGAATTTGTCTTTTAAACAGACAGTTTTCAGAATTGGTCATTTTCCCGACATTTTTTTTATGAATTTGCCTTTAGCTCTTAGTAAATCTGTCGGTACCATCAAACCCAGTCCCACATAAACACGAGCCTTGGGGTAAGGAATTTACCTGCAGGATTTTGCATTTCATATGCTATTTGTCATTTCACTTTGGGGCATTTCCTGAGGGGTAATTTTAGTTTGCCCAGGAAAACTATACATCATTTTTTTCAGGACAATCTGGGCTTTCAAATGTTTTCTATATTTCTGTGTAATTCCACTTCTGTAACAAGATTTAAGGGTCTAAATACCGTCTTCTCTAGCCCCTACTCATTACTGGTCAGCAGCAATCCGGCCCCCACACCAACAAGCCCGGTAATAAGGGGCCCAACAGGACTAGGGCCCACTGGGTTTTTATCCAGTGCCCTGTTGGGCCAGTCCAACCCCGCACCCCAGTATCGCAGTTTGGGTGCCAGTGTGTATGTGCTGTTTGCGGATCACCAAGATGGCTGCTGGGAACAGGTGGGGGCCAACGCTGTCAAGCGGCTCTGTAGTTCTGGACATGCTATGGGGGCACAAATAAGTTGGGGAAAATGTCAGTGAAGTGATTAAAGAGGGGGCACTGCTGCTAAAAATCTGCCTGGGAGGCTTTACTTTTCCTTTTAATAAAAATGTTTACAATATATTCAAACAAAATGTTATTATTGCCTCACTGATTAAGCTAAAACTAGCATAACAATGCAAATGTGAGGTAAAAACTTTTTAAATATAAGATATAAATTAAACTTTTTTTAATCAGTGTTTTACTTGTTTATAAAATGTTAATGAGGCTTTTTGCACCTATTGTTCTAGGGTTAGACAGAAACTTGTCCCCTAACAATAGTCTACTAATCCCCATTAATATGTTTATGATCCCCAATGGGGCCCCCACCTTAGGTGTGAAATGGAGACTGGGTGAAACAAAACAAAACAAAAGAGCTGAGAATTGGTCTGACAGAGTTACACTGAGATTTACTCCATTTTGAAAATGTCGGGGAAAAATGTCGGGAAAAAATGTCGTTAAAACGTCGTATAAATGCCGTTTAAACGACAAATTCACAAAAGTGTCTGTAAACTGTCTTTCTTTCACCAAAAACGGAAAAGTGGCAGTTGAGTCAGAATATAGGCGGATTTCCACCACTTTTCCCACCACTTTTACTCCAAAAAAGAGCTATCTCCACTTTTGTGAATTCCCCCCATAGAGTGCAAGTGGCCATCAATGACATGGCCGCTTTTCTATTTTTCTAATAATTTGGGCAGATGGACAGGTGCACCATGTAATTGTCCTGGCCAACCTGCACAACTAAATGCTTAATATTTTGTTGGCCTTTAAACTCTGTGGACTAGGTGCTAACTTCAACTAAAGAACCTAAGATCTAACCTAAAAGAAAAATTATGCAGGTTTATTCTGAGCTTTACTGAGGGGACATTCCTTTGGGTTGTCTGTTATAAAGTTGTCACCAAAACTGAACAAGTGATCTTTTCATATCAACAATATGGCAGAGTTGGCAGGGCATTTTACAAAAGAAGATCACAAATACCTTAAAATAAAAACATAAGCTAATGTCTCACTACTCTGTTTCTCCTCCTGCATAAAAAATGTGTCCATGTAAGTCCACACAGGTCAAGGTCATGCCTGAAATAATAATTATGACCAGAATCTATTGTGGTGAAATCTTTCCAACCTGAGATCTACAGGGTTAAATTTTTTTGGAACTCCCATAATTTCATGTGTAGGTATCTGTGACCCATATGTAGTTGAAATTAAGGTTTCTTGTTTATATGTTTATAAAAACGGCATCCATTGCACTTTTACTACTGTTCTAATAATGAACTTCATTATTTATTACTATGAACATATACAATGAACTGAGATATTTACTATAATGTATTCATTTGATTATTCTTAATTATTGTTTTGGGCTGGAACAAAACCGACAGCTCAGTCAGGATCGGGCTGACTTTTACTTTTTGGTTACGCCCAGGACCCTCCCCCCTGTGCAGATAATGCCATCTTGTTAGCCCTCTCTGGTGAACTTCTGGAGCACAACCATGGCTGCAACATTTAATTTAAATAGTTGCCTCGACCCTCTGGTGACATAAGATACAAGTGGACTGGGCATGGGTACACAGGTATAGGACCCGTTAATCAGAATGCTCGGGACCAAGGATATTCCGGATTAGGGGTCTTTCCGTAATTTGGATCTCCATACCTTAAGTCTACTAAAAAATCAATAAAACATTATTTAAACCCAATAGGATTATTTTGCATCCAATGAGGATTATTTATATCTTAGTTGGGATCAATTACAAGGTACTGTTTTATTATTACAAAGAGAAAGGAAATCCGTTTTAAAATTCTCAATTATTTGATTATAATGGAGTCTAAGGGAGACAGGCTTTTCATAATTCGGAGCTTTCTGGATAACGGGTTTCCGGATAAGGGATCCCATACCTGTATAATTAGTTGCAGAAATTCAAGCCTAGCTGAGTTCATGTTTTGAGAGATTGGGTTGGGATTAGTGCCGGTTAATAATATGCTGATGTAAGCATTATGCTGGCTACTGTTAAGCAAGACCACACAAGTCTAGTAAGAAAGATGCTGCTTCTTTAAGTAGACAGTGATTTAAATACTTGTGTTTTTATAAATTTGTTTATGTTAAAAAAAGAGATAAATAACCCTAATAAAGTGTATATTTACAACTAGCTGCTGACCCACATCTTCATAACTTTATAAAATTAATGAGCACCTTGGCAACTTTCTATATGCCCAAACTGCTGCCCTTTGGGTAAGCCAAAATATATCAATCTTATCCCATCAGCTTTTAGCTGTGACAAGGTGGTTAGGAGTTTTAGTCAACTCAAAAAGGAAGCTAGACACAATACCTAATTCAAATATCCTTATACTTATCAATAACTTAGTTACAACATAGTTTCAACATACTTTTAAGGTTAGGAGCCTTTTGTTATTTGGATCCACCTCCATTTTCAGGTCCCGTTGATCATATTTTCTGATGTCAATCTCCATTTGTATCTCCTCAAGGTACAAAAGTAGATGGAATTTCTTGTAATTATTAAAGTCCAAGTGATTATTCAGTAGATCTCTAAAGCAGTAGAGAGATAAAATTAAATCCCTAATGTGCTCCTGATTAGTCTGCATATACCCTACATCCAGTGTTGAGTACAATTAAGAAACAAGCACCAAAAAGTAAAATAATAACTTTCCCTTAAAGGAGAAGGAAAATTATTTTGGAATTTTACTGCCAATAGATTTGCCACATTAGTGCCACCTAGAATGCTATATTTATTCTGCAGAAAGCATTATCATACCTGAGTAAATAGCCCCAGAAGCTTTCTCTGTTTGTTTAAGATTGCAGCTGCAATTTTAGCTTGGTCCCCATAGCTTCCTGCTTGCAGCTTAGCCTTTATAGCTCAGATTACACATTCCTAATGGTGGGGGGAGTGAGTTTTATGAATTCTTATGGGGGGGGGAGCAGGAGAGAGGAGGGAGCTACAAAGACTCTGGCCCTAGGAATGAAGGATTTTTCTAAGAGAGGAAGTCAGTTACCCTAAAAACATGTTTGCAAAGAAGGAGACAAGAGAGCCTGTTTCTTTTGATAGAGGACTCAGTGCAGTTTTCTGCTTATGACTGTATTTACATAGATCTTTCTGATAAAGCTTACTTAGCTTAGTTTTTATGTTTCCTTCTCTTTTAACTGCATTAGGTTCTAGTTTTCCCATTAGGTGATAATATTTTGCCCGCAGACAGCCTACCTAAGGGAAAGAAACCATTCATCATTTCAAGTGCTAAGAAATGTTCTTGCAATATACTGCATGTATAAAAATATATTGCATGTATAACCAAATTAGCTTCCTAATAGTGGTGTACAATGTGGAAAGAGTTCACAATCCTGAGAGCGTTCATACTGAGAACTTAGAAGCAAAACCACCAAATGAAATTCTTGTACAGGCATGATAACAGTGTCTACTGATAACACCAAGGCCACGAAGAGCTAGATATGCCAAGAAATTCATAAAAGAATTTAAGCTTTAAAGGACCAGTAACGATGAATTATAAAAAGTTTGACTTTACATGCTATTTATTATTACCTTTACATGTAAAATGTTTTTTTTTGCAGCTTATGTCCCTGTTTTTAATACAGCATTTGTTTAGACAACTTTTATCTTATGTCTAAACAAAGCCAAAACCAAATTTTGTTCAATGAAGCCTTAGATAATATTCATATTCATGACCTGCCCTGAAAAACTACAGATAGTCACGGGTGTTGTTATTCAACTTTAGCCAGAGACCAGTTCTTGTATTTTGGTGACAAGGTCTTCTTGTCACAGCTCCAGGTGCATCCAGTTGTGCACATGTCGCTTGTTAGTATATGGAGCGGTCACCATTGGAATGGGACACTAGGGTGTCAGTTTACTAAACCACACTAAAATTGTCTATGACTTTCCGCAGGTTATCCAAATATTGTCACAGTCAGAGCTATAAAATTGAGGGTTTAAATTCAATGCTAAACAGATTTACCCAAACCTTTAAAAAGTGGTGGGATTCAGCTGAGGCTCAAACCAAATCCTGTATTCATTACATTCACAATTATAAGACAAATGAAAATGTCCATAGTCATTTTATTCTGTTATGAAGGTCTAGTTAGGGTAAGGACAGCCTGTATTATAAACAGGGTATATTTTTCTTGTTGGCCTATTTGGTGCTGTGTAATTGAGACTTACCTGTCTTGGTTTCTTGTACGTCTTTTACCATCTACATTGTTGGAGATTACACCTGCGCTAATGCTGTCCCTTACATGTTGAGGTGGAGGGAATTGTCCTAGAGGGATTTCCATTTCTAGTAATGAATTCCTTTCACTAGAAAAATAAAAATATATTATGTATGAATTGTGTTTATGCAACTTTTATTTTTATTTAATCAAGTATTTAGCTGGACTTCCAGCAACAAAGCCTTAAAGCCCTATTTGTTTTTAAAATGGGACAACAGATTACCATTCCACAATTTTGTAAATCTTTTTTACTCTTTGCAGGGGACAGGGATAACTATATATGTTATAATAATGTGTCAATGCAAGGAAAAGTCAAATGGATTTTGGTTTCTTATGAATTTCAAAATATTGTTTAAATGTGAAATGTGAGATATAATGTAACGCTGTTGAATGATCTTGCTCATCAGCTGCAGACTTTTCATTTGCTTTGGGCCTGACCTCTAATAACCAGATAGTGGTCTGACATCTTCTGTGGCTGATGAAATAAGAATCCCTTGGTTTCTGTCACCACTAACTTCTATACTGGGTATCCTGGATTAAATTATCCCTATGAAACTAGCCTAAACTGATTTTTCTTCTTGCTATTTTATGAAAAGAAAAGTATTGCTGTGCATTGGATGGTGCTTTCCCCTCCCACTGTTTCCTTCTGGAAACTGTTAGTTGGCAAAGCTTAATTACTAATAAAACTTACTGCTGAGACTAGAGGAACATCTGCGAACATTATGCTCTAGTCTCCTTGGTTGGAATTAGAGATGTAGCCCTACTTTACAATTTACATTTTCTCTCATTTAAGAATAATTATTCGATTTTCTGAGGTAATAAAAGGTATGTGGCAGAACAAACATGATACAATATTTATTGGTAAAAATGTTCCTTGATCTGATGTGCTTTCAATATACATGATAATCCTATGTAGTGCGAGAATAAGTTTAGGTTCACATGGGCAGAGGTCTGGGCCTAAACAAAGGCTTACATGAGAGAGTTATAGGTCTCATTTAGCCATACTTGCCATACATAGTTACATAGTTACATAGGGTTGAAAAAAGACCAGTGTCCATCAAGTTCAACCCATCCAAGTAAACCCAGCACACCTAACCCACACCTACCAATCTATACACTCACATACATAAACTATATATACAACCACTAGTACTAACTGTAGATATTAGTATCACAATAGCCTTGGATATTCTGATTGTTCAAGAACTCATCCAGGCCCCTCTTAAAGGCATTAACAGAATCTGCCATTACCATTTTGTAGCTGAAAGTTGTTATAACTAAAACTTGCTGAGTCACTCATCTCCAAGAAGGCTACTGGCTTGAGGAACATGTCATCCACCAATATCTCATCACATGTTGTCTGGAACATGTTATCACCAAAGACCGTACAGACCCAATGTGTGTCAAAGGAGATGAATTGATATAAACAAGAGCACTGGATAATGATTGTTAACATATTGGACTAGGGGAGAAAAGCATTGGAGTGGGCAGGAGTAATGTGAGTGACTATAAAAATTAGCAATAATGTAAGCTTGTAAGACTTATGTACATCCTATTGCACTTCTGTGTTCCCCACCGATGTGTTAAAGTCTTCTCATGAATTTGTCTTGGGGAAGGAGAAGATTGTCTCCCCTGGTAAATGACCTTACATTTCTATAATGTTTTATCAAACTTTAAACTCTTAAACTGACATTTAAAAAAGAGAAAGTGACCATAACAAGTTAGCAGCCACATTACTTTCCACAATGTCATGGTCACTAACTCATCTAAAAAAATAATATCTATTTATCTTAACTTTGGGAAAGAGGTGACAGAAACTAGGTGGAAAGAATATATAAAATTAACTCTTTCTTCCTCCCTTTTTTTAATTCCTCCTCTTCCATTCTCACTACCTCTTCTGCACCCTCCCACCACATGTATTACTGTTGTTAAAGCAAAAATTGCTAGAATTTTTTTTGTAATGAGACAACATGAATGCCAATAAATGTCAGGATTTACTAAATGGTGAAATGTATTGTACATGCAGAAATATCCACTGCCAAAGTGGTGGATAGTTGATTCTATGCCTTCTTAAAAGAGAAGTAGTATAATCACTGAGGGGTGCTTATTTGTTAGGCACCCCGCAGTGATTAGAATCACTAACCTCAGATCATGGGCCAGTGATCCTGATCAAAAAAACAAGCAAAAAAAGAAAAAAAATGGTTTTTGCTTTAAAGCTATGTTTTTCACTATACTGCACATGTACACAGCACAAATTAGCCCCAAGGGATTCCTAAGAGAAGATGGTGATGATGCACACCTACAGAAGTAGCCTGATTGGGAGGTGCCTAAGAAAGTGGCTGCCCCAGTGATTATATTTAAAAAAAAAAACACACAAACACAGCATACTTGAAATTGGCATGGTTTCCTGCAAGCTGAATAAATAGAACAGAGCTTAATCAACAGATGAATAGGGGAGGCTTTGCTTTGAATTTGACTCATAAAGATTTGTGACACACCCTATTAATACTGCTGTGAATGGTGTTCCTGGTCAATATGTCATAATGCATTCTTAAAGCCTGATTTATCAGTAAAAAGTGTACAATGCACATGTTGGAAACCCTAAGTAGAACATGCCCTTTAGGCTAGTGCCACACTGGGCTGATTCCGTTGATCTGCTGGCCTCTGCCCGCACCTATGTCTGCACTCACAGACATTGTGTCGGCCTTGGTGTAGACAGACAGATGGAGCAGATTCCAACGTAAAAATGAGTATTAATGCATTTCTGTGCTGACAATCGGTCCTGTGAATGCAGACTCATGAGCGGCCAGCGTATCGGCTGATTCTCGACCAGAATTTATACACATGTCAAGAATCAACCCTGTGTGGCACTAGCATTATTTTGCAATTAAGGAACACTGACACGGGCATCTTGATAACATTAAAATGATGTTTGAATTCTATAACATCTTTATTTATTGTAGCTTATACAGGTATCATTTATTCAGAAATCCAATATCCAGAAAGCTGAATAACAAGAAGGCCACCTCCCAGCATATTTTAAGCAAATATTTTTTTTTTTTTTAATGATTTCCTTTTGTTTGTAATAATAATACTCAATGTTAACAAAGCTGCATGTATCCAAACTGATAGCAAAGCAATCCACTGGGTTTATATTTTGTTTAAATGTTTTTTAGTAGACAAGGTATGGTGTTCCGAATTAGAAATACATCACTTATCTAGAAATCTGCCCAGGTCCCAAGCATTCTGAATAATAGATTCTATACCTGTACTATTAAAAATAAAATAAAAAATCTTACTAGTCAAGGTGAAATCCATCTTCTTCAATTCTCTCAGATGGCTTAAGGAGGTCTTTTTGATATGGAACATATTTAGATGTTGGTTTAAGCTCATCCACCAACTTACTGGTACATACAGCTGATATAAATCTACCAGCAACTGACCGACTGGAGGTGTCATTCTCTGTCATGAACTCACATACCAAAGTGACAGGGTAATATCCATAATAGGCTGGTATGCAACAACAACGAATCTCATAACTGTCCCCTTAAAAGGAGAGTAGGTGCAATTAAATTAAAGTTAAAAAATAAAGTTTCATACTAATTAAAAAAGAACTAAAACATAAAAAGGTAATGCCTAGAAAAGTTGTATTTTATATCCCGAACTTACCAGCACAGTGGTTCAGCAAACCTATAACAGTAATAATACATGCCTTCCTGTGCTACAAGCTTCTGTTGAGAATCTATACTATGCACATCAAAACTTTAGCAGAAAGTTAGGTTCATCTGTTATAGAAGCTGATGCCACAGGGCTGATTATGATATTGCACCTGTATATATAGTATATATTGAGTAGGTCTCTAATAAAAGCAACCCATAGAATGTGCAGTGAATCAGCAGTAAAGAAGATGGGGAGCTACTAAGGGAATCTTTAGATGCACAGATCTTCCTTGCTAAAGTTGCCTTAGGGTGGTACAGAAGCCCAAAACATAAAAAGCACCATTTCTATCCTATTATATATTAACTTTTAGTTTACCTTTAATGTAGAACCAGAGAGTGAGTGACTACAACATTATTATGGAATGTTGTATAGTGCTTATAATATCTGTACGTCTTTAGTAAAGTGATTTGGGCCTTCAATATACAGGCAGTAGTACAATTATATCTGGAATGTATTAGAACATCTAAATTTTGCAATAGTTGAAGCACAGTTCAATAGTACAGTAAACTACAGTATATATTAATTAAAAATATCAGTGGCTTTAAAGTTATTCATGCATATAATAGCTATAAAAAGAAGAATCTGTCTAATGTGTCTATCCTCTGCACTCCTGGCTCTTAAGGGTAGTGACACACGGGGAGATTAGTTGCCTGCGGTTAAATCTCGGCTACCACAGGTGACTAATGTAAAGAATGGATGGTAATATATTCAGTATTTGAATCTGGATGCCTTGTGTAGCTATTAACTGTCAACTAACTCTGATACATCTACCTGCAACCCTTTGAAACACTGGTATACTACTGAGACCATATCCACAGCTATTACAGGTAAGTATAATGTGAGTCTTAAGGGAACAATGCAATAATTTATTAAGTATACAGGCTGAGTCAGCACCAGTTATTGAATTGAAGTTAAGTATTGAAGGGTACATAGCAGGAATTCAAATGCTGCCTATAAGGGTTTAAAGACTGATATCTCCTCAGTGGTTTCCAATATCTGTATAAATTACAGTACATTGTCCACTACATAAAATGGCAGGGCCTTGAAACAATGAAAATTGGTGAGAATCTAGTTTGAGGAAGCAGTTTTATACTTGTCCTTGAACCTGACCTGTGCCTCTGGTCATTCGTAGAACATGATGTTTATAATGAATCACTATACTGCACAGTATTTTGTCATGTGACACTATACATATTAAATCACAAAGTGACCACACTCTTATCAATTGTTACCACAGTATACAGGATCAGTAAATAAATCATGCATTTACCTATGGACCAACCTTTTAATTAAAATTACATTTTTTATCACATTACTGTATACTGTTTACCATATGTTAATTTACATAATTGTACTTATTATTAGCCCTACAAGAAAAAAAAACTGCACTTCTCTGAACTTACTGTCTAGGTGGGGTCTTGCAAGGTCCCATTCCAACCATGATAATGCCAGACACACGGTGAGTGCAAGCACAATTGGAGCCTACAGTTCAAGATGCTGTCACCAGCATGTGATCTTTGAAGGTTATTTGGGGTGGTTTAAAGGGATATAACCTAATGTGCACAGGGGTGATGTTTATGGCAACCAATAAAGTATACCTGGACAACACAATCATTTTAAAATGCTTCTGATCTAATAATTTGTTTATAAGGGAAAACCAGTCAATAGCACTTTTTGTTTGTTGTTTATACATACCCCATAAAGTAGGCCTGCTGTACTTACCTGGGTTTAGAATTAAAGGGGCCGTTTTGGACACATTTTGTGCATCGCTAAACGAGAAGACATTCATTCTCTGAAGTGGTGAGTACTGGATAAAGCTCACAGGCTTAGCTGATTTATTCTCAACCCGAACTGGGAAAATAAACTCTTCATCAAGCATGCACTTAAAACGGATACGGCCTTCGCTATGATCATGGTCTGAAGAAATGTGAATGTCATTCTTCCCAAGGAATTGAGATCTGTAATAAAAACAGAATTGGTACCCAGCAATCTGTATAACAAATAACTGAACACGAGAATTAACCGCTTGACTGCTAGTGACAACTTATACTCTTTATGATCCCATTGCCTCTTTTCAATTAAAAGCAATGAGTCACAGCAAAATGTATCCAAACCACTGAGGATATCGACATTCCTAAATCACTGGTTATCTACTTTATTCGCAGTCTTGCAGGTTTGTGTATATCTTTCTGTTCACAAATATTTATTTTCAGGGAAGTATATATTCTAACAATAGCATCTTCATTCAATAATAACAGATCTTCATTAGTTTTTATATTGAAAAGAGAAATGCAGACACGTCTAACAGAATCGCTGTTTTTATGACTTCTGTTAGGTTGTACCACACTGTAAAGCTGGCTAAACCTAGGCAGATTGAGTTGGCCAATTGGGCCAATTTCTACCATAGTTAAGTAAAGGAGTAACAAAATAATTGTACATTATGACCAATATGACTACTTATGGATAGTAAAAAAATACATATTTTGCATATCTCTGAGTGCATAATATAAAGATTCCCCCATACAGGAACAATGCTTAAAAAGTTATTGCATCTTAAAACTAGGCAAGTATCATACTACGGTACATGATTAATTGGCCAGTGATACATAAATCTAAATTATGTGGCCATGTGCAGAATAAACACACATTGTCACAACTAATAACTTGTTCAATAAAGTAAAGAAATAAAAGTAAGTAGGACATTTAAAATAAAAAGCTCAGGGCCATATTTCATGGAAAGTATGAAGGCCCAGGCAGCCACAAAGTAGACTATATATGAGGAGATATTTAAATGTAGACAGCTGAAGAGAAAATCCCCTACATTTCTGCATACTATTTTGTGCCATTTTTCTTTTTACTTAATAAATATAAACCTGTTGTTGCTAATCCATTTAGAGATTCTCCGTGCTTCTGATCTGGTGTAGATGTTTCCATTATTCAGTGGTTGCTCGGGTTCAGGCCTCTTATTCTTACGCATAACAAAGTACTGATCTGTCAGAGGCGGCCATCTTTTACTCACACCCTGCAAATGATTAAATTCAGGCTTTTTTTAAAAAATAAGCAATAAACTGCAAATAGAAAAAGGGATCATTTCTACACCTGAAGTAACAAATTCATCCTTTAACCCTTTCCCACAGGTGTTTTTGCAACCTGTTATTGAACAAATTGTGTGCCAGAAATGTATACTCTGTGATTTGTGGCACAGAAGGGGTTACTTATGGCTGTGCATAAATCTTATAATCAACAAGAAGCCCTGGAACATTATTATAAAACTTAGAATAAGGTGGTTTTATCATGCTTTATCATCTACTACTAGGCTAAAGTCATATGTTTTAACTGCCCTTGAATTCCTACATGATTATAGCTACATGATTATAATTATACTATATTATGATACTATAGCCACTGTTTGCATCCCACAGAAAAGCAATTTGTTTCCCTTTTCTGTTTGTATTTTAATAGTTGGTTGTACCACTTGTCACAACCTACAACCTAGCCAGAGAGCTAAAAGACATGTTACAAAAAGACAAAAGGCTAAATATTACATTTCCGGATCCACCTTTTCTGGCATTTAGGCAAGCTTCAAACCTAAGGGGACTTATTATATCAAGTTCCCTTTCAGGACCTATTAGCAATGGAACACACCTTTGAGGAAGAAATGCAAGACATGCCCACACATGCTCTCCTCTGTTGATTATTGTAGAGACTTTCACCCGAAGGCAGACGTGTCTGCAGATGGGACACCCCCCTTTATTTTATCTATAGCCCCAATTTGTGTCCCCAATATAGATAGGCCTAAGGCAGGGTGAAATAAGAGTGAATGCTAAAAGGCAGTAATAGGTTAATACTTATTTTAAGATCATAGCTGGAAGATTTGAGACAATGAAGTCTAGCAAACCACACTGCACCCGTTGGTGATAATAAACAGTGTGCCTGGTTCCTCTTTTCACAGGAAACTTTAAGTTTAATACAGTTGTACGCTCATAATAATAGATTTTTTTTGCAGCTAATTTGTAACAAACAAGTTTGCCTATAATTTGCCTTATATGTAAACAACTGAATATTATGCTTCTGATATAAATCGTCATGAAAGGTTACAAAAGCACAGACTGTTACTGTATTCTTTTGAATCCTTTTGTATCACATAGGGGGGAATTCACAAAAGTGGAGGTAGCCCTTTTTAGGAGTAAAAGTGGTGGAAAAACTGGTTGAAAACACTTTCTCCACATTCACAAACAGAAATCCGCCTAAATTCCGACTCAACCATCACTTTTCCGTTTTTGGTGAAAGAAAGACAGTTTACAGACACTTTTGTGAATTTGTTGTTTAAACGACATTTATACGACGTTTTAACGACATTTTTTCCCGACATTTTCAAAATGGAGTAAAGCTCAGTGTAACTCTGTCAGATCAATTCTAAACTCTTTTGTTTTGTTTTGTTTCCCCAGTCTCCATTTCTCACCTCTGGTGGGGGCCCATTTGGGGGATCATTAACATATTAATAGAGGGAATGTAAAGGGACAAGTTTCTGTCTAACCCTAGAACAATAGGTTCAAAAAGCCTCATTAACATTTTATAAACAAGTAAAACACTGATTAAAAAAAGTTTAATTTATAATTTATGTATAAAAAGTTTTTACCTCACATTTGCATGATTATGCTAGTTTTAGCTTAATCAGTGAGGCAATAATAACATTTTGTGTGAATATATTGTAAACATTTTTATTAAAAGGAAAAGTAAAGCCTCCCAGGCTCCCATAGCATGTCCAGAACTACAGAGCTGCCTGACAGCATTGGCCCCCACCTGTTCCCATCCACCATCTTGGGGATCAGCAAACAGCACATACACACTGGCACCCAAACTGGGATATTGGGGTACAGGGTTGGACTGGCCCCAACAGGGCACTGGATAAAAACCCAGTGGGCCCTAGTCCTGTTGGACCTCTTTTCACCGGGCATGTTGGAGTCTGTGTGGGCCAGATTGCTGCTGCCCAGTAATGAGTAGGGGCTAGAGAAGAAGGTATTTAGACCCTTATATCTTGTTACAGGAGTGGAATTACACAGAAATATAGCCCAGATTGTCCTGAAAAAAATGATATATAGTTTCCCTGGGCAAATAAAATTACCCCTCAGGAAATGCCCACAAAGTGAAATGACAAATGGCATATGAAATGCAAAATCCTGCTGGTAAAATCCTTACTTCAAGGCTCCTGTAGCCGAGGGACTGGGTTTGATGGCACCGACAGATTTACTAAGAGCTAAAGGCAAATTCATAAAAAAAAAGTCGGGAAAATGACAAAATCTGAAAACTGTTTAAAAGACAAATTCACAAAAGTGGAGATAGAGGTTTGTGAATTAGGTGGAAAATCTGACAAATATCCACTTTTATTTTGTCTCAATATCACCACTTTTGTGAATTCCCCCCATAGTGTCGGCTTGGTTGGTGTGCTATAGAGACTGCTTCCACAAGACTTGTATTTTGTCTGACTAATAAACTGACTCTGAGCCTTTCTGAGAGAACCTTGTCTCAGATTCTTGTAAAAAAACAACCAACACCTCCGAGTGCCAAATCCTGGCATACTAGAGGAATACTATGTACATGGCCACTATTGCTCATCCAGCAATGTGGTTTATGCAATAACATGCACAAAATGTCCAAAATTAGGTATTTACATTGGGGAAACTGGGCAAAGCCTCAGAAAAAGTTTACAATAAACAATAAAAAACTAGATACACCAGTAGGTAAACATTTTAAAGGAGAAGGAAAGGCTAAGTCACTTGGGGGTGCCAAAATGTTAGGCATCCCACAGTGACTTTAATCGCTTACCTTTTACCCCGGGCTGGTGCCCCTGTTAGGAGAAAACAGCACCAGCCTGGGGTAGCTGCAGGCCGGTACATGAGCAGTAGAGTGAAAATGCTGACTTTTTTGTCAATCTACTGCGCATGCACAAGAAGATGGCTGAAGGAAAAGGAGACGCTCACTGCAGGTACCTGCGGTTTTCTCCTAACAGGAGCACCAGCCCGGAGTAAAAGGTAAGCAATTAAAGTCACGAGTGGGTGCCTAACATTTTGGCACCACCCAGTGACTTAGCCTTTCCTTCTCCTTTAATAGCTCCAACCACAGCCTGGATGACTTCAAAATGTCTGTTATCAAAGGCAATATCAAAACAGAAAATGAACGCAAAGTGTGGGAATACAAACTTATGCAAACCTTTGAGAGTCTGGAGAGAGACTGAATTTAACCCATGGATTTATGGTTATTACCTAGACTAGAAACTGATGCACTATTTTTAAAAATATTAAACCTGTGGACACAACAAACTACTGCAGTAACCTGTAATCTATTTCACACCTTAGGTCTAATTCATGCCCAGTCTGGACTTGCCTCCTCATATGTCTGTCTCTGCTCGCAATACAAATTATGCTTGTGTTTTTTCCTTTTGTTCCTCACAGTTTGTTTGTGTACAAAATGCACTATATATGTATAAGCGGACTTTCTTTGGATGTTCCCTGGAGTTTTTTTCTGAAACACAACTTTTTTTTATTTCCAACAGCTTGGAAAACCATCTTTTGCTACATGCATGGGATGGATTTTGGCACAAAAAAGTTATTCTGCTGGCAGAGAATTTGCTCCATGTACTATTAGCCTAAAGTCATCAAGAGTCATCTGAATAAAGTCATCCGAATCTAAAGTACCATCTTTAGCAATCATGATAAGGGTTAATTTCTCTTGGTCCTTGCTTCCACATGGAGAGACCAACAGACAAGAAAAAAGACCAAAGTGATTAACAGTAATAAGTCGTTAATATGCTTCCCACATATAATGTAAGTATAAGATAAGAAAGTTGTTTGTGGTAGAGAAGCGACCCAAGATGGCAGCTACAAGGAATGCTGCAGAGCTATGCCTTTTGGGGCATGACACAGAGCAATCATGAGATTTCCCGACATAAAAATAATACAGTACGGGAGGTGCCCTCACAGAATTTATATTAGAGAACCAAAATTGGAAATCCATGGAGAATACTTTGTTCCCCTTAATGAGTATCTGTTGTTCTCTTCTTTACAGGGATCATACAAATAACGCAAAGATAAGGACAGAATTTAACAAACCTCATCATAGAATGTTATTGTAGTCTTCTTCACATAAGCCCTTCCCGAGACTTTAAGGCCATACATAGCAGAGGAAAAATTTGGTTTCTTCTGAGCATCTCTAAAAACGAAAATAAACATCATGGGGGCATTTATCAACAGTGTTTTTTGAGTTTTTTTTAAACCACAGTTAACCTATTTCCACAAATGTCTGTCACTTATCAATAGACCAGAATCAAAAAACCGCAAATGAAAAAATGCAGAAAAAAAACAATTTTTCGTATTGTTGCACAAAAGACAGCATCAATAACCCCAAAAAGCTCTAAAACCATGAAGTAAAGAAAGCTCTTCCAGTTGTAAAAAGGGACATCTGCCACTGACTGCTACATGATCTCAACATGTTTTAGTTGTAGATGTATACAGATGTTATTTTTACTTTCAGATTTGTCACGGGTTTGTTGCATAATAAATCGCAAAAAAATCAGGCTGGGACAGTTTTCTGTTAACAGGAGCACCGGTCCAGGGTATCCGGGAAGTGATTACAATCACTTGGGCAGCCTAACTTGTGACTTTCCCTCTCTTTTAAGAGTAAATTATTATTTTTAGAAACCAAACCACAAAATAATTTTTGCCTAATAAAAGAAAACTTAATTCTAAGCAACTTTCCAGTATGAATTTATTAAAAAATTTAGTGCTTTAAAAGTTATTTGTAAATGTAATTGCTATTGAAAGCAGCATTTGCTGAACTCCTGGTTGTTACATTTAAACAATGTTGCAAATGTCAGGCTCCTCCAGCAAGGCAGGTCTGTCAGTCTGTTGGCTTGTGTTACAAACACCAGAGACACCAGGGCAAAGAATATAGCAATTGTATACACAAATAACTCAAAAACCATTACAAAGTTGTCATAAATGTATATTATGAATATATTATATTAGAATTATGTTTTCTTTTATTAGGCAAAAAAAATATGTTTTGGGTTGACTTGTCCTTTAAAGTTATATGTGATCATTCTCAGTTTATGAATGAAAATTCTACAATGTAAGTTTTATTAAAATTGTGTATGTGTACAATATCCCAACAGATATCCATATACAGGTATGGGACCTCTTATCCAGAATGCTTGGGACCTGGGGTTTTCCGTATAAGGGATCTTTCCGTAATTTGGATTTCAGTAAATTAAGTCTGCTAAAAATCATTTAAATATTGAATAAACCCAATAGGATAGTTTTGTCAGCAATAAGGATTAATTATATCTTAGTTTGGATCAAGTACAAGGTACTGGTTTTTTTAGAATTAATTGCTTATAATGGAGTTTATGGCAGATGGCCTTTCCGTAATTCGGAACTTTCTAGATAACGGGTTTCCGGATAAGGGATCCCGTACCTGTACTATGGATTTGGGTATCAAGCAGGTTTGTACTTTCCATCTGCTGATGCAACATGTCAGCCAGTGCATAGTGCAAAAATTATAGATAACAAACTGCTCTTTCTGTTGATCAGGTGCTTCTGTTCTCAGGGCCAGGGTAACAGAAGCCAACTTGAGAATAGAAAACATCCAAGTCGGGGGGGGGGGCGGGGCTCCAATCTGCATACACAGAAAATTGGTCAGTCATAGGCATATATAGATGTTGATCATGGAGAAGTGCTACAGGGTGCTAAGACAGAGGAACAGAGGAGGTGACAGATGTTTTGTATTATATATATATATATATTATATATATATTATAGTATTTATAGTAAAACATTACACTCTCAAAATAAGTCAAAATAAGTAGAGCATTACTGCAATACTAATGTTCGAAAGTTGTGAGAAACAAAATGTTGGCTTCAGCTCTAGGACCCTAAAACTGTGCACAGATCTGTGCTCTGTGTATAAAAAAATTATCACATAAAGGGCCTTGGTTCAACCAGGAAGCTCCTATGCAGACAAAACAACTGAAAAAAGGGCCTTCACATGAAATGTCTCTGTATTTTTCACTTCCAAATAAAGGTATTAATAATTCATGAAAGCCTCTCTTCATCCTCTAATATTAAATTGTCATTGTGATTAAATGAAAGATATAAAAAACACTTCCCAGCATGCGTCACGGCAGATCAAATCTGCACTCAAAGAGTTAAAGGCAGAGCCTAAAACATAGTTAACATAGACGTTTCCATAAAGTACAGTGCCATCAAATTGGAAAACCACCATGTGTTAGATACACTTAGGGACAGATTTATCACAATGTGAGTTTAGAGCTTAATACATAAAAACTCACCCACGTTTTATTCATTCCTAGGGGATTTTTAGAAACGTATTTATCAAATGGTGAGTTCTACCAATTGATAAATACACTTCTAAAAATCCCATAGAAATGAATAGAACATGGGTGAGTGTATATGTATTAAGCTCTAAACTCACATTTTGATAAGTATGTCTACTGCGGTGTGTAGATATTGATTTTTTTCTTGATATTTTGAGATATTGATTTTGTTATTTTTAGAAAAACACCCCATAGTGGTGGAAGCACCTCAGTTCCAACAGCTGAATTTTGGGAAGATTCTACATAGTTTATATCCAGATGGGGTGCAAGGGCAGAACATAGTCTTTACATTAACACAAAAACAACAGGTAACTCTATCTCTATCTACCTAGTGATATATGACTATAAGCTTTATTTCTGTTAGCAGAACATAAGCTTTACATTTTGGTGGATGTTGTGATTAATCGTCATATGATGAATTCCATAATGAATTCCATTAATTGCATACAGTCAGTATTTCCCATTTGTAGCTTGCTCTTTGCTGTGCTGGCTATAGGATAGCAGGGTAGCACTCATACAGTCCCTCCCAGCAGCACCTATTTGCTTTCATAGAGCAGAGCAGCCCCTGTTTATATTAATTTATAATATAATTTTCTGTAACGCTTCCCTCTCCCCAACTGTACAGCACCAAGTAACAATCCAGCACTTTATTACGGAATGATTCTCAGTTTTTCGCTCACCTCTGCTTAAATTCCTCATAAATAACTTTCAGCTCGACTTTATTAGTAACGCCAGCTCTCTGGGTGTCTTTCAGATACTGTAGGAATTGCTCCCCAGCTTCCCTCAGTTCTCTCATTCCCCGTTTTCTTGTCATTTTTGCCTCCCAGTCGGTCCCTGTGCGCTGCCTCCCGTGATGGTTTCCCGGGTACCTTGTAATGAGCTCGGAACCAGCTGGGGAAACAGGAGCAGAAGCCACTCAGGCCCCTCCCACTGAGGAGAAACGAAAGTAAAACTACTCTCTGTACTACGTCTGTGAGGAGTAACAGTTTATTGGCACTGATGCTGCTGCTGCCTCAGTTCCCCTCTCTCATATGTCCTCTAGGCAGCCTTAGCTTGAGCTTTTTATTGTCTAGGCTGTCATAACACATACACTTTATGTGAAAATATGATTTATAATACACTAAAAAATCAGTGCATATCAATAATTTACAAAGGTCCCTTTTATTCAGAGTTTTCCATTTCAGATAATACATGGCCGGGTCTGATACAGATATAGTCAATGTCGGACTGGGGTGCCAGGGGCCCACCAGAAAACCTTAGACTGTGGGCCCAGTCTCCAAACAATTTCCATCTCACTTTACTCGCATTATTTATTCTTTTATTCTCTTAATCACTTCCTCATACATATTATTTAGGCAAAGGCATACAATGAAAATGGCTGGGTGAGCAGGAGGGCCCACTGACACCTGGGCTCTGACACCTGGGCCCACCTGGAGTTTTCCTGGTATCCTGGTGGGTCAGTCCAACACTGGTTGTAGTACGGAAGAGTGCTGGGGCCAGCAAAAAAAAAAATAATTCTGATAAATTATTACTTTTAAAACTCATTTTTTTTAAACTCACAAAACTGGGATGGCATTTCGGGGAGATTAGTCACCCGCGACAAGGGAGATTAGTCGCACAGCGACTAATCTCCCCATGTGCCACGGCCCTAATTGGCTGCCCCTGTGGCTACACAGCTGCTTTGTTTATATAAACATTCTGAGGCAAACAAACCAGTTGTACCAGTGCAGGGCAGCAGTACATTATATTCTAATTACTTTTATACACTTTCAGTTTTGGTGTCACTGTTTGGGCCAGTCCGATACTGTACGTAGGGAACACTTTCCTGAGAAGTGGAAGCAGTCAAGGTGCACATACCCAAGACAAAGAGGAGTTGGGCTGCAGTTGCCTGATGAGTAAAAGGAGTTGGGTTACAGTTGTACGCAGGGTGGAAAGAGACAGTGGTGGCCAGGGCACACATTATGAGGCTTTGTCCTGTCTGGTCCCATGCTATTTCTAATGCTCTAAGTGCTACAGGTAGGGTTGCCATCTGGCCTGAATTTTACCGGCCTGAGCAGAAAAATTGATGCTTGATGTCCATATAGGAAGGCTTGAACTTTTATCCAGAAAAGGTGGCAACCGGTAATCTCATTTTAGATATCAGTGTGGCTGGGTACTAGTTCACTGTGCTAGCAGACATGGGGTGGGGTGTTGTGTTGTCTAAGGACTTGGCCACTTTCAATATGCTATGTCATTTCCCCAGAGCTCATAAAATATTCATGGGATGCAAAGAAGTACACTACAGCCCAGGTAGCCTTAAAGTTTAATAACCAGCCAGTTTCCTTTTGTGCTGGAGTGGCTTCTTGGCTGCCCACCCCATGTTACTGGGAAGGGGCTTGCATTTCTATTCTTCCCTAATACCTGAAAAAGCCCCAGAAACAGAGGAGAGTGAACAATTGCTGGGCTTGTTCTACTATGTTAGTGAGGGAGGTATGGCCCTTGTACGGCTTTTTGTTTATTTAACTCAGATTAAAAATGTGCAATTTAAGGAATAATGATGTAAAAACAGTAAAAAAATAATGCCCCTATCACACAAACACCATCGGGAATATAAGTAGGTGTATAATCCTGAACAGTACTGGGCCCAAAATAGGTCACTCTACATGTGTGTTCAATGATGGAGACTATGGGGGTTGGAGATCAGGGCCCTATAAGCAGTGGCTGAGCACATATAGATCCTCATTCCATTGTGATCGCAAGCAGACTTTGGTATTATACTACCTTCTTGATGCCTAGAGAATACTACCTGATTTCTGTTAATTGAGCAAATGCTTGGCTACCTCATAAAGCTAAGGGCACTTGTGTAGTGGGTCAAGTCCTCCCGGTTAATATGATTTATGATACCCTATATATTAGCAGGAAGAAAATCCATTCTCTTAGCAGAGAGGCACGTGTCAGATTTTAATAACATGCCCTTCTTTGCTGTTGATGGAGAAAATGCTTCAGGCAATGCTGGACAACTCCTCAGCATCTCTCCCCCCCATTCCTATTACAACATCACCTCTATCCTACTAACCTATGTTGAGCATCGTCTTACCACAGATTGGGATGGTTAAATGGAGATGTGCATCTCCAAAGGGAAGAGATGTCAAGGATGGGCAACCAGGCAGTGCATTGAAAGATTTCAATGTTAGCTGAATTGATTTTGACTAATAGTTAACTAAGATTAAAATAATGTAACATCTAAGTGTTGTGATAAACATTAGGTTGCTAGGATAAGTATTAATATAAAATAATTGCTGATAAAAAGTAGACTTTGACGGAATTGAACAAGTGTGAGAAATGCTGACCCAGTGACTTTTGATGGTAAGATACATACTAAACAAAATAATAATACAATTATGTAATCTGTAACAAATCAAATGATAGAGATTTTAATGATAATGATGTTTGCTTCATACTATAGTAAATCATGTAACAGCTGGAATGGGGAGAGAACTCCTGGAAGCTGAATGCTTCTATATTCTGCTCTTATCATCACAAATAAAGGTACCTTCTCTGATGAAATAACTTTTCAAGGACTCTGACTCCAAGTTCTTTGATATGGCAATTCCCTTTGAACCTAACAGTTAAAAAGAGTATACAAGAATACACAAACAAGGGAGGTTTTGAAGCAAATATTGTTTTATAGGAAATTAATAATTGGTGTGTTTAACTTAACTCATACATTTTTTCCGGGGTTAACATTTGGGCAGAGAGAAAACCTTAGGCCACATTCTTTCAAGGTATTTATGGCCAGGTATTTACAAGATGTGGATGCTTTGTGTGCATGCATAGACTGTCAGTTAACCAGCCAAATAAGTCTAAAACCTGTCCCTTTAAAACCTAAGACTTTAATAGATGTTCCCTTTGAGAGAGTGGGTGTGAAATGTGTTGACCCTTTGGAACCTTCTGCCACAAGTTCATCTTAGTAGTCCTTGGTCCTTGCCACTTGGTAATTTGGCATTTTCTCTAAGAACAGCTACTGATAAACAAGTTGCTGCTAAACTTTTTTGAGCTTCTTTTAAGGATGGTGCTCCCCAAAGGTGACCACACACTTGGCGATCTGCGATCTTTAAAGATCGTTAAATCCGCCACTAACCTTCAGGGCTGAAACAGCAGATAAGGAGGTAGAAACAATAGGATTTCTACCTCCTTCTGCCGATTCAGCCCTGACGGCAGATTTTGCTCAGGCTCCTTCTATGGCGCCCGATCAAAATCTTTTAACCTGGCCGATCGGCAAGTCGACCGATATCAGCAGCCTCCTGCGATATCGGTCGGCTCACCGACTTGCCATACACGCACCGAATATCGTACGAAACGAGGTTTCGCACAATATTATCAGTGCGTGTATGGCCAGCTTTAGGTAATGCTCACTGAACAAGGGACCAATTTGATGTAAAATCGCATGAAGGAAGTGCAGATGCTTTTAAAGGTACAGTCTATAAAAACTTCACTGTATCACCCATAAATCAGTGAAGTTGTTCCCTTTTCTTTTTCATCTGAACTGTTGTATGGGAAACAGCAACGTGGCATTCTAGAATTATTAAAGGAGTAATAGGATGAGCAGCCTTTGCCCTGCTAAAAAATGCTGTTCAGTTTGTCATATCATCTAAGGATATTTCAGCCAGGTGATAAAGTGTTGTTACCTCTCCCTTCATCAGAGAGTAAGCTTTTGGCTTACTAGCAGGGTCCTTTAAATACCTTTTAAGGTATTGGGCAGGGCAGAAGAGGTAAATGATCACATTTCATGCCCAGATTCCCGAAGAGGTAAACAGATATGTAAACACATCCCTGTGTTTTTCAAACCTAGCAACACACTGAGACAAAAACTTGTACACCCAAAGGATCCAACACCAAAGGAAAAACAAAGCAATGTTGTATACGCAGTCCAGTGTAGCGAGGAGTGCACAGACCTTTACATTGGTGAGACAAAGCAACTGCTCTCCAAGCGAATGGCTCAGCATAGGAGGGCGAACACTATAGGCCAGGACTCTGCTGTATTTCTACACCTAAAAGACAAGGGACACTCCTTTGAAAATAGCAACGTCCAAATTTTGGACAAAGAAGACCGCTGGTTTGAAAGAGGTGTAAAAGAGGCCATTCATGTCAAAGTGGAGAAACCATCCCTTAATAGAGGCGGGGGACTTCAACACCATCTGTCTGCTGCCAATCTTACAGCTTTGAGGCTACACTCCCCAAACTTGAATCACATAGTCATGGGGTCAGCCTGAATGAAAATATGATGATTGTTGGATGCCCAAAAGTGGGCTGAGCTGTGAACAGCCAATCAGATTTTACGTATTGACTTGGCAGAAATTCAACCTGCTGCCATTCTCACAGTATTAACACCAGGGTCCCCAAACTTTGCAGAGTTAGGCACTAGGTAATTGCGGTTCAAGGTTAGAAAAAGTAGGCGGAGCCACCAACAGGGAATCATCAGATTTTACCTATTGACTTTCAATGGGGAAATTCAACCTGCTGTTATTCTCACAGTATAAACACCAGGGTCCCCAAAATTTTCACATTTGGTCACTAGGGGACTGCAGGTTTAGGTTTAAAAGTGGGCGGAGCCACCGACAGCCAATCAGATTTCACCTATTGAATTTTATTGGTTTGATGCCAAAGTTCCCAAACTTTACAGGCAAATGTAGTACATAGTGTTATAGACACAACGAAGGTCAGAAACTGGCACACCTAATTGAGTTAAAATATAACTTTTACTTATATATAATTAAAATGTTACTAAAAATAGATAGAAAAGTAAGGAAAAGAGTATTAAAATTCTAACTCACACCCTGATCAAGTTTAAATTTTTAGTAGTTACACTCCTGGATACTATTACTTACAAAGTGTCTGCATTCATAATTGGTTTCTGGGCTAGCAGCGTTTATGGCTCTGACAAGAATGATTTGAGTAATATCATGTGTAAGTTGTATGCTGTGAAATCACTGGCAGTCCTATCTAAGGCTGCTGGATACTATTACTTACAAAGTGTCTATAGTCGTAGTTGATTTTTGAACTAATAACATTTGTAGCGATGGCACAAATTGGTTTGTATAATGTCCTGTATGATTTTTTGTTGTAGGAGCAGTACCAGGCCAATCTGACGATTGGGTATTTTTCAAGAAGGTTGACACTCTAACAGTACAATAAACTTTATTGATTAACCGTGTATGTGTTTATTTTTCACCACTTATTTATAACAAAGTCAGGTGAGTTATATGAAGCCTTAATGGAATCCTAATGGTACTCCCCCAGACGGAAAAAGCTCGCAAGTAATATTGAACTCAGGGATACCCTGGACATGTGTAAATATTGTAACTGATATTATTCCTATCGTACCAAATTTACCCAGTTCAACATTTAGTGTTACCTTCTTTGCAACGGTAAGTTGAGACCTGCTATCTTATTCATAAGAGCGCTGATTGCTAAAGATACGTATTATCTATAATTTATATATGAGTTTAGCCGCACCTTATTCCTTCAGCCGTGCAGTTCGAATGCCTAATTTGCTGCTGATATTGCCCCTATAATTATCTCAGTACCCCCTACCATTCCTGTGAGAATGGCGATTACAAAGCAATATGATTTACACTATATCTCCTTATAATTAACCGACCGAAGAGTTACACTGCAGGTTTTATCGGATCTAATTCCAAAGCTTAATACACAAATACCGAAGCGATAATTGATTTTCTTGCGAGCGACTTACATGAAGTTTAGCCACTCCTTATTGCTTCAGCTAAAACAAATCGCTTACTTAATTTACAGCTGGTGTTGCCCTTATAATTATCTCAGTGCCTCCTGCACCTCCTATAGGGATAGCGGTTGCAGCATAGTGTGACTTATACCTTTTCTCTTCGGAATTGGCTTGTAGGCAAGGTGTTCGTATGCAATTTAATTACCATTCCGATATATGAGTACTAAACTTCGGAATTGGATCCGAAAAAAACCTGTAGTGCAAATCTTGGTCGGCCAATTCCGAAGAGAAAAGGTATAAGTGTAACTCTTCGGTCGGTTAATTATAAGGAGATATAGTGTAAATCATATTGCTTTGTAATCGCCATTCTCACAGGAATGGTAGGGGGTACTGAGATAATTATAGGGGCAATATCAGCAGCAAATTAGGCATTCGAACTGCACGGCTGAAGGAATAAGGTGCGGCTAAACTGATATATAAATTATAGATAATACGTATCTTTAGCAATCAGCGCTCTTATGAATAAGATAGCAGGTCTCAACTTACCGTTGCAAAGAAGGTAACACTAAATGTTGAACTGGGTAAATTTGGTACGATAGGAATAATATCAGTTACAATATTTACACATGTCCAGGGTATCCCTGAGTTCAATATTACTTGCGAGCTTTTTCCGTCTGGGGGAGTACCATTAGGATTCCATGAAGGCTTCATATAACTCACCTGACTTTGTTATAAATAAGTGGTGAAAAATAAACACATACACGGTTAATCAATAAAGTTTATTGTACTGTTGGAGTGTCAACCTTCTTGAAAAATACCCAATCGTCAGATAGGCCTGGTACTGCTCCTACAACAAAAAATCATACAGGACATTATACAAACCAATTTGTGCCATCGCTACAAATGTTATTAGTTCAAAAATCAACTACGACTATAGACACTTTGTAAGTAATAGTATCCAGCAGCCTTAGATAGGACTGCCAGTGATTTCACAGCATACAACTTACACATGATATTACTCAAATCATTCTTGTCAGCGCCATAAACGCTGCTAGCCCAGAAACCAATTATGAATGCAGACACTTTGTAAGTAATAGTATCCAGGAGTGTAACTACTAAAAATTTAAACTTGATCAGGGTGTGAGTTAGAATTTTAATACCCTTTTCCTTACTTTTCCATCTATTTTTAGTAACATTTTAATTATATATAAGTAAAAGTTATATTTTAACTCAATTAGGTGTGCCAGTTTCTGAACTTCGTTGTGTCTATAACACTATGTACTACATTTGAGATCTCCGAAATACTGTGCACCCTAAAAATCACTGTAGTGCGAGGTTCACCACACTTACCATATACCAAACTTTACAGTCAGTCACTACGTGACTACGTACTCAAGGTTAGAAAAAGTGGGCGGGGCTGACAAAAGCCAATCACATTTCTTTCATTGTTTTCAGTGGGGAAATTTTAACTCCTGCCATTCTTACATGTTTAATGTCAGGGTCCCCAAATTTTGCACAGTTTGTCACTGGGTGACTACTTTCCAAGTTTAGAAAAGTGGGCCACCAACAGCCAATCAGATTTCACCTATAGATTTCATACGTTTACATTTAAACTGCTGCCATTCTTTAAATATTAATACTAAGGTCCCCAAACTTTGCAGAGCTAGTCACCGGGTAACTGCGATTCAGAGTTAGAAAAAGTGGGTGGAGCCACCAACAGCCAATCAGATTTTACCTATTGATTTTCAATGGGGAAATTCAACCTGCTTGCCATTCTCACAGTATTAACACCAGGGTCACTAAGGGACTGCATTTTTAGGTTTTAAAAAGTGGGTGGAGCCACCAACAGCCAATTAGACTTCACCTATTGAATTTTCTTTTTATTTAAAATGCTGCCTTTCTCACTCTATTTATGTCAGGGTTCCCAAACTTTGTTTGTTATATTTATAGCATTATTTTTCAATCCATTTAGTGTTAATTAATTTCTTGAGGAGTTGCTTGGTATAATGTATGTTTGGTATAATGTTATACAAGTTATGTATTTTCTATTACCTAATATTTTTTATTCTTTATTTTGTAACTAGACAGTTAAAAGGTAAATTAAGAAAGAAAAAAAGTATATGAAGCAAAGTAAATATAACACAAAGTGCTTGATAAATTGTACAACTGGCATGATTTTTAGTGGTAGTGTACTTCATATTGGAAAAAAAACAAGGGCTCGTCCGGGATTTGAACCCGGGACCTCTCGCACCCTAAGCGAGAATCATACCCCTAGACCAATGAGCCAGCTGTTTATTAATGTTCCAGATGTTTAGTTGACTGCCACATCAGCAGTGTATAGGAGCCGCATCATATTACAGTCTGTTACAGAGTTAGAGATGAATGGGGTTGAAATGACTTTGCTTTTTTTATAAAATCCTAAAACATGCAGTGAGGTATTTTTAGGAAGCTATGCAAGTAAATAAAAGAAGGATTCAGTCTGATATATAGATATATATCTATATATACCTATATATATATATATTTATTTATATATGAATATTGGGTTTTTTTTACCGTTTTTAGCACTATTTAGTGCACAAGTTACTTAATGGCAACTAAGCTGCATGAATACATTTTGGAGGCTGAACAATCCTATTGAGCTTACAGGAGCTGATGTGCTCAGTAAAACACACTGCTTACAAGAACCGCTTCAAACTACATTTAATAATGAAAAACTGAAAATACCACAGGTAGAAAACACAAGTCTATACAGGCACAGGTCTGGGCAGGTGGCAGAGAATCAAAGTCCATATCTGTGCCTTTTATAGTGTGAGGTCCTGTACCTCGTTGGTAAACAAAGATTATGAATGAGAATTCAAACATTCACGTACAGTGATGTTGGCTTGCACACTATAATAAATATGTCCCAAACTATCTGTTAAGGGGGCCTTCCTGTGGTAATTTCAAATAGAGTGAGTCCAAAACATTGGATGGGGTGATTGGTGAGAATAAACAGGGCAGCAGGGAGACATTATAACTGACAGATTGAGAAGGGACAGTCAGGTTGGTAAAATGTCAGGTTTAGGAACTTCAAGTAACAATTAGTGAAAATGATCAACATGACCTATAGGTAACTTTTAATGTACATTCCAATTTAATTTTGAAGTGTAGTTTTTTTAGTGTCAGTATCACTTTAAAGAGTTCCAAATGCTAACAAACTCACACCAGGTTCACCAACCACAAGCAGAATAGGCCAGTCAGAGTATGGCACATGCATATATCATAGGGCAGGCAGAGTATGGCACACAAAGGAAGGGTATGGCACACACAGCCAGCATAGGGCAGCCAGGGTATGACACACACAGGCAGCATAGGACAGGCAGAGTATGGCACACACAGGCAGCATAGGACATCCAGGGTATGACACACACAGGCAGGGAAGGGCAAGCAGAGTATGGCCCACACAGGCAGCATAGGGCATCCAGGGTATGACACACACAGGCAGGGTAGGGCAAGCAGAGTATGGCACACACAGGCAGGGTAGGGCAGGCAGAGTATGGCACACACAGGCAGCATAGGGCATCCAGGGTATGACACACACAGGCAGGGTAGGGCAAGCAGAGTATGGCACACACAGGCAGGGAAGGGCAGGCAGAGTATGGCACACACAGGCAGCATAGGGCAGCCAGGGTATGACACACACGGGCAGGCTAGGGCAGGCAGAGTATGGCACACACAGGCAGGGTAGGGCAGGCAGAGTATGGCACACACAGGTAGCATATGGCAGAAAGAGTACGTCATACACAGGAAGCATAAGGCAGACAGAGTATGGCACTATTTGTTTACTGTTTACTAAACGCCACTCCAGTTATATTAGCAAATATATACAACCCCCCCCCCCCCATACTCAGACATCTGTATCCAAAAACTGGTTGCCTTTGTAACATCATACCCTCATGCCCAAGTAATATGTGCAGGGGACTTTAACTCAACCCTCCATTCACAAAAAGATAGACTCTATAAAAGTATACCAACCACGATACCCCCTCCTCTAATTTGTTGGCCCTAACAACAGCAATGGGTTTAACAGAAGGATGGAGGTACCTGTACCCCAATGATTTACAATACTCCTGTTTTTCTCACCTCTCTCTCTCATGTATTGACCTAATATTTGTGTTTAAAGGGTTACTAGCAGGTCTAAGTGAATCTGTATATTTACCTAGGGGTATATTGGACCATGCTCCACTGCTGACCTACTGGTAGAATCTGAAAACCAACACGCATAGGAGATGGTCCCTTTACCCAATATGGTTAGATATTCTAGACATAGATGAACAACTTGGGAATATAATAGGAGAATTCTTTGAGGAAAACACAAATACAGCCAGTCCTCTGGTGGTCTGGGATACATTTAAGGCGTATATGCAGGGAATTTTTCACACTGAAATAAACACGGTGAAACGTAACTCAGCTAGAGAGCAAGATGAGTTAGCAAATCAGGTGCAACTCGCTGAAATCAATCACATAACCCCTCCCACCAAAATCTTATGGCCTTAAAAATTGCCCAACAAAACTATGCTAATTACTTAACGTTAAAATCAAAAAGGAAACAACTTTTTGCCAAAGCAGCATTCTTTGAGCAAGGGGAACGTGCAGGTAAATTACTGGCATACCTCGCAAAACACCATTCATCCCTTCCAGTAATAACAGAGCTGGTAGACTCAGAAGGCACTCACCATACTAAACCTGAGGCAATAACCTCCCTATTAACAAGTTTCTATAATGAAATTTATCAATCTAAAATAAGCAACACTGAAAGACAAACAGGGGAATTCTTAAATAACTTAGCTCTTCCTAGACTTCCAAAGGACTATAAAAAGGAGTTAGATAAAGACATTACTCTCACTGAACTGTATGAAGCCATAGACTCATTTCCAACTCATAAAGCAACAGGTCCGGACGGCCTCCCCATTGAATTCTATAAACGCTTTAAAGAGATACTCGGTCCCCACCTTTTAAAAACACTACTGCGTGCTACTATAGTATTGTTAAATAAACCTGGGAAAAACCCAACCCAAATGGATGCATATCGTCCTATCTCTCTCTTATCAGCAGATATAAAAATATTGGCAAAGGTCAATCTAACAAATTCCCATTGGAACGAGGCACGCGCCAAGGTAGCCCAATGTCCCCACTTCTATTTGCATTGGCTATAGAGCCCTTTGCCCAAGCAATCAGGCAGCATACTGGTATACAGGGTTGGAGTATTGGAGACAGGGAAGAGCGCATACAATTTTATGCAGATGACACCTTAGTCTATCTAGGTGATTGGACCGAATCTCCACAAAACCTCTTTTCCCTAATGGAAAAGTTCGTACAAATCTCTGGCCTAGTCACCAGCCCCACAAAATCAATAACCTTCCTAGTAGACCCACTCCCAGATCACAATGCCCCTCCGGAGTTCCCACTTCAACTTGAAAACCAGTTCACATACAGTATTTGGGAATTAAAGTGAAACTACCTCTAACAGACTTCTATGAACTCAATGTAAACCCCAATATGGGAAAAACACTCGCCAAAGTAAAAGCATGGGATTTACTTACACTAGGTCCCATGGGCAGAATCCATTTAATAAAAATGAATCTCTTACCTAAATTGACTTATGTGCTACTACAAGCACCCCTTCAAATAGCAAAAAGCTTTTTTACTAAACTAGAAGTTATATTCCGCCAGATAATATGGGCTAAATCCCGTCCCAGACTGAGTCTGATTACCCTCACCAAAGATAAAGATAATGGAGGAGTTACTTATACTACTTAGCGGCTCAAATGAGTCACTTTGCTACTTTGGTGGAAGAGGCGCATCATCAGACCCTTTTCCACATGCAAGCTTTGCTGGTGGAGAATAAATGCACACCCTTCCAATGGTTGTCAATTAAAAAACCCTCCAACACAGTATACCAGAATGTAGTAATGCAACACGCTCAATTAATTTGGACTAAGGCGACTCAAATTCTTAAATTCACAGGCTTCCTTCGGCAAACCCCCCTATGGTGTAACTACAAAACAATAAAGCAATTATCCAAATATCGCAAAACTCAACAGTAGACCTAATAATGCGAGGCTCCACAAAAGGGCTAATCTCTTCACTGTACGCTAATTTGCATAGCAAAGTGTTTAACAAACCACTAGAGAAATTAGAGGAAAATGGGAAACAGACCTGGGCACGCTAGATGATGATGGTTGGGATGAAGTGCTGGAATCTCCCTTCACAGCATCACTTAACTATAGAGATAGGATGATACAACTATATTTTGTACATAGAACATATTACACTCCAGCTAAGCTGCATCAAATATTCCCAAATACAACATCGGAATGCCCTAGAAGCCATGTAGAATACACCACACTAATGCATATGGTGTGGGAATGATCGGTCCTGGGTAAATATCAGACCAAGGTTTTGAATATGCTGGACCTGATCCTAGAGGTGAAACTCCCAAGAACCCCCCAAGTGTGTCTGCTAGGCATAGGACTCAAAGAACTACTCACACAACATCTTAGTGTATTCACCAGAGAATGTTTATTTTTAGCAAAAAAAGCAAAAACAAGGAAATAGAAAGACTCAACACCCCCCAAATATTCACATTGGCTCTCTGAAGTCAAACACCTATGCACATTGGAAAGTCTAATATATAAAACTAGAGGAGCTCCCAAAAAACACCAAAAAATATGGGGAAATGGCTAGAAAAATCCACTTAAGAGAGCTACAGACGGTATTTTCTTAAAGCATCTTAACTGTAAACTGTAATAGGTGCCAACATCCAGAGGGAAACGGTCAGGGGAAAAAAAAGAAAAGGTTACAATGTTTTTTCAAATTCTATATAACTTGCAACTTTTGTTACTTCAAAACGTGTCATATACTAGAACCTTACTACATTGAGTAACTCTGCCTCATAATGTGATGTATATATGCTGAAACTGCTGTAAAATCTTCTCAATAAACTTGCCAGAATTAAAAAAAAAAAAAAAAAAGACAGAGTATGGCACACACAGGCAGCATAGAGCAGGCAGAGTATGGCACACACAGGCATTGTAGGTCAGACAGGGTATGGCACACACAGGCAGGGTAGGCCAGGCAGAGTAGGGCACACACAAAGGCAGCATTGGACAAGGAGACTATGGCACACACATGGAGCATTGGGCAGGCAAAGTATGGAAAACAGCCTTCAGGAGCACAACCCTCTCAGCCTCAGTGGAGCATATATAAACTAAAATCAACTTGGGCTACCCTATAAAACTATTGCAATTTTAATTGTGCATAGAGCACACAAACCTTTCATTGTGTATGGCCAACTTAAGACTGCAGGTGAGGCATGGCAAGAGATTGAAGGGTTTCAAGATTCAAGCAAATAGGGTTGATTCACTAAGGTGCGTTAAAACGAGCGCTATTTATAGCATTCGTTAAAAATGTTATTGCATCTTATTTTTCACATCTTAATGCACGATTCACTAAAAGTATACTTGCATTAATTTAGACACAATGCTATTTGCGTTATTTAAGCCGCGAAGACTATTTTCGTGCGGTATTTGACGCAACACATGCTAATTAACGTGCGCGTGCTACTTTTCGCGCACACGGTAATTGACGCATGTGGTACCACATAACTAGCGCCATTTTGCGCATTTGCGCTGGGAGAGCAGTGCTCAATTGACAGAGCAACAGAAAGCGATGGAGAGCAGCGTGGGAGTCGGCAGAGGGAAAAAGGTAGCAAAAAGGAGGGAACACCTTGCAAGTGTTCCAGCTGCCTTGTCACACAGCTCTGGCAGTGACACTGACACAGAGAGGCCTGGCTTCATCGAAAGCCCAGATGTGTCGGATGTGGAGGGCACTGACAGGGATTATCGGCCAGAGGAAGCCAGTGGAGAGGAGAGTGAGGAGCTCCCACCCCACTCATCAGCAAAAAGGAAGAAACTTAAAGTTTTCGGAGTTCGAAAATGAGGCTCTTGTGGAGAGGCTTGTGCCGGTATTTCACTGGATTATCGGCAAATATGCTGGCAAGACGCCGACAGCTGTTAAAACCAAGGCCTGGAGGGACATCGCAGACCACGAAAACAGCATTGGGGTCTGTCTGCGCAGTCCAACACTGCAAGAAGCGCTACCAGGACATTAAGAGGGTCCTGAAGAAAAAGCTGGCAGAGGACTCCAGATACAGGTAAATATCTAACATTCATCTTGGGGGGGGTTTAACGGGGGGGGGGGTTAACGCCACATGGGTGCAATCAATTGCACCCAACACATTGGTGATGCCACTTACCCCATAAAACTGCCTTTTCACGGCGTTCCACTCGTTACGATTTTTGGGGAACTAGATGAAATTCCCAGACACCGAGCGTATGGCGGCCAGGACCTGGCCAAGGCACCGTGAAAAGGTGGGCTGTGACACCCCCCTGTAAACCCCCCCAACCCTCTGGAAACTGCCAGTGGTCAAAAAGTGCAGGGAGCACAGCAGTTTCACCATTCCAGGAGCGGCACGGCTTCTGCGAGTCAGTGGTTCAAGGGAAGGCTCAAGCAACTCATACAGGCTGGATATAGCTGCCCTATTGAGCCTGTACCGCCTGACCACTTCATCCTCGCTTAAGCCCTCTAAAGTGGCCCTTTCCCGAAAAAAGCGAGGCCACATGACTCTGGAAGGCTCAGGGACTTGATATTCCTTCTCCAAATCAAGCAAAAACCCCATCGCAAACTCCATCTTGCCTTTTTCCACTAAAAAATGAAAAATGTGCTCTGCACAACGCCTCCCCCAATTAGGCACTAAAATATGCACAGATCTAAAATATGCACAGATTCGCATGCTAATTAACGCATTTAACACTTCATGTGCTTTTGTGAATCATGCGTTACTATTCACTCACTAATTAACTACTATTTTCATTCACTAATTAACGCAATGTGTTAAAATTAACACATTTGGTTGCGCGCTATTTAACGCACGTGATACTTGTGACTTAACACAAGCGATAATACTTTAGCGAATCGCGCATTTTTTCGCGTCAATTTTAACGCAAAAAACCATGCAATATCGCTTATGGACCTTTAGTGAATCAACCCTAATGTGTCTACACCCAGGCTAATACAGTGCCTGTGAGCAGAGGCCTGTGGATTTGCTGTTTATTGGTATACATTTTATGCAAGTCTAGAAACATTCTCATGTGGCACTAGTGTTAGGGCAATGGATTGGGGCATAATGGGGAATTTCAGGCATTGTGACACAAAGAACCCAAATACCCCAAATCCTTTCCACCCCTATAATAGCCACCAAAAAGTGAAATATAGCCGCAAAAAGAAGGGCTCGTCCGGGATTTGAACCCGGGACCTCTCGCACCCTAAGCGAGAATCATACCCCTAGACCAACGAGCCTCTGATGCTGAAGTGGGAAAGGAACATTTCCAGATGTTTGGTTGAGTGCCACATCAGCAATGGACAGAGCTGCATCATATTACAGTGCTTCTAGCTACAGACATAGCACAAGCTGGAACTGTTTGCAAAGGAAAAAATTACAGGAGAGTGAGAATATGATACAGGTTTAGAATTTATCTGGAATGCTTGGGACATGGGGGTTTTCAGGAAAAGGATAATTCTGTTATTTGGGTCACCATTAAATGCTAAAAAAAAAATTATACATTAAATAGGATTGTTTCCCAATAGGATTGTTTTGCCACCAATATAAATGTATGAATGAAGCACGTCAGCTCTCCTAACTGCATGCTTTTTCATAGTAACTTCTGCTACTGTACAGATAGTCTGAACCAGCAGTGCAGAGAATAGCAAGGTGCAATCAGATACAAATTTTCAATGGTTTTAAAGTTATTTGCAAATGCTATTGATATCGAAAGCTTTTTATGCAGAAATAGTTTGCAGAGTTCCAGACCTGATGAACATTTTTATTTTTAAAGTTGTAAAAAATGTATGCTGACAATTTAAAAAATGTTTTAGCATATAGGAAAAAATCTTTAAAAGAAAAACATATTTTGTCAATATTTCTAAATTGTGAGGGAAAAAAAATATGTGGGAAGATAAACCATTTGTACTTTAAATCAAGCATAGAATAAACAAAATAAATTTGCCCCTGAGTAAGTGAGTTGTTTCAATGAGGGGTATTATCTATGTAACATCCAGTAGTTTCAGATCTGTAGTTCTGTGCCACATCAGCAATACAGGCTGCATAATATTACACTAAGATGCAGAATTTGCCCAGACTGTCACCGTCTGAAAAGAAGAGGAAATGCTATCTTTCTTATTATAAAGCAACACTAGAAGGTGGGTACTGATAACTACAGGTAGATTAAATACTACAGGTAAAACAATGCAAGGGATTATAACAGTGTCACAAAATTAATTAAAAAATGTTTTAATATTTGATCTATGCTCAGTATTATTGTGTCACATAGAATATGGAGAACCACAAACACACACTGATAGAGCCCATGCTCTGATTGGGGGGAAAGAATTCTAGTGGGGTCAGAAAATGCCCCTAGAATGCGCTATGCTGCTCACAACTGGTGGGAGCTCCTGGTTTGGGCAGCCAACATACAGAACCCAAACACCCCAAATCCCTTGCCCCTATAATAGCCACCAAAAAGTGAAATATAGCCGCAAAAAGAAGGGCTCGTCCGGGATTTGAACCCGGGACCTCTCGCACCCTAAGCGAGAATCATACCCCTAGACCAACGAGCCACAGATGTCAATAAAGCAAAAAAGGAAAACTTCCAGATGTTTGGTTACATGCCATATCAGCAATAAATAGAGCTACAATATTATTCTGTCTCATGGAATATGGAGAACCACAAACAGACACTGATAGAGCCCATGCTTTGGTTGTGGGGGACAATTCTATTTGGGCCAGAAAATGCTCCTACAGAGCTCTATGCTGCCAACAACTGGTGGGACCTCCTGGGAGCAGCCACGTTGGGAGTCTAAGCATGGAATAACGATGAGTGTCCCAGATCACTCATGATGTGCATGTGTGTGATACAAATGGGGGAGGAAACTGACCAAACTTGACCACCAGCATTGGAAGCCCCATCCCTGATGTAGGGTGGCCTAGTGCTCGCTCGGAGCATTTTATGGCTCAAACAGTACTGTTCTATTTTCTCCGGCAGGGGAAACTATTTTGCTATGTTAGGTGCCCTTTCAGAGACTTTGGAGACAGCAGTTTTGGGTGATAAGCTCTCCCATGAGCAGAGTGCTCACAACAAAGCAAAGTTATCAAGCATAGGATCTAATAATCGTAATTCTTAGGACCAGGGGTTTTCTAGATAAGGAATCTTTCTGTAATTTGGATCTCCATAGCTTTACCCACCCACTTGTGTTTAGATGATGATGAAGCAAATTGGAATGTATGGGATACATTTAATCACTGACTTGGCTAATTCTGCAAGCTTTCAAAGCAATTATGTCTCCCCAGGCATCAAGACAAATAGGAAACTAGGTTACCAGGAAATCTAGGGAATACAAACAGATGTGCTAATTGAACACCTTAAATGAATGTGCACAATCGGCACACTACAGAAAGCTACTGGATATTTGCAGAGTCTGCAATTCTACAGGTCATCCCTCCAGATCCAAACATGTACAGTGTTTACATTTCTAATTAACAGACATATGTGGATTGTCCAGTCTTCGAAACTTGTACCTCCTCTAATTTGTTACCTCTATGTTACTGCTACTGTAAACTCTTTCCCTCTTAAAGCATAAGTAAACCTTAAAAATTACTAAATGTATAATAGTTCAAGGTGCCTTTCTAAGGACATTAAATATTTGAAATGAAAATAGCTCATATGGATTTCTCGCCTGCCAACTCAGCTTTTGCACACAGAGCCCGCTGACAGCGTATTATGTGCTGTAAGACCCCCCTAACTATACAGAAAAACCCAGAAAAACATATAGTTTTGGAAAGTACACATTCTGACAAATCCAACATGGGTAAAGAGTCCTTTCTACACCAAAGTACCAATCTGCAAAGCTTTCCTAAAGTTATTGGTTTTTATGACATTTCAGAAAGCAGCCAATGGTCACAATCACACACCCCATTATGTGATCAGAACACAGCAGACTATATATTAGGTAGTCCCTGCACACAGAAGAGGGATGTTTTTATGAACATGAGAGACTAACATCACTGGTGGTTGCCCATAGCAACCAATGAGATATTTGCTCTTGTTTTCTAACTTGTAGGTGACCGTTCAAATCTAATTCCTGATTGGTTGCTATGTGCAACATCACCGGTATTAATTATTAATAAATAATTAATAAATACTCCCTAGAGTTGCAACTGATAGGTGATTTTGAATCTATGCAAGCCCTTTCCCTGTGCTCCAGATGCAGGAACAAAGTATGTGCATGCAAGCAATCCGGTTGGGGTCCCTGGCTGTCCCTCTTTTCTGCCTCATCTGTAACATTCCAGGCTGTCCCGCTTCTCTACTGGTTCCCCACTATGTGGGCACTGGAGATTTCACTATTAATAATCCCTGTAAATGCCAATTATAAAGCATAATGTACACCCTACTAAAATGCAAAAGGCTATTAGAAATAGCTTACAGCTGAGCATAAATTAACCTCTATATAATAATATATTATCATAATATTATATATATGTACATATATATATATATATATATATATATATATAGGAACAGGTGAAAACAGGCACTCACGTATAATGAAGTAATAATTTGCCTGGGTGCAGTATAAAGTGAGCATACAAAATTAGAAAGAATATGCCGCACACTCAGGTCTTAGATGCAAAAAACAAAAAATTTTTTATTTGGATCAAGGACTGACGTTTCGGCCACACAAGCAGCCTTTCTCAAAGTGCAGATGTGGCAATCAAACCCCCCTGATAAACCCAGCAGTGGCAAGCCTTGATGACATCATAGAGTGGGTGTGTCTAAACACCAGACACTGTACAGACACAATTTGAATAAAACAATTACAAAGGAAACCAAAAATGAGTAGAAAGTGCAAGAGAAGTGAATCACCCTGTGTAAAAGGAGCGGGAAATCCCAGTGAAATAAATAAAATGCAACAAGTGTGCAAAGAAAGGGCGCTTGAATCACTGTGTGGCTGAACTGCAACTCCCAGTACCCGCTCTGATTCGAAGGACGCTGTGGTAATTTGTATATGTTTGTCCATACTGTTAAGTAATACGCTCATACACATAGGTAGGCTGGCGGCTTGGGGCACAAGGAAGCGATAAGAGCACCGTAAGCACAATATTGTGCTGCAGAGGGTGTCAATGTATCAAGAAAGGGAACCATGTAGTTCACATAGCGCTCCTCAGAGCGTCTAAGTATACTTATACCTCGGCATATAGCGGAGTGTACTGACATGAGTGTCATAATTGGCGCTGTGAGACAGTGCTCATTAGCGGTTTGTTGAGGTGCCTGCGGCTAGCTGCGTGCATGACCAGGAGTCCGATGTTGGGGGACCCTATTGTCAATGCGACGCAGCAGCAGATACCGACAGGCTAGGAGCGTGTAGTGCTGGTAAAAGCATAAAGCAGACTGTATAAGTCCATTCAGAAATCCTGGGGAATGCCTTGTAGAGTTATAGCGCCCAGTGATCTGGGTTAGCACCCAACTTATTGTCAGTGAGCCTCCAATAGCCAGCCAGGGGTACCAAATACTGGACCTGATATATACAGAGTAATTGAGCTGGGTAGTATAAGGGAGAAAGTGCCTACAGTCACAGGATAGCGATGTTTGAAGAAACTCCCAAGGTAGAGGGAAAAGCAGACTAGAGAGACTATAAGTCAAGTTTCAAGACAATAGTATATACATCCGAGGCACAGTGTGAAATAGAAAACAGAGTATATAACACAGAAACACATTCGTAACAGACAGAGATGCTTAATAGTAGTAGGATACAAAGTTGCAACATAGATATTATGACATTGTATTGCACAGCATATAAGGCAAAGTAAATAGCATCAAATTGATACTTAATAGTAGTAAGTACACAATTGTTATTTTAGAAGTTAGAACACTGTGTTGTACAGTGTATAAGGCAATATAGAGCATGTTGATTATTGTACACGCATAGTGAATAAAGCACATCATCTATTGGTAAAGGGGAAGTCAAAATTAGATAGAAACAGTTCATACTATTCACTTTAAGTAGAAAGGGGCATATGAGATCAGTTCATTCAGTCCATATGGGCTTAGAGTGTTCAGTCTGTGTATCCATTTAAGTTCACAGCGTAGGAGCAGTTTTTCCCGATCACCACCCCTAACTGGTGGGGGAATGAAATCAATCACCATACATCTGAGGCTCGCAAGGGAGTGTCCTTGGGACAAGAAATGGGCGGCCACAGGGGTGTCAGCTTCACCGGTGGCCAATGCTGCCCGTATTGCCGACCTATGGTTCGCCATTCGGTCACGAAATGACGTGATTGTTTTACCGATGTACAACAAGCCACAGGGACATTTAATAAAATATATGATGTACTTAGAGGTGCAGGTAAGCCTGTGCTGCAGCAGTATTCTCCGCCCTGTGTTAGGATGGTTAAATGTAGTACCCGTAATGAGCGAGCTGCAAGTGGTACAATTGGGGCATCTGTAGCACCCTGGTCTCGCAGTTGGAAGCCACGTGTTGGGTGTAACAGATTGATAGCAGTGGGCCGGGTCGGTTTTAACCAGCATGTCACGTAAACTCCTGCCCCGTCTATAGGCAATTCTTGGTGGTGTCCTAAAGATAGGAGGTAGTGTCCGGTCCTTTTCTAGCACCGACCAATGATATAAAATAGAGTCTGTTAGGGGTTTTTTGTCAGGAGTGAACGTAGTGATGAACGTAAGTCTGTTTCCTTGTGCTGTTTGTGGTGAGGGGCTTTTGTCCCCATAGTATGCTCACGTGGTAGCTGTAGTGCTCTTTCCTTACATTGGAGTAAGTGCTGGAGATGGTATCCTCTCTGTAGAAAACGCTGTATGAGGTCATCTAGCTGTGAGTGTAAAAGGTTATGGTCTGAATTGTTGCGTACCATCCTCACCATCTGAGAGTAGGGGATGCTCCTAAGGAGATGTGGTGGATGGCAGGATGCGTGGTGTAGGAGTGTGTTCCGATCCGTACTCTTTCTGTAGGTGGTAGTCATCATGGTGCAGCCCTTAATAGTCAGTGTCAGGTCCAGGAATGCCACAGATAGTGGGTCAATGTGTGCTGTAAAGCGTATAGTGGTAGGTAGGTCATTCAATTCCTGGATCATGGACATGAATTGTTCCTGTGTGCCAGTCCACAATAACAGCAGGTCATCAATAAAGCGAAACATCTTAAAAATGTGTAGTCCATATTTAGGGAGGATGTACGTGTTTTCATAGTGGGACATGTAGATGTTAGCAAATGAAGGGGCAACATTAGACCCCATACTTGTGCCACTGGTTTGTAGGTAATAAGAAAATTCAAACTTAAAGTAATTTAGGGACAGGCAGTGGGTCAGTAGTGACAACAAAAATTCAATCGGCGGACGATCTCTGGCCTTAAAGTTCTGTAGGTACTTCTTAACCACCTCAATCCCGTCTGAGGTTGGAATAACAGTATAAAGTGAAGAAACGTCCATAGTCGCCAGTAGCAGTCCACTTGGTAGTGGATATAGGGCTTGTAATTTGGTGAGTAAGTCCCCTGTGTCCCTAATATAAGTCCCAGATGTTTGTACAATAGGTTGTAAGAAGTAGTCTACATAGATGGAAAGGGGTTGCAGAAGAGAGTCGCAAGCACTTACAATGGGGGCGACCCGGTGGAGCAGACAAACTTTTGTGGATTTTGGGGAGTGTGTAGAATATGGGACATATCGGGTATTTCTTAGTAAGGAAATTAAAGACATCAGTTGTGATCAGGCCCCCTGTCAAGCCTATTTGTAGTGTATTGTCAATTATCTTCTTGAAAGTCCACCCAGGGTCCCTATCAAGTTTGCGGTAGACAGTGGTGTCTGCCAGTTGTTGTAAAATTTCCTGCCTATAGTAGGAGTAGTCTAGCACCACTACAGAGCCCCCCTTGTCGGCTGGACGAATAATGATGTTGGCATTCTGTGAGAGACTATTGATGGCATCCCTTTCGCTCCTAGTTAAATTCGGGTACACCTGTGTAGTGTCTGTGTGTTTACGGGCCTCATCTACAAGTAATCTAGTGAAGGCTTCAATAGATTTTGGGGTGTTGGGGGGCTCAAACTGACTCGGAGCTTTAAAGCGTGAAACCTTGTCAGATGAGGTGCGAAAATGATCTTTTAATTTCATATTACGCTGAAATCTATGAATGTCAATCATCATGTCTAGTGCGTGTATTCTTGATGTGGGGACAAAGGATAAACCCTTGGAGAGGAGTGACAGTTCAGAATCAGTCAGTGTATGGGTACTCAGATTAAACACTACTTGTTCCGTGTTCTCAGGTTTCTTACGGAACGGGTGTTGGTGCCCCCCTCTCCTCTTATGGGGGCGCCCCCTACCGGAGGGCGGGTGTTTAGCCCTAAAAAACCAGCCTCAGAGGAGGCTTGTGTATTAGATGGTAGTTGATGGACTGGTGCACGGAGCGGTCTCCCTCTGCGTGGACCTTGTTCCCTCACGGGGGTGTCTGAGTCAGAGGAGGTGTTAGTGTAGGGGGAGGAATCAATTCTATCTGAGTGTGTGAACCTGTTATACGGGGCCCTCCTATCTCTGGACACAGTCTCCCCCCCAGTCAACCACCTGTAAACCCGTCTATTCTGGTAATCTGTGTTAACAGTAGTCACTTTCTGTTTCTTAAATTTATGTAATTCTGCTGTATAATGAGTGATCTGGTTTTGTAGTTTATCCAGCCACTTATGTTCTTTATCATTCGTCAGTATGGAAAGATGTGCTGATTCAAAAGCAGCGATCTCTATATTAACAGTCTTAAGGTTTTTACTGACCTCTTCTATAACCAGAAGTATTAAGTCCATGGAGCATTTATTGAGGATCTGGCACCACCTCTTGCAGAAGTCAACGTTGTTTCGTCCAATAGTAGGGATGTTGCGAATCCTAAAGCCTCTCGGTATGTGTTGTTTCTTGTAGAAATCAGACAAATATATGCCGTGTAGTTTGAGGTCTATTTCGCGCTGTTTAAGCCTCAGGAGTTGGTGATAAAGATCGGTGCTGGATGATAGAGGGGTAATGTCGTCCGCTGTTTCATCAAACAAAATGTCAGCAGCCTCAGCATCAGAAAACTGGAATCCGGATAAAGGAATCTCCACAACCTCGCGTCCATCAGATGTTGCCATAGTCAGGTGTGCTCAGTAGAGGGATATTAACGGTGTTCATAGGAGACAAAATACTCGGGTGCACTATTATCTATGATTTTCAGGAACAGGTGAAAACAGGCACTCACGTATAATGAAGTAATAATTTGCCTGGGTGCAGTATAAAGTGAGCATACAAAATTAGAAAGAATATGCCGCACACTCAGGTCTTAGATGCAAAAAACAAAAAAAATTTTATTTGGATCAAGGACTGACGTTTCGGCCACACAAGCAGCCTTTCTCAAAGTGCAGATGTGGCAATCAAACCCCCCTGATAAACCCAGCAGTGGCAAGCCTTGATGACATCATAGAGTGGGTGTGTCTAAACACCAGACACTGTACAGACACAATTTGAATAAAACAATTACAAAGGAAACCAAAAATGAGTAGAAAGTGCAAGAGAAGTGAATCACCCTGTGTAAAAGGAGCGGGAAATCCCAGTGAAATAAATAAAATGCAACAAGTGTGCAAAGAAAGGGCGCTTGAATCACTGTGTGGCTGAACTGCAACTCCCAGTACCCGCTCTGATTCGAAGGACGCTGTGGTAATTTGTATATGTTTGTCCATACTGTTAAGTAATACGCTCATACACATAGGTAGGCTGGCGGCTTGGGGCACAAGGAAGCGATAAGAGCACCGTAAGCACAATATTGTGCTGCAGAGGGTGGCAATGTATCAAGAAAGGGAACCATGTAGTTCACATAGCGCTCCTCAGAGCGTCTAAGTATACTTATACCTCGGCATATAGCGGAGTGTACTGACATGAGTGTCATAATTGGCGCTGTGAGACAGTGCTCATTAGCGGTTTGTTGAGGTGCCTGCGGCTAGCTGCGTGCATGACCAGGAGTCCGATGTTGGGGGACCCTATTGTCAATGCGACGCAGCAGCAGATAAAATTTGGGTTCATGATGCACTTTTCGCATGGTCTACCCAAGCTTTATCATTTTAGATGTGTATGGGAGGTGGGTGTTGAAGGATGTGTGATCGAGGAATAAGGTTTACAATTAGTGCTGAATATTGCAAGCACACTATTGTAATAGGAGGGATGTTTTTGGACGAAATAGTGACCAGATTTAAACATCATAACTCCTCTTTTTGTTATACTAATAATTGTCAAAGTTGATTGTGGGTAAATTCAGTGATTTCAGTGTTATGACTGATAGCAATTAGTGTCCTTGCCTCTTCCCCCTGTTTTTATAACCTTTTCTTTTAGACATACATTATTTTAGATGTAGTATCAAAAGTTACGTTTTGTTTAATTCATCGACTGTCACAAATGTGATCCATCAGAGTGATTGGTGCAATTATGGATTACTTGGTGGTAAATTTCCACAAATCAATCTCCTAATATAAGTGACCACTGGTAAAGATGAATTGATGGAAAAGGTGTTCTCCCAATGGCCTGGGTGGCCCTTTGAATGCCTACATTGTGGCAGGTTCTGAATCCATAGGTATATCCCTCTAGCTAGGAGAATAGCGCATGCAATTTTATTTTTCTGTAAGTTTATATTGATGTTCTCCACTGTTTGTATTACAAATAAAGCTGTGAGGGATTTCATCCCAAAATGATATTGTCAGTCTAGGTAAGAGATCTTCATAACGAAATGAAGCTTCCTACAGCATGGTATGGGAATGATGCCAAGCGGTATATCCACAGATTCTTGTTTGTATAGAATATATTATCTCTGCATTTTCCAGTAGTTAAAAGAATAAAAAATACCGATACTGGAGAGGGGAAATATATTATTTATGAAGTCAATTTCAGAATTTAAGGTACTAGGGCTTTTGAAGTTATTTAGCCGGAGATTTTCTCATCATATTTCATATCAAGGAAAAAGGTCTTCATAAAGAAATATATAAGAAAAGTATGTGTTTTATTATTAATGGTTTGCCATTTGCATTTACTACTTAAACATCAATAGTAAGAGAAGTCCCCAGAATGATGGTTCTGAACTGGATGTGACATTTAAATGATTTTTACTTTTTTTCTAATGGGGTAAAACACATCTACTGTATGTAAATACTAACACACAACAGTTTGATAATGGTGATAACCCTTCCCTGATGGTAACTGGGTACATAATCTGTGTATTATACACATACTTTTCTATGGTTCTTTAGATTGTAATTCCAACATCCACCCTCATGGATGGCACACTGGTGTTCTGCCTCAGTCACTGACTGACATTTTTAGGGCAAATATGTGACTTTCAGGAGGAGTGCTGAGTAATAATGACAAGACTGGATGCCACAAGCGACTTCAACAGCTTCAGATGCAGCAGAGATGCAAATATAGTGATTAGCCTGTGGCAGTATTTGCAGCCTGTGGTGCCATTCAGACAGCTAGGACAGAGGTTTTATGTAAAACTTTATGTACTCATATAGAGGAAATTGGAGCCAAATGCATTCAGGGCATGAATCACTTTTTTACATCTTTACTGAGGAAAATGTAGCTTTTACTGTAATTCATTAGATATTTCCAAGGAGTTCTGAAAATATATTATCGCACACATGAAGCAGAGAATCAAAAAATACTTTTAATCCTGGCACAGTTGCTGTAGCAGTGGCATCAGGTGCCAGCAGTGTGGCTGAGCAAAGACCTGACAGACTGGGAGACACTTTAGACCAAGACTTTATATATCCTTAAATCACAGCAGGAGGGGTTTGCTGTATTGTAGTTATGCCACTATCTAACAGTAATAATCACTTTATGTCAGACTTTAAGAGCCAGTAATTATTAATGACACCATATTAAAGCACACAAAAAGATGCCTACCACACATCAACACAACATTAGGCTAACACATAAGGCTTGGCAAATGCTTCCACATTGTTGTTTTATGGCATTATAGTGTCTAACCTTCCCCTGATCTGCTCAAACTCTGGCCCTGATCTGCCCAAATCCCACCACTTTGACTGTAAACCCTGCCTCTTTTGAAACAGCCCAGGCCCGCAGCTTGGACTGGCCCCTGACAGAGTGCTTCCTGCCCCTCCCCATGTCTTGCCATCTATAGAAACAATTGATATTATCTGTCTATCTATCTATATAGAAAAAGGCTGAGGCACACACTTATAGGGGTTACAAGTGGGGTGCAAATCAGAGAGATAATATGAATATGTAAAAAAATGCTGATGCACACCAGGAAAATGTTATCAAAAAAAGATACTCATTTTATTTACTCAATTTATTTGGATCATGTCCACATTTTCCTATCATCTATCTATCTATCTATCTATCTATCTATCTATCATCTATCTATTTATCTATCTATTCTAGCTTATCCTGACTGCATATTCCATTAAAACAATGTTGCAGAAATCAGCTCCCCTCAACATAATTTGCATTATATTTGTGATTTAAACTTTTCTTCTCCTTTATATGGAAAAAAATGTCACCAATTTTTGGTAATAGGAATTTTTTAGGGTGTAAACCTATCACTTATGTAGTTGCCATGTAGCATAACTCTGCTGCATGGCAAATGCTAATTTGACTCAGTGTACATACCCTTAAAGTTGTTGTAGAAATTGTGTTACTTTAAAAAAATCCTTTGTGCCAGACATGCCCTATAAGATATGGAAATCTTATTGGCCCAGGGATGGCTAATAGTAAATAAAAACACTTTATAAAACACCACAACAAATAATGGAGTGTTTATATATTATTCATTCTTAGGACTTTAGGCCACCTTAGGCTTTGTACAGTCTGACAGCAACCATGCCATCATGTCAACTTCTATGTTCATTTGTATTGCATAATGCACTGATTCTTAACCTCTGGGTCAGATCCAAAATTGGGTCCCCATGTTGTTTAGAGTTCCCATGAATGATCCTTTTTGGTGTGGTGGCATTTCCTTTTGCAACAGACTATAGCAATAAAAAGGTGACAGCTAATTGATTTTAAACAAAATCTTGGGTTCTGAAATGATAATCCACTTAATTTGGATCCTCTTCAAAAATGTTGAAAAACACTTGCATAAAGCTTCGATAAGATGTAAATAGACATGCAATTTGTAATACTACCACTAGATGTTGCTCTATGGTTGTTTAAGAACATGTAGGCCAGTGTTTTTCAACCTTTTTTGGGCAAAGGCACACTTGTTTCATGAAAAAAATCACGAGGCACACCACCATTAGAAAATGTTAAAAAATTTAACTCTGTGCCCAGCAGCAGTGCCCCCCTAGTACACTGGTGCCCAGCAGCAGTGCCCCCCTAGTACATTGGTGCCCAGCAGAAGTGCCCCCCTAGTACATTGGTGCCAAGAGCAGTGCCCCCCTAGTACATTGGTGCCAGCAGCAGTGCCCCCCTAGTACATTGGTGCCCAGCAGCAGTGCCCCCCCTAGTACATTGGTGCCAAGAGCAGTGCCCCCCTAGTACATTGGTGCCCAGCAGCAGTGCCCCCCTAGTACATTGGTGCCAAGAGCAGTGCCCCCCTAGTACACTGGTGCCCAGCAGCAGTGCCCCCCTAGTACATTGGTGCCCAGCAGCAGTGCCCCCCTAGTACATTGGTGCCAAGAGCAGTGCCCCCCTAGTACATTGGTGCCCTGCCTACGGCACACCAGGCAACATCTCGCGGCACAGAACAGTGGTTGAAAAACGCTGATGTAGGCAATTGCTGTATCGTTTATTAAAATATAATAAAACCCCTAAAGCAAATACAATATTTAGCTTTTTTAAATATAAGCAATTTAATTAAGTTCAATAAGAGTGATTAAATCAAACAATTGTATATAGTGATATGCACAGGCTGGGTTTCAGGAAGTAAAATCCTATACTTGCACTAAGGCAGGGGTCCCCAACCTTTCTTACTCGTGAGCCACAGTCAAACGTAAAAAGACTTGGAGAGCAACACAAGCACCATAAAAGTTTATGGAGGTGCCAAATAAGGGCTAAGATTGGCTATTAGGCAGCCTCTATGCACCCTATCAGCTTACAGGAGGCTTTATTTGGTAGTAAATCTTGTTTTTATTCAACCTAAACTTGCCCCCAAGTCAGGAATTCAAAAATAACTCCCTGGTTTGGGGGCACTGAGAGCAACATCCAAGGGGTTGGGAAGCAACATGTTGCCCCTGAGCCACTGGTTGGGGATCACTGCACTAAGGTAACTATGTCACTTGAAAATCATTTACACTACTAATAGAATGCAAGTTTCTGGGCTGCACTGATAAAAAAATAATTGCATTTAAACATGTATAACTCATGCAATTAATGTCCTAATTTGAAAGCCTTGACCATCTTTTGATTTCCTATTACATTATATTTAGGTATTTATTTAAATACCTAAATTAGATATGATGATAATAACCAGATGCCTATGTGCCAAGCAGCCCCCCACACAGCATAATGTCCTTAATAGATGTCCTTGTGGCTCACTCTGGTATATTAACATGCAGTATCTTCAAAACCCAGTCATTACACTTAAATTAACCACCTTGTTTTGTATTGCCCTTTTTTAGAAGCTGTATCCTTGAAGAGATAAGTTTGCCATATGCTTGCTAATAAAAACCATGAACCAAAGATTCTTGCTGTGGGGTTACTATCCAGGCCCATATCCAGGTACCGTCAATACTGATTCACCAAATACTTATTCGAATACTAATTCATTGAATGGCTATGCTGGGAACTTCATCTACTGGTGCACTTTATCTGATGAGAATGTCATTACTCCTATGCCATCAGTGCATTGTAATGTCACTTCAATGTCTGATTTGTCGACCTCGACAAATGAGTAGATCATACAAAGGGGGATATTTATTAATACACGAACGCTCCTAGCGTATTTTCTGCAACTTTTTTGTACCTTGTGCGACTTTTTCGTACTTTGCGACATTTGTTGTGCCGAGTACAAAAGTTTCAGATTCATTCAAGCTTCGGTATTGTGACTTTCCTTGGGCCAGGTTGGAGCTGCAGAGTGCCATTGATTCCTATGGGAGGCTTCCAAAATCATGCACAGAAGGATCAAAGTCGGAAAGGTTTTCCCGCTGTCTACAATCGCTCAGTATGAAAATTTCTGATCGCCAATATGATATTATCGTGACTAATACGATTTTTTCGTAGGCATTTTTGTGATATTTGCAATCTTCAGAAATTATCGGATCCAATCCAAATTTTTCCCATTCGGGATTCGAACTCTTGATTACATGAATGTGCCCCAAAGTATGGCTAATTCTACACTCTCAGAAAAGGGTATGCTATATACATTGAGGTGTGCATACAGGGGGATGGTGGGTAGCCTAGGGTGCTCAGCTGGCTTGGCCCACCTCTGGTTCTTTCATTAGTCTTAAAGGGGACCTGTCATCCTATCAAATAAATCCAAACCTCTTTTATCATTAGTTGAGCAAAATAAACTTTACTTACATTGTATAAATTATATAAATCTTGTTTCCTTTGGTCTTTGGATTTACAATCACAGCAAGCAGGCAGGTGCCATTTTGTAGACATTGTTATTAAAGCAAGTTTTGTATCACCGCAAAATCTTGTGTATGTACCAGAATGAAGAGAGATGGGGAACAAGAGGAGTGCAATGAAATCCAATGAAAGTGCTAAATTGAAAATATAAGCAACCTCAGGCATTGAGGCTGGGTAGGCAATATATAATAGCTGAGGTTAAAATACATTTATAACAGGTATGGGTGTTTTAATAAAAAATTAGAATTTGGTTTTTATGTTTAATTTGCAAAGGACTTTTTTTATACAGCTTTTTATGTGTGGGTGACAGGTCCCTTTAGTGGTCATGCCAATTAATCTGCATTGAAACCCACACCCCTGTTACAGTGGCTAGTGTTTCCATAGAAATATCATATACAGTATTCCCACTATGTATGGCATGTACACCACACTAAATTATATTTCTTTATCATCCTCTTTAAGGAACAAGTGGAGTGGTGCTGGATACACAGTAGACGTGTTAAAGGGCATGTTCACTTTTAGACAATAGTCTGAACTTGAAGAGCCCCTGTCAGAAAGTCTCTCTCCTCTGCCCTCTCCTCTTTCTTTTGAAGGGATTGCTGACACCAAATTGCATTTTGTCCAAACAGTAAGTTGACACTGAACTGGTTACTGTGCATGACTTCCCTCTCCTGCTTTTTTTGCATTTCATTGATCTGATTGGCTGAATCTCGTCAGCCAGTAGTATCAATGAAGTGCAAATGAAGCAGGAAAGGGAAGGCATGCACAGTAACCAGTTCAGTATCAACTTCCTGTTAGGGCAGAATGTGAGTTGGTGTCACATTCCCTTCCAAAGAGAGAGGAGAGAGAAGAGGAGAGAAAGTTATAGCAGCGCTGATCCTGGTTTGTAGCTTCAAACCCTTTTTTGTACCGTATATACTCGAGTATAAGCCGATCCGAATATAAGCCGAGGTACCTAATTTTACCTAAGAAAACTGGAAGAACCTAAGAAAACTGGAAAAACACGTAGCTCACCTCAATAGCATGCAGGCTTGATGTTCCATTGCCTGCCTGCTTCAAACAGTTCCATTCCTGCCTGCTTGTAAAGGCTCTCCCTCCCCCTCACCATTAGAGACAGACGCAGACACCGGAGCTAAAAACAGGGAGCGTGCAATGTCACGCTGGGGGGTGGGGCAAGGAACCAGGAAGGAGCGGAGCACAGAAGAGCACACAGGGAATCAGGTAGCAGAGGGTGTTAGTTGGAGTATAAGCCGAGGGTTAATTTTTCAGCACATTTTAGGTGCTGAAAAACTCGGCTTGTACTCGAGTATATATGGTAATAAAGATAATTTACAAAAAAAAACATTTCTGACAGTGGTTGTTCAAATTCTGACTGTTGTCTGAAGGTGAACATCCCCTTTAAATCTGCATAGTGAATTAAGTTTAATCACAAATGGCAATAAATAGTTTGAGTGTTTGAACACTGGATCTCCCTCCTCAGTTATGAACTAAAACAATTTTTACAAGTTAGTTGTTGTTGTTGTGTGCAGTATACATTATGGACACAGAGGTCCTTACTGAAGGTATGGGTCAAATTTGACATAGTCACTGAATAACCAGTAACCAATGATCAGGTGGATGTTTCCAGGGTTGTTTTTCATGTGTTGGCATGAGTTTATAGGATATGCTCCACCAGACTAATTAAACCCCCACTGGCAAATCCTTTTTACAGAACATGAGGAACAACATGGAAATAAACACAAATGGCTACAATATTTGCTGATTTTCCTTTTACCTTTAGATATAAGATCTGACCTGGTGATAAATATCCCTGAAGAAATAGTCCACTATTATATAGTAATCATGTGCAAGTTCTAGGAAGATCAAGGGCATTTCTGGGCAAAAACAAAATGCATCCGTTGATGGCTTTATGTCAATACCAGAAAGAAATTCTAATGATATGTACATTGTGATGGACAGACTCATAAACAATCTAATGGTCTTCATTATCCATAAGTCACAAGAACCAGTAAATTATCTAATTAAAAGTAGGCACAGAGTGTTTTTTTTAGTATTGCCTTCTCAGCAAGTAAGAATTTAGATGTAGAGAGCAGAAAATGCATGCTTAATCAAAGTAGAGATGGACAAAGTTGTGCTTTGTGTGTGAGACAAGGCTAATTATGGCCCACACAGATTTATAGCACATATGGGTTTGATTTAAAGATATTCATATATATATAATACTTATAACAAAGTTTACTAAACCACCTTTTGATATTGCATATGAATGTGTAACCATGGTGATGTTTGAATGCCAAACACAATTATCCTGAAAGCAATGCTGACCCTGCTGTCAAATGATATTGAGTGAAGGCAAGTGACAAGACTGAATTATATCCATAGTGACAGCAAGACATAATAACACAATGCCATGTCTAAATGCATAAATATTAGTAAACAACACTGAATGTAATAACTAACAGGTGCAAACTATTTAGTTTATAGGGGGTACTACTGGAAAAGGGGTGTCTCAGTAAATGTCTTAAAACACATCCTTAAAAAAGAAATATTTTAGTACATCCTTACAGTTTTCTCCACTGTAACCTAATACATAATCTGTAAATAAAATTAAAAGAAAAAATCCCTTCCTAACATTTTACTCAGTCCCAAGGTCCCTTCCTATCACTGTACTCAATTCCAAAAGCCGTTCCTATTATAGTACTCAATCCCAAAGTAAGGCTCTGCTGCAGTTTGATCTGGCAACTCCCTGGTTGCTGGCTGTACTCCCAAACCACTGACCCAGGAGAGCAGCCAGCAAGTGTGTGTCGTCTTTTCATCTGTTTCTCTGGCTTTGTTAAATCACCTTATCTTATTGGGTTGGTGGGGTCAGCCAATCAGGGCTGACTCTTCCCTATATAAGCCCAACCCTCCTCACTGCTGGTGCCCAAGTATTGGCCTTATATCTGAGCAATGTGCCATGACCTTAGCCCTCTCTTTCTTTGCTTTGGATCCCATTCCTGCCCTTGCTCTGCCCTTGTTTTTATCCCTGTTCCTGCACTTGTCTTGTCCTTGTTTCACCCCTGTACTTGTTCTATCCTGTTCTTGTTCTTGCCTTAGTTCATGTCCTGCTCCAGTCCCTTAGGGTGAAGACACACTGGGCTACTAGTAGCAGCTACTTTTTCATGGCTACAAAACTCCAGAAAATCTCCTGCCATAGACAATACTGAGAACTGCCTTTGCTAAAACACATGTAGAGACTGTTATCAGTAAATGATCATCATTGTCTGTATTAGTAGTAGGGATGTAGCGAACATCGCCAAAAATGTTCGCGGACCCGTTCGCGGACTTTCGGCAAAACTCGCGAATATTCGCGAAATTTGCGAACCCCATAGACTTCAATGGGAAGGCGAACTTTAAAACCTAGAAAAGCCATTTCTGGCCAGAAAACTGATTTTAAAGTTGTTTAAAGGGTGCCACGACCTGGACAGTGGCATGCAGGATTAAGCAAAAAAATAACGCCAAAAAAAAAAACGCAAGCTATTCCTATGTATACGCAAAGGCGAAAAACCGAAGCGAAAAAACGCGGCGGAAAAAACCGAGGCGAAAAAACATGGCGCAAAAAAAACGCGGCGAACCCAAAATGGCGAACATCGCCAATAGTTCGCGAATTTCCGCATTCGCGAACACCCGATGTTCGCGCGAATTAGTTCGCCGGCGAACAGTTCGCTACATCTCTAATTAGTAGCCACAACAAATATCTGCTACTAGTAGCTCCATGTGTCTTCACCCTTAACCCTCTCCACCCCACTCTCTCCAGTCACTGATTCTTTGGCCTCTCCTTCCTGCACACACTCTGTCACACTTAATCCTTTGAGATAATTGTGATTTTTGTGCATGCTATATGAGTACTAAGGCATGCGAAATTATGAATCGGTACTTAATTATCAAACCCTTTTTAATGCATAAAACTATGCATTAAGTGTTATCAACCTTAAGCGCCCCTAAGCGTTGAAAAGTAGGGTACTGTTTTATTTACTGTTTTATTAGTACAGATAAAAACAAAATCATTTTTTTTTAAAATTGAATGATTTGATTAATACTCTATGGGGAATGCCTTCCCTTGATTTGTGGCTTTCTGGATAACGGATCTCCAGATAACAGATCCCAAATCTGTAAAAATCACTGTATTTTTGGCCGTACTGCAGCCATTTCTAAGAATTCCTGTGTAATAATCCTAATTATTTGCAACTTCAGAAAATCTTGTGCAAGTTGCAGCATAAATTTTGATTAGTTGGGGATAGTATCACTAAGTCCATTGCACATGTAGATACAACCATGTAAGGGAACCACTGAACTCCCAGCAGCTTAAGGCAGGTTTAAGTTTCAGGATAAACCCTTTTCCTTGCAACTATTACACAACTGCATGGAATTCTTCAAACCCCCTTGTACCAGTGCATCAATGCCAGGGGCAATTTTCCAGGAGCGAGTGTAGGCGTTAGTACCTTTGTAAATAAAACTTAATTGTTATCAATTTTTCTCCTTGCTATTGTGTTTGTCCATGAGCGCTATAGTGTACATAACAAGGTGCAGATATATATCAGACAACTCTCTCGCTACACTACGCTATCTGCAGTTATGCACAGGCACAGCAATCACCAATACGACACAAATGAAAAAGCCCTGGGACACCAATTTGCAGAGATTTAATCTATATGATGGTATAACATTGCTGGCAGTGATAGTTTGTTTTTCCCCGTTTTCAGCTGATCCATCCTTTGCATGCAAATAGAGATGGATACAGCAACTAGTGAATCAGTAGTGTATGGTATGTGTCATTGCATCCTCCTCTCCAATGCTGCTTAGTAACCATCCACTAGGAAGAAATCATTTCTCCTCCCCTCTAATTTCTGATTCTTGGTAGCAGTGCACCAGGTTTACTGGCGTAGATTCTTTTCAAAGCAAACATTTCAGCAGTTTCCCTGATCCTTCCAAAACAAAGAGGCTGAACTCCACGTTGATCTCTTGGTAAGGATATTTACAGCAGCATTGTGATTTAATACTATATCTTTGCGCAGTTGTCATGAGTCTGCAGTTGTATCTCCCTGATATATACTATAGTGCTTTGGTGCATGTTTGTAATTGTATCTCATATTAGAACGTGTATGAAACCTGTATGAAGCCTCATTAGATGTAAGTTTAGCTCAGGAGTAGTGAAAGCTGGAGCTGTGTGTGTTTCTCTGCAGTGCTCATTCTCACGTGTGAATGTTCATTCATAGAATCCGGAATACGCTCAGGTTCTCATTGTATATTATTTCTAGCTACGTCAAAGTATGTATATTCTAAACATGATTTGTTTCCAGTTTCTCAGCATGATAAGGATATTTCTTTGATTATTATAGTAATCCTGTTTCAGACAAACTACTGTATAAGGTATTGCAGAACTCTGTCATGCAAAATGCTGATGAAGTGTTAATTCATGTTCTGTTCAAGAAAGGCACATTAACTGGTGCTCCGTTTGTAATATGGAAATGGATGAACACATATTTTAGCTATGAAATTAGCTATGAAATGATTTGTCTTACTCTGTGTGTTCATTCAAGATGCAGCATCTACTCTTTAGGTGTTTTATTGTAAAACTCTTAAGCAAACACACACACAGGTAAATGAGGCAGCCACTATTTATATTTATATATTTACATTTATATATTTTTTACATTTGTTGTTGAAAGTCATTTGTTCTTTTTTTGTTCACCATAAAAAAGCGAAACAACTGTAATGTTAAATGCTTTACATATTACAGCAAGTGAGCAGTAACACAGCTTGTGAGCAGAGGTATCACAGTAAATGTTCAGATATTGGTGCATTGCTTCTCCCCTCAAGGCCAAATTCATTTGGTTGCGAGATGGCCAGCCTTGGGAAAGTAAGTGTACCTTGATAAAAAAAAAATGTGCTTTTCATTAAAATACATTGATATGCTGTTTTTCAGTGATTCGTTTCAATGAAAGCTTTTTTGTTTGTTTTTTTTATTGCTCAAGGCAAAAGAAACAAGCTTAGTTACACCAGCTCAGACAGATGAGCCATCACCATCACCTTGGCTCATAATCCACTGTCTAAATGTTGGCATATTTATATAGCGCTGGCCCAAGCCAGACTGCCTATCCACCCCCCCCCCCCGCGCACGTGTATGTGAGCACATGTGCGAAAAAGAGCACTTATGCGCCAATGCTGAAAATGGGGGTGGGGGGAACAAGGGGTAGGTAAAAAAGACACATGCCTATTGCTCCCCCACCATTGCACCCTAGGCACGATAGATATAGATAGAGAGATAAAGATAGATAGATAGATAGATACAGTAGATAGATAGATAGATAGATAGATAGATAGATAGATAGATAGAGAGATAAAGATAGATACACTGATGATAGATTAGCCTTACAGTCAAGGGTAATGCTCCTTTTTGTTCCTGTATATAAATATATATAACCAGTGGTGTAACAGTCTCTGCTGGGCCCCTCTGAAAAAAGAAGAAAAAAATTGGTTCTGTGCAACTTACAACCTAAGCTGCCCCTTTCTGCATTGGTATTCATTGCTCCCCCACACTCTCACTCTGCGAGAGTAGACAGGCATAAAAGAGTAGGTAAGATTTAAAAATGGAACCTTTTAACTATTATTATAATTATTAACATGTATTTATAAAGAGCAAATATATTCCACAGCGCTGTACAATATGTGTATTTCATACATTGGACATACAGAGTTACATACAAAGCAACCAATAAGAGGTCAAGAGGGCCCTGCCCAAATGAGCTTACAATCTGTAAGGAGAAATGTTTGAGACACAAGGGTATTGCTTTTAGCAGCCTACTGAGGTTATGCTAAACTGATGATGGTAAGCTTCTCTAAATAAATGTGTTTTTAGAGATCTTTTGGAGGCAGAAAGATTGGGAAAAAGTCGGATAGATTGTGGGAGCGAATTCCAGAGAAGGGGGGGCAGCCCTTGGAAAGGCTTTAATGCGAGTGTGTGAGGAGGTAATGAGAGATGAGTTGAGAAGTAGGTCAGTAGAGGAGTGTAACAAGAGATATCTAGAGATAAAATCGGAGATGTAGGGTGCTTTAAATGAGAGGGTCATATGTTAGAATTTTATTCTGGATGGTAGGCGACCAACATTTCTTTGCACTAGAACTGAGGTGCCTAATCTCTGGGGCTGCCCTACCAGGGGGCCCAAATCTATCTGTACTGGGCCAACATGAAGGTGGGGACTGTTTTTTATGGTGATTTTATACTTTTGTATGTCAGTATGTACAGAAAGTGATTTTCATTTATTTGTAACTTTGCAATGAGTTTAGGCAGGGCTGTCCAACTGGAGGCCCACCAGCCGGATGTGGGCCTCCAGAGGACATTTATGGCCCCAGTCTGCTCAAAGGCTCCCTAGACATCACTGTATGTGTATGACATCATCATTTTAATTTAATCTTGCCCTCAACCATACTATATGAGATATTATTGGCCCACCACATGTAAGCTGGACAGTACTGAGCAAAGGGGTATCGACTATACATGGGCAACAAAGGGGGCTTGAATCCAAAGAGTGTATAAACCACTGCAACAGGAGCAGCTAATTCTTTTATTAGCCAACTTTATTTCACAAGAATATTTCTTATAGTACTGATTGCCGTTTAACAAAAGTACCACATTTGTATAGCCAGGTAAAATAATACCTTTATTATTATATTGGAATATTTTAATGACTCTACAACTTAAAGTTGCTAAAAACAAAACTGAATGGACTGCTGTTACCATTACATATACTGCATAAAGTAAGTCTTTATGGGCACTTTTAGCATACAGGGCCAGTGATATTAGAAAACTGTACCTAAACACCAGCCTTTCCTTACTTAGATCTTTGTTCCCTTCGCCATTAGGCGTTCTGCACTTGCTCAGTAAGTAGGTTTCGCCTGGTTTACTCTACAGCACATGTGCATTTTCACAAGGAATGTAAAAGTAAAAAAAAAGTGCGCACAGTAGGCACAGAACTAAGATTTAGGCTGGTGTGGTTTCTCCTAACAGAAGCACCAGACTTAGAAAAAAATTTAGCAATCTATTTCACTGGGGGGTGTCTAATATTATGGCACCCCCCCAGTGAAATAGCCTTTGCATGTCTTTTAAATACACTTAGAACTACTGTTCTGAAATATTTATTTATTCATGTTATATTTATTATTCACTTACAATATAATTAAAAGCTGAATTAGAGTCTGCACCCCCTTACTTCTGCAGCCTGTATGTTTTCAGGCTCACCAGAGCATGTCAGACACAGTCACATCTTTCTCCTTATATCAGGCCCATTAACAGTCTAATAACTACCATGCTAATTAATTTTTAATTACCTTTTGTGTTTACAATACAACTCCTAAGCAGCTTTTTTCATTTTTCAATTTATCAAGCCCAGTCCCAGCTAATTAAACTAACTGCCAGATCCCTGCGAGAAACATTTTGGTACCGAGAATAGATTTTTCACTTCTAATTGAGTTAAACATGGTAACACTTTCTTTTAGGTTTAGCGTAAGCACCAAATTGTAAATGATCTGCCCAACAGTTATTTGCTAGCTCTTATTAAGCATAAAATGCAGCATTACTCATTTATTGTTCATTTAGTTTCATGTTTTAACTATTGAAGTGGGCTTTAAACAAGTGCCCCCTCCATAGGGGCAAAGAGCTTACTAGTTTTGAAAGTACTGTGTGTAGGCCTTAAGATCAGAAGAAGCCAAGACCTCTCATAAACATATTAGTCTATATTATATATACTATATATATATATATATATCATATCCTCAGATCTGTAAGGTTTGTATGCTCTATAAAATTAGAAGGAATATAAAACACATAAGAATAAAGTTGGTGTTAGTTGCAAATATTTAGATAATTACAGTTTCACCAAATATTCTGCAAATAGATTAGACTGGTTATGTGCAATATGCTTGTTATAATAAAGTTTCTAAATAATAAAGTGCTTTCTGTGACTACCTTGTGGTAGGCATGTGAATTTCCGGGTAGCAGAGCGAGTGGAGAACAGGCATTTCTATACTGGTTCAGTGCAAGTGGGTCAAGAGCATCAACACCTTGTGACTGCAATGATGCTGGAATTCTGGGAAAAACACAGGATTGTGGGCAAAAAACAGCCTTGCGGTGGTAAATGAGCCCTATAGACTCATATGTTAGTGCTATAAAAGTCATATGTAATGGGCACATTTATGTTAGCTTATATTGTGCAAAGATGGATGCCAGTCCACACCATTACCAGAGCAAGTAATGCCACCTTAGTCCACATTTAGCTTTTACATTCTGAATGGCCAGTTACTATTGAAAGGAGTCAATTCTTTGAAGCACCAATCTTTTGTAACCCCTGCCCTCTCCTGAAAAATATTATATCCACTGCCAGATTCTCAACAGGCTCCCTTCTGTGCATGTGCAATGAAAGCCTATCTAAGGTCCTAACCCTGTGTGCATGCTTCTGTATGAATTGGGATTGTGTAGGGGACCACACAGTAAAAAAACAAATGAGGGGGTCATTTTCCCTTTAATGTCTAATAAAACGATCCCTCTACCTTAATCTGTAGTTGTTTCTCATTTCATTTAAGGAATTATCAAAACATTTGCAAGTTTGCAGACGTTAAAATACCATACACTAAGGAATTCAACAGCACCCACCTTGTGCATGATTTATGGAGTTCCCTGCCTTGTTCATTGTCCAGTTCAGCAGTATAATCATATGGGACCTTTATTCTAACCTATGCAGATGCAAAAAGCAGTGCTATTTGCAATCTTTCCACCAAAAAAGAATGTTTTGCGCAGAATTCCAGCATTATTGTGCACTTGGGTGTAATAGGCAAACAGAGCCCTGTATTTTATGTCTGGTCAATGGCAGGTGTAAAGTATAGGATTGCAAGCTACACCTTGCCAAGGGGAAAACACAGGGCAGTTAATGAAATCACTGGTGTGAGGTGCAGCCATTTAGGGGCTGATTTACCAATGTCTGAATTAAAATTTTTGTAGCAAATTTTTTTGCACTACATCTAACAAATTCAAATTAGGGTTTCCAAAACTCAAATATTCATCAAGTGCAAACATTTTTAAAAACTCCAGTGTAAAACTTTTGCATCAAATATCTTGTGAGTTCATGCAGAAGTCGATAGGAGTTGCCGTAGCAAAATGTAAGTGGTTTTTTACATTTTTGTTAGAGATGTAGTCTCATTGAAAATGATGAGTAGAATGCAAATTTGCTGCATTGCATTGTTTTTTCACAGTTTGGTTGGATGGAATTTTTTTTATATTCAAGTTTTTTTAAGAAACAAGCACACAGAGTTTGGTAGGTTTTAGAGTTTATTCAAATTAGAAAAAAAATCCCAAATTTGAATTTTGATAAATAAGCCCCCTTATGTATGGTAACTATACTGGTTATTATGCCTAGTACTTGCACCCATACTAGCAAATGTGGCCCTTGGTTAAATAGTTTACACAGTAATACTGAAATATACCCAGCGTCTTCTGTACTCTGATTGCTAGAGCATCTGATGGCACTGTTGAATAAACAGTGCCATCAGATGCTCTAGCAATCAGAGTACAGAAGACGCTGGGTATATTTCAGTATATTCCTCTGCTACAATCTGGATATGATCATGGACACTAGGGGGCCCATTTACTTACTCACGAACGGGCCGAATGCGTCCGATTGCGTTTTTTTCGTAATGATCGGTATTTTGCGATTTTTTCGGAAAATTATCACGACTTTTTCATTACCAATACGATTTTTGCGGAAAAACGCGAGTTTTTCGTAGCCATTCCGAAAGTTGCGATTTTTTCGTAGCGTTAAAACTTGCACAAAAAGTTGCGATTTTTTCGTAGTGTTAAAACTTGCGCAAAACGTCATGCCTTTTAAGTTTTAACGCTACGAAAAAAACGCAACTTTTCGCGCAAGTTTTAACGCTACGAAAAAATCGCAACTTTCGGAATGGCTACGAAAAACTCGCGTTTTTTTTCGCGCAAATCGTATTGGTAGCGAAAAAGTCGCGATAATTTCCGAAAAGTCGTAAAGGCGCCGAAAAAATCGCAAAAAATATACGAAAAAGTCGCAAAATGTTCGTTTTCCAATCGGAATTTTTCCAATTCGGATTCGAATTCGTGGGTTAGTAAATCAGCCCCTAGGTGTGATCAACTAAGCAATAGATTAATATTGCAATCTGAGTCAGCACAAAAACATCACTTATCATCTCACTGTTTATTTAAGCAGCTTTCCGTTTCCTTTCCAGTGCACGTGTATAAACAAGATGCTCAGAGCCAGAACAGGCACATGATGCACAGGTCATTATAGCATATTAGTATTTCCAGCTCTGCTGTTAAGTCCAGAGCCTGATACTATAATTAGTAATAAACAAGTTTGATCTGTTTATTTAGATACATTGTATACACAGGGGCACAGCAAATTGCATGAGATACATTTGTGTTTATAAGGCTTTGTTTTAATACACACATTTTTCCAAATTCACCTTTTATTATTATCCTTTATTATCCAGGGGTGCTGCTACAATGAGGCAAGCTGAGAACCTTGCCTCAGACGGAAGCACCCTGCAAGTTACCAGGAATGGCAAAAAGCCCCCCTTACCCTGCTCCAAAGCTTGAATGGTAAACGCTGGGGCCAGGGGGATGGCATCTGATGGGCCACCTTGGGGTGGCAAGGGGCCCAGGAATGCCTTTGCACCATAATATTCATCTGTTTGTGCATTATTCATTTGTGTGCGATGTAATAAAAGACAATAAGGGCTATAGCATTGGAGACAGACTGGTGCTGTTGCCCATGGCAACCAATCAACAATAAGGGGTATATTTATCATGATGTGTAGCAAGTGGAATAAAACATCACCGATGATTTTGCTCCTAGAAGCCAATCAGATGGTTTGCTTTAACTTTCTAACTGTTGAAATCGAATTGCTGATTGGTTGCCCTGGGCAACATCACCGGTAATGCTTCACTCCACTTTTTACACAGCATGATAAATATACCCCTTAAGATTTAAACGTTCACCTACAAATTAGAAAACAAAAGCAAAGATATGATTGGTTGATATAGGCAACCTCACCAGTGATGTTTGTCTCCAATGTTAAGAAATACGCCCCTTAGTGTCTTGTTAATAAATACATCCCTAAGTTTTTCCAAAAGCAGCATCCCATAGCAACCATCAGCAGGAGGCACTTACTGGTAACCTGTTTAAATACAAACATCTTATTGGTTGCTATGGGTTGCTGCTCCTGGGCAAACTTAGTGCTTTTTATTACATATGGGGGATATACAGGTCCTTTTAAAAAAATTAGCATATTGTGATAAAGTTCATTATTTTCTGTAATGTTCATTATTTTCTGTATTAGACTTTCATATATTTTAGATTCATTACACACAACTGAAGTAGTTCAAGCCTTTTATTGTTTTAATATTGATGATTGTGGCATACAGCTCATGAAAACCCAAAATTCCTATCTCAAAAAATTAGCATATTTCATCCGACCAATAAAAGAAAAGTGTTTTTAATACAAAAAAAGTCAACCTTCAAATAATTATGTTCAGTTATGCACTCAATACTTGGTCGGGAATCCTTTTGCAGAAATGACTGCTTCAATGTGGCGTGGCATGGAGGCAATCAGCCTGTGGCACTGCTGAGGTGTTATGGAGGCCCAGGATGCTTCAATAGCGGCCTTAAGCTCATCCAGAGTGTTGGGTCTTGTGTCTCTCAACTTTCTCTTCACAATATCCCACAGATTCTCTATGGGGTTCAGGTCAGGAGAGTTGGCAGGCCAATTGAGCACAGTAATACCATGGGCAGTAAACCATTTACCAGTGGTTTTGGCACTGTGAGCAGGTGCCAGGTTGTGCTGAAAAATGAAATCTTCATCTCCATAAAGCTTTTCAGCAGATGGAAGCATGAAGTGCTCCAAAATCTCCTGATAGCTAGCTGCATTGACCCTGCCCTTGATAAAACACAGTGGACCAACACCAGCAGCTGACATGGCACCCCAGACCATCACTGACTGTGGGTACTTGACACTGGACTTCAGGCATTTTGGTATTTCCCTCTCCCCAGTCTTCCTCCAGACTCTGGCACCTTGATTTCCGAATGACATACTTTGGACCACTGAGCAACAGTCCAGTGCTGCTTCTCTGTAGCCCAGGTCAGGCGCTTCTGCCACTGTTTCTGGTTCAAAAGTGGCTTGACCTGGGGAATGCGGCACCTGTAGCCCATTTCCTCCACACGCCTGTACACGGTGGCTCTGGATGTTTCTACTCCAGACTCAGTCCACTGCTTCCGCAGGTCCCCAAGGTCAGGAATCGGTCCTTCTCCACAATCTTCCTCAGGGCCCAGTCACCTCTTCTTGTTGTGCAGCATTTTCTGCCACACTTTTTCCTTCCCACAGACTTCCCACTGAGGTGCCTTGATACAGCACTCTGGGAACAGCCTATTTGTTCAGAAATTTCTTTCTGTGTCTTACCCTCTTGCTTGAGGGTGTCAATGATGGCCTTCTGGACAGCAGTCAGGTTGGCAGTCTTACCCATGATTGCGGTTTTGAGTAATGAACCAGGCTGGGAGTTTCTAAAAGCCTCAGGAATCTTTTTAAGGTTTTTAGAGTTAATTAGTTGATTCAGATGATTAGGTTAATAGCTCATTTAGAGAACCTTTTCATGATATGCTAATTTTTTGAGATAGGAATTTTGGGTTTTCATGAGCTGTATGCCACAATCATCAATATTAAAACAAGAAAAGGCTTGAACTACTTCCGTTGTGTGTAATGAATCTAAAATATATGAAAGTCTAATGTTTATCAGTACATTACAGAAAATAATGAACTTTATCACAATATGCTAATTTTTTGAAAAGGACCTGTAGATAACAATAATTTTGCAAATGTAAATTCTGTTTAGTGTATATATTTATCCGCCACTTATTGTGGTGTAACTTAAATGCAGAGTGTGCACATAATATTTACAGTTTGTGATTATGCCATATTTAAAAATCTATTAAGGACAATCAAATACAAATGTGCAATTATGTTTGCCTTAAATACACTGATCCTTTCCAGCTTTATAAATATAAACATGCACAGGGCAAATATGTTCACTGTGCCAATAATTCTGTACTGCGCTATGTTAATATATGAAATCAGTTTTTGGAGTGGAAAATACACCTAAATGTAGGTAGAACATAGAATATTTATAGTATTCTAGCTGGAATTAAAACTTGGTACAGTGAGAGTGCAAGGAAGCAATGCTAACTACTTTGCCACTTTGGGGTTGGTTTGCAGGCAAATGTATTGCCAAGGTGCCACCTGGTGCTGACAACAACTGTGTTGTAGGATGGTGTCTTCACTGGGGAGTAACATCTTTGTTGCTAGATAAACCATTTTCATAAACTGAAAATTGAGACATCTTAGGGCATGCACATCACCAATCTGTCCAAAACCAAAACTATTTTCAGGTAAGACCACCCATTTGCAGACCCGGATTTGTGGAGAGGCCACAAAGGCCCGGGCCTAGGGCGGCACAATTTTGGGGGCGGCATGCCGCCCTGCCACACCAAAGTGTTGCCATTTTTCTCCCATGTGGAGCAATAGGGACCTCTCCCCACTGCTCCGTATGCTATCTTAAACTTTCGTGCATGCGCAAGGGTGGGGCGACGAATGGGGCTGGCCTAGAGGCGCCCGGATTTGTGTGGGGTTCGCATCAAGTGCTGGCCCAAACTGCCCAGTGTGCCTCTTCTGCCTACTGCACTGGTTGGCATCTACAATTCAGGACCATCCTATATAAAGAGGGACTATTGGAATGTATGTGTAGCTCTGATTTTTACATATTGTTACAATTTCTTCCAGTACATTAATAGTTAAACTACCAAACAAGGAGCATGGAAGTCTTTAGGTCTCATTTAAGAGGCAATATGCAAAGAACACAAACAGAGTGGCAAAAACAGAATGTAGACTAGAGCTTAGAATACCAATTGCTGCCATTGTGGACATGGCATAGTACAGTTGAAGCATTACGTTAGCTAGCAAAAAGCCCCCCAAAGATTTTGGCCAGAAGAATTCATTGGTACATTTTTATGCAAGTGAAATTAAGTTCCAAGCATTTTTATTTCTATAGCGCTGATTTATTGTTGGGTTTTTTTACCCCATGGTAAATCTTTTCTAGTAAAAACAGCAAACGGTCAAAAAATTCCTTTGTACTAAAGGCAATCTAAATCTCCACCAGTAAAACATTTTCATCATGCAATCAAGTGAAAATGCAAGAGAAGGAAATTTCCAGTGATTACACAATTTAAATGTTTTACTGGCTGACATTCAGACTTTTGTCAGACATTTTAATGCCTGCGCTGGAGAAAATTTAGTTATATTATTTATTACCTATTTTGAAACTAGTTGCGGTCATATACTAAGGGGCACATTTACTAATCCACGAAGCCCGAAAAGCGTCCGAATGCGTTTTTTTCGTAATGATCGGTATTTTGCGATTTTTTTGTAAATTGTCGCGACTTTTTCGTAGCCGTTACGACTTTTTCGTAGCCGTCGCACCGAGTACGAAAGTTTCGGATTCATTCAAGCTTCAGTATCGTGACTTTCCTTGGGCCAGGTTGGAGCTGCAGAGTGCCATTGAGCCCTATGGGAGACTTTCCTTGGGCCAGGTTGGAGCTGCAGAGTGCCATTGAGCCCTATGGGAGACTTTCCTTGGGCCAGGTTGGAGCTGCAGAGTGCCATTGAGCCCTATGGGAGACTTTCCTTGGGCCAGGTTGGAGCTGCAGAGTGCCATTGAGCCCTATGGGAGACTTTCCTTGGGCCAGGTTGGAGCTGCAGAGTGCCATTGAGCCCTATGGGAGACTTTCCTTGGGCCAGGTTGGAGCTGCAGAGTGCCATTGAGTCCTATGGGAGGCTTCCAAAATCATGCAAAGTCTGAAAGGTTTGCCCGCTCAATACGAAAAAGTCGCGACAATATACGAGCAAGTCGTAACGGCTACGAAAAAGTCGCGACAATTTGCGCAAGTCGCAATGGCTACGGAAAAGTCGTGACGGCGTCAAAAAAATCACAAAAAATACGTTCGTTCGTTTCCAATGCGATTTTTTCCCATTCGTGATTCGGATTCGTGGATTAGTAAATGTGCCCCTAAGGGTTGATATTTTTTTTACAATTTGTGTTTTTTTGCCAAAATATGATTTTTTTTTAAGGAAAAAACACAATTTTTTAATGATTTATTATGCAACAAAACCACAACAAATCCAAAAGCAAAAAATACTCCATCTAACACCTGTGGAGATCATGTGGAAGTCAATGGCAGGTGTCCCTTTTACAGCTGGAAGATCTTTCTTTGATTTGTGGTTTTAGGGATTTTCTGGGTATTTTTCATTTGTGTGTCATTTGTGTGAGTGACACTATGAAAAAGTTGCGATGTTCACATTTTTTTCCATGTCTTTTTTTTGTTCCTGCTATTTCAATTCGGATCTTTTGATAAATGACTGACATTTGTGGAAATGTGTTTAGTTGTGCTTTTAAAAACCTTTAAAACCATGAAAATCAATGTGTTTAAACAGAACTGGGGCAGTGTCTTAGTGCATCCCATTGGCTAAAACTGCCCTTTTACCTGGGATCAGAGCACCACGATTTTCACCTGTAGTTTGCAGCAGTGTATGTAGTAAAACAACATAAATCATTAGATTTTTCCATAAAAAGACACTTCAAAAAATGATTTATGAGCAATTTTCAGTGAAATACCTGTAATACCTATACCATGAAAAAAATGACAATTTATATATATATGGATTGATTACATTTGCCTATTTATTTAGCTTATAAGAAGCACTACTAATGTATATAGCTCTATTTCTGGTAAATAATTAGTGATATAAAAGAAGACTGAATGTGTTTATACATATGAATGGGAGCTACTATATTGCATACCTAAAGCAATATCTATCCAGAAGCAAGTTTTAATTCTATCAATTAAATCAATGTTGATATACATTATGTTTATAAATTTGAAATAGATTTTTCTGAAATGGTGGTAATATGAGCTTTGCTTTTTATTGTTGCGTTGCAATATTAAATGAAATTGTGAAGTAGAGTAATAGGTTAATTCAGACCTGCAATGGGGATATTCATTGACCTTCTCAGTGTCCCGTACACCTTTAACAGACACATGTAAGGAGATTGGAATTGTGCAGCTTTGTATCTTAGGATCACATGCCTGTCTCACTCCTTGTCTTGTGCTCATCTAACTAATCTGAAAACACTCTCTCCCCTCCTCTTTTCTAATAGGAAACTTTAGCCAAGGTTTGCCAAGCGAGGCACTGATCTGCAACCACAGGCGAGCAGCTTGTCCCAAACGCCAGGTAAGCAAATGTCTGTTCTCCTACCATCTTACAGACGCTTATATTTACTGATATTTATAAGGAAGCAACAAATGTAGAAATAATACTGTTTTATAGAGGAAATGTAATTGTTCTAGAAAAGCTGAACCATTTAATACCATATTCTATGAAGACATGTTTATAGTAGGTTCTGATTTGCTAACTGTAAGCATTTTATTATAGCAGCATTTCCTAATCAGTTCTCTAAACTAAAACCAAGTTTTAGTTTAGAGATGTTAATGTGCCTCCGCCTAATTTGTCTAAAAGTAAGCCTTTAAGGTAAAAATATGGCAGTGGGTTGTAGGTTTGTGATACTAAACTAAAAGAACAGAGTTAGGAGATTGCTTATATTCGCCCAGAAATGGTCAAAGCTAATACTGTTCATTATGGTGCACCATGGAATTTTTACAATATTCTCAGCACCCACCAAATACATCAGGCGCAGTGAAAGCTGTTTGTGAGTATTTGTAACTGTGTTAAAAAACTATACATAATTATATTGTTTAAGAAGAACCAGCAATGTATAATGATTTATCTAGCTCTGTGATTCCCAATCAGAGTAACATGTTGCTCACCAACCCCTTGTATGTTGTACCCAGTGGCCTCAAAGCGGGCACTTAATTTTGAATTCCTGGCTTGGAGTCAAGTTTTTCTCACCATACAGAGCCTCCTGTAGGCTGCCAGAACACATAGGGGCTACCAAATAGCCATTCAGAGCCATTGTTTGACACCACCAGGAATAGCTGACAACTAATCTAGCTGTATCAGTGGAATAACTAAATGTTTCTGGATCCCACTGCTGGGGAATAAGACTGCGTTGGTCAATCTATGCCTCCTCAGCAGTCACTGCTTCCTCTATACTTATGCCCTTTCTTTATATATAATTATTTACACAATATAGTTACTTTATTGTTATGTGTTGGAATAAAGCAGTTTGTGTCAATAAACATGCTTAGTAATTATCCATCCAATATTTTTCTGTTACTTTTTCCATTCTACTTAAAAGGTAAACTGTTGCTTTTATTTACATTACTGTGGTGCCCTTATTTATGATTACAGCTGCATACTGTATATTAACTAAATAGTATAAATATAAAAATTCTAACTTCAAAGACAAAGTAAAAAAAAAAAAAATTGACCTTGATAATACATTATTTTTAATAATCTTTAATTAATAGCAATAATAGAATAAATATTAAAAGATACCAGTGAGACTAGGGGGGAGATTTATTAAGACACGAACGCTCCAAGCATATTTTCGACGACTTTTTCGTATGCCCGCACAACTTTTTCGTACGCTTGTGCGACTTTTCCGTATGCTTGCGCGAAAAGGTTCTGCCTCTGTTTACAATCGTTCGGTACGAAAATGTTGTGACTTTCGGATCGCCAATATGATTTTATCATGACTAATACGATTTTTTCGTAAGCATTTTCGTGATATTTGCGATCTTCAGAAATTATCGTATCCGATCCGAATTTTTCCCATTCGGGATTCGAACTTGTGTTTTAATGAATCGGCCCCTATGTGTGAAGGAGCCTTTACTGGTGTTATTTACATTATCATACCCCCTGCCCTCTAGCACTCATCCCATGTGGCAACTTTTTTTACAGAAATATTTAATGACTACTGTTTGCATACAACTGGCTTTTAGCACAGAATGATTTTCTTTCTAGATAGAGTGCTGCTAAACAGTAATTGAGGAAATCAATATAATTTATTTTGCCCATGTAATGTAAAAATAATTTGTGCCTAAAGGGCTGTGACACACGGGGAGATTAGTCACCGCACGACAAGGGAGCTTTGTCGCGTGGCAACTAATCTTCCCGTGTGTCACAGCCCTAAGGGTGAAGACACATGGAGCTACTAGTAGCAGCTACTTGTGGTGGCTACTAAAATAGACAATGCTGATCATTCACTGATAATTGTCTCTACATGTGTTTTAGCAGAGATAATTCTCAGTATTGTCTATGACAGGGTATTTTCTGACGTTTAGTAGCAGTGAAAAAGTAGCTGCTACTAGTTGCTCTGTGTGTCTTCACCCTATAAATGCATACGCTTTCTTATAGTCCTTGAATAGATGAATACGTTTGTATATAAAAATTGGCTATAATTTGAAAAGCATAAACACATGGACATTAATATAGAGTACAGAGATTGCCATGCAGTACACTAGGAGGACTAGTAACTCCAGGATGAGTAAAGGCTTTGGGCAGTAAATCTCCTCTGTTCCCTAAAGGTTATATTGGCTCATTGCTAAAGAGGATTATGGCCCTTTGTTGATTTCCTGTCTTTGCGGATAAGAAGAGCACAAATTAGCCATGTGCAGGATGGATACATTTACAGATTAAGAGGCGTATTTTATATCATAAAGAGCTTTTCTAGTGATTTGCTGTATACTGAGCTGTTGATAACACTTAATAAGTGGTAAATGATTAAAGCTAGTTTAGCAGATTCTATGTTGTATTTTGCCTCTTTTTTTTGCAATGCAACTGAAAAAGTTGCCAAAATTTTCATGTTCTCTTCTAGGTATGGAATCCATTATCCGGAAACCCATTATCCGGAAAGTTCCAAATTATGGCAAAGCTGTCTCCCATAGACTCCATTATAAGCAAATAATTCTAATTTTTCAAAATGATTTCCTTTTTCTCTGTAATTATAAAACAATGCCTTGTACTTGATCCCAACTAAGCTGAATAAATCCACATTGGTGGGAAAACAATCCAACTGGGTTTACTTGTCCTGAGCATTCTGAGTAACAGGTCCCATACATGTACCAGAAAAGTAAGAAAGGGCCAACAACCTCAAAATTACCAATTATCCAGAATGCTTGGGCCTGGGGTCTTCCGCATAAGGGATCTTTCCGTAATTTGGATCTCCTACCTTACGTCTACTAAAAAAATAATTTAAACAGTAATTACACCAAATAGGAATGTTCTGCCCCCAATAAGAAATAATTATATCTTAGTTGGGATAGGATAGGAAAAAGGAAACCATTTTTAAAAATGTTAATAATTTGATTAAAATGGGAAAATGAGTCTATGGGAGAGGCCTTCCTGTAATTTGGAACTTTCTGGATAATGGGGTTACGCCCCTTTAAGCAATAAAATAGAAAACTACATTGGAATTTCAGTTATAGTTTTCCCCTTTTTAATAATAAGGGCCATTTACCTCTAATAAAAATATTACAAAAGGGATGTCCCAGATTTGTGGCGAGGTCACAGGGTGCCGCAAACTCAAGTGCAGCGCTGGTCATTATTAGGTGTTTTGGTGTTTGGAGAAAGAAAAGTTGAGGCCACAGAACAGGGAGATAGAGAAATGGTATAAACAGAAGAAGCGGTAAGAAAGAATAAGTGGTAATCACAACATTGCATACTCGCAGAATGTAATAAAGGGAATTACTTGTGTGCAATGCAAACCATTTTTCATGATTATCAGTTTTCCAGATAAGGGGAAAACTGTAATTTGGATCTCCATACCCTAAGTCTAATAAAAACTCATTTAAACATGAATTAAATCCAATAGGATTGTTTTGTCTCCAGTAAGGTTTAATTATATCTTAGAGATCAAGTACAAGGTACTGTTTTATGGGTAGAGAAAAGGAAATTAATTTTTAAAAATTTTAATTATTTGCTTAAAATGGAGTCTATGATAGCAGAATTCCAATACAAATAGTGGCCCCTTCAAGCATGTCTTCATAATATACAATGTGCAGTTAAATTCTTTATGTTATTCTGCTTGGCAAACATTAATACATTGCAAAAAGTAAATTTTCTCTTATGTTTTTATTATTTACATGTTTTATTATATACCTCTTTAACTACCTTAGTGATTTCAGGTGTCATTGGGTTACAAACCAGTAAACTGTGTCTATTTCAATTATATGTAATAGTGCAAGATTTTAGCACTGTGGTGCAATACGCAATAATAGCCCTATGCAATAGCAATATTAACAGAATTAGGAGGCTGGCATGGAAAATATGATGTTTATGTTATAGTAAATCAATATTAGGTAATATAATATATTAGGATTTAAGATTAGGCTCCCTGGGTATCCAGTCTAAGGATAGCTCTGGAAGGGCCTGTTAAAAAGACCACATTTAATCAACTCTATGTGACCTGAAGTAAATGTTAATTCTGGCACAGCTATGGATATTCCAAAAAATGGAAATGGGCAGCAGCAGCAAGTGGCGCCACCCTTTTCTTTATAATGATCACTTATTTACAATGCTCCTATGAATAGGTTTTTGGAATTTGCTTCATTGTCTAAATATTGTGATATTACCAGTCAAGGATAGAACCACAATAATCTAGAAAAGCAAATATGTGTTCATCCCACAGCTCATCCAAATTTGTCTTTGAGCTGCCCCAATCAACCTCTTTGGCCAACCTAGGAGGTCTAAGGCATCTGTGAGAATGTGCAGAAATCATATCTATATAATGCTTCCCCTATTATTAACCTGTTTAGGCCAAACAACTGTTGATAATACAACATATTAAAGGGGAACTATACCCCAATGTAGGCCTATATAAAACTATGTCATATAAAACAGCTCTTATATATAAACCTGCTTCATCTAAAGAAATAATTTTCATAAACTTTTACTGTATTTGTAGCATGTGGCATTGGGTAATGCAAAATCGAAAACTGATATTAACTCATACATGTTAGGTCACATCAGCAAATTACCCTCACACTACTCCCCTACAGTTAGAGGTGCATTATTTCCTGTGAGATGATCTCTGCGGGACCACAAGGCCCATCACAAGTTAGTGGCTCAAGGGAAAAGATGTAAAAGGGCAATATTTACTAATACATATATTCCAGTTTGCTAAGATTATTTAATAGGCCACTAAATATGATATAAATTATCTGTTGGTTAAAAAGATACTGACACCAGAAACATATATCAAAACATTGACTTTGCATGCTATTTATAATTTTGCCATAAAAGCATTTTTCCAAAGTTTATTGCATAATCTGATCCACCATATTCCTCTATGAGGGGGCTGCCATATTTGTGCAGCAGGAGGCCGTTAGCATTAGAAGCTATAACTGCCAGGCTGAGAAGGGACAGTCAGGTGTAGGAAGTTCAAGTAACAATTACTTACAAAAGCAGTCTCTCAGAGAAAAATGCGCAACGTGACCTATAGGTAACTTCTAATGTACATCATATTTTAGTTTAGTAGTTTTTTAGTATCAGTATCACTTTAAGGTATGTCTCAAATCGTGACTATGTCTCTTTCAGGTTGGCTCTGTCAGAAGCTGAAATGCCAAGTGCCAAGCTGACTGCATTTTCCCCAGTTGGTGAGTCAGTTTGTAAATAGTAGAGCTAAAGCATCTGCATATCTTGTATTAAGCATGACTCAGCTTAGTTTTATAAGTGGTGACCCTGTAGAGTTAGGCCTTAAATGCATCATATTCTCCAATACTTTTTTGACTGTCTCAGTAATTGACATGAGACACTGTTTTTCACTTCATTAAAACACAATTGCTTCATGCTGATTTTCAACAACACACAGATGAACGAAATAGAAAAGCTGCCATGCAGAACTGATGATGGCATCAATGTAATATACTTCTGTCGCCAATAATTCTCTTCATTATACAATAAATGATTTTGATTATGGCCAGAAGCAGAAAAATGTTATATATTCAAATAAAGAAATGTTGAATCAGGCTGAGTACTGAAACCTTCACAAAATATTTGGATAAATACAAAACTAAATCCTAAGTAATTTGCACTATTAGTTTTGAGCAATTAAAAAAGTCACACACAAAGGGGCAGATTTATCAAAATTCAAGGTCAAGAGAAATAAAATGCAGACGTAAAAAACAAATGCAACAAAACTTGTGCGACTTTTCTTCTCAAATGCTAGATTATTTAAGAAAAAGCACACTAGAATATTCCCACAAGCGTTTTGTCTCAGTAAAAAGTCACACACTGGCGAGAATCCCATTGTTCCATTCATTTTAAAAATGCTTTTCAAATTTCGAAAACATAAGCTCGAATTTTATTAAATTGGCCCCAAAAAGGTAGCTGCCTCTTGGTTTTAGGCAAACCCGTGTGATGCTTGATGGTATGAAGTCATAATTCGAACACGGTCCGAAAATTGTATGAAACATAGTTTTGTACGATTGAATCGGTGCATGTAGGGTGAGCATTACACTTTCAGCATCATCACTTGGCTGTAAAAGGACTCAATAAATGCAATTTGACATGCAATTATATCACCCCCTGCCACACACAAATCTTAGTGCCTGATTCCAAAGGTGTAAAGAACACAAAACACAGAACTTTTCTTGTTAAGAACACGGTTAGACACAGGGAATACTTGAAGAGTATTACACAGTTTTGCCTCTTTAAATACCTAGAACTTCCAGCCACCCTTTTATTAAGATAAACAATTTACAGGTACATAATTAATAAACAGATTTAAGAAGATCAGGCCCGGCACTAAGCTCTGTGGTACCCCGCTTATGTGCCCAAGTTATTTCATTTATAGGAACCCTCTGCTCTCAGCCAGTTTTCTACAGACCATTTCTTCTTGCCCAAGTGCCTTCATTTCATGCCCCAGTCTGTTATGTGCCAGAAATGCTTTGGAAAATTTACAATTAGTATATGTTGTTTCTAATTAGTTTATTCCTTATATTGGAATCTTGAATTAAATCTTTTAGTATTGCTTCGTTAATTATCTTCACTACAGGGGTAAGGCTTGCAGGTCTTTTATTTCTTGGTTTAAATTTTGACCTTTTAGTGCTATATTCTGTATGCATAAATACTTAATGTTGTCCTGGCCACCAAAAAACACAGTTCCTAATTCTTCTTTAGGAACTGAATTATTAGTTCCCAGAAGTTTATTGCCTAAAATTGTGTTTCCCATGCTGTCGGCATTGCTTAGTTCTTGCAGAATACAAATCGTGATTATGTGTAGATGTCATTCTCATTTTGCACTTATAGTGAGTTTCTCTGCCTGTCACCTTTATGTTCTACATCCAGTATGACCTCCCATCCACCATTTTATATGGCAACTATACTAAAGCACAAACAAGAACTCTGTGCTGTAGAGGTATACAGTACTGCATGAAAACACTCATCCAGATGCATTCAAATTATGTCAGTGCAACTTTAAGTATGCCACTCTGTGCTGTATGTACACTCCCCTTTCTTAAGAAAGGCCACAGGGCACTTGGCTATTTTGTGCACATCCCAATTATTTAGAATTGTAGAACTATATGTTACGATGGGGGGAAGTGATACAAATCCATTTCTCAATTGCAGAATTTACAGTGTCAACCCTGGATAAGTCAGGGCACAAAGAGGAGGAAGATGGAAGCATCTGGAAAAAGCAAACAAACAACATACGTGAAACCTTTGTGTTCATGGAGGTATTAGGATCGTAAGTACAGTCATTCTACAGTTCTTTATTTCGTATCTCTTTTTTTTATCATCAAAGAAAATAAGTTCAATGAAAAAAATGAATTGATATAATATGGACATTGATGATAAAACATGGATGTGGAAGCAGTACATCCAGGTAATAGTCCCTACTGTGTGATGTACCCACATTGGAAGACTTTTTTTACCTGGTGATCCTACTGTACATTAGCAAGAACAATATGAACATTGCATAACATTTATTATACTCAAAAAACATAGAATCAGTAGTTATTAGTAGTTGTCATTAACAAATGTTGGCATCAGCGAAGCAATGCAGGCAAAAAGCATTTAACTGACATTCTGCATACCACAGGTCACAGAATGGCACAAGCCAGTCAAATGAATAATAATGAATCAAGCTTCAGCTTATCTAGAAATTTATTGTCAGCAAAAATGATAATAGGTGCACATTGGAGGTGAATAAAAAGCATTTTCATGCCATTGATTTTCTGTTTTGTCTGGAGTCCAAAGACCTTGCAAGAAATAGGCAGCTAGGAAATCTGTTTATGCTTCAGGGTGATAATGAATCACTAAGCCATTATTGTGCATAGCTGAACTCAGTTGGCATCTCCTGGCTGCCATCTTCTTATTAGGAATTCCAATCTCATTAGTGCATAAGTGACTAAATAAAGATATTACAACACAAACCTACAGGACATTCCTTGAAGCATTGATTATAAAACAGTTTAGCATCAACAACAACTAATAACAGCTCCACCTAGAAATGTAAACTTTGTATATTCAGGCTCTTTTTTAAGACATCCTTAGGTGACTACGCTGTTTGTTAAAAGGAAAGTCATTTTGGCATTTTACTGCCAACAGATTTGCCACATTGGTACTAGCAGAAGAAGGGAGGGGGATAAGGAGCAGACTTGTGTTCCAAAGCTAAAGGAGCCCTAAAAGAGAGTAAGTCTGATACCAAAGAACATGTTCCCAAAAAGGAGACAAAAATCATGTGTTTCTTTTGATAGAGGACTTTCTGTGAGTGCTTATTGCTTTCTGATAAAGCTTACTTAGTTTTTATCTTTCCTTCTCCTTTAAGGCATCCTTAGGTGACTATGTATTACTGATGATGGATAGAAAGAGAAAAACATTCTAGAGAACAATGGGATCTGTATATAAAGAGTGAAGTTGTTAAGAATTACTTTCTGGGGTTGTAGAAAAACATGTATCCTTAGACTTCTATTCAGTAGAAGTCTTCTGAACTGTGTAAAGTACAAGTTGCCATTTTTATACAAAGCATTAGGAATTAGATTTCAATAATAAAGTCACAAATATTTTAAGCAATTGGAGAAGCAGAGTCTGTGGCTGCAGTGGGGCCCTGTGGAACTGGGGGGGCCTCAGTAAATACCCACGATCCGATTGCTCCTGCACCTCTCCACCAGGTGTATATGTATGATGGAAAGGAATTGCCAGTGTTTATTAGGCCAGTATGTGGTTGAAAATATTAAACGTATATTCTTTGTGGGGAGAGGCGGGGGGTTTGTCCCTGTAGCCCTAAGTTTAAATATACTCCCCATTGCGTGAGATCTACATTTAATAGCAATAGAGGTATTGAATAATTAATTTATCTCATTCATAAACTGATGAAAACTGAAAGTGAATCAATTGTTACCTTTTTTAATTTTGATTCCCTTATTATTATTCATCCAGTTCAACAAAATAATTGGTTAAATCAGTTAAACGGGACACACCCAAGTAGACAAATGATCCAGGTGTATACACCCCAGGCCCTTTGCTTAATGAAGTTAAGTGCAATTATAATAATTTTATAAAGGATACAGTCTCACCATGGATACAGGATGGTCTGGGTGCATCCAGCCTGATACCCGTAGCTCAAGGGAGTAAATATGAATTGATTTATGTACGGTGCAACATGATTTTGAATATTGTGTTCATTAACTTAGGTATTGATTGTGACTAATGTTGTAATCATGAATTGCCTGGAATGTTCACACTTTATTTCTTTAATTTGATACTGGTTTCAGCTGAGACGGCTATGGGATGGCTATAGACGGCTATAGTGCTGCTGTTTCAGCAGCACTATATATATGTGCTGTCTCTGTTCTAACTAGTATATGCCTATGACTAAGTATGATGACACACAAAACGCGTCAGGCTCAATTGTTTTAATGAAGAAATAAAGTTTTTCTTTTTATGAACATCCCGTCTTGGTCCTTGGTGCGTGGAACTTTGTTGAATTGCTTATTTATCCAGTGACTAATTATTAATTGAAATTTTCTTAAGTGCCATTAGAATGCTAACAAGCTAATGTCTTATTGGTGGACATCCCTCATGGTGTACGTCCATCCTTCCGCTCCCAAGGCCGCACAGGTTGCAGCCACTTCTAGAAGCCAATTCATTTGGAATCATATTTGGTGGTGTTGTTCTCCTAGAAGTTCAAGGAAATCTATGATTGGGAGGGGCAACAACCTTCATTAAAAATAGGTAGTCTAAGGGATAAAAATGAAGCACTGGTAGGTTTATCTTCACCCCTTAGTATATACATATTCTGCCGGATCTTTATCATAGCCCTGCTCTTACCACTTTATTACAATATATCTTTATAAAGTGAGCTCATTGTTATGCTTACAGCACACTGCCTGGAGTAAAATAATACTGTGGCTCTCAAGATGGGTTGCTTCACAAATGTAAGAAAGACTGTCCTCTGTGTCTCAGTAACACAGTATTACAATTTATATAATTCACGGGGATATTCCATTGACTTGGAAGATGTGTCATTAGAAACAGCCACATGCAAAACTATTGTACTGCTTAAATGCACAGTTATTGCACCTGGACAAGACATTGGTGCATGGCCTTAGAACCATGTATACTAACTGCTGTAATTATCTGGACAGGACTACTGCCTATCATGGTCTGGCATGATCTTGTCCAGGTGCAATAACTGTGCATTTTAGCAGTACAATAGTTTTGCATGTGGCTGTTTCTAATGACAATTGCATTGTTTTCTGCTAATGTGATAGAGGGTGCAGTTTTGGTGTTGCACCTCAGTAATAAGGCTCAGCTCAAAATTTTCCCCAGAAAATGACTATACACTTTTTTTTCTGCTGCTGCACACTAACACAGATGGTGATATAAAGGTCTCTGCATTTCTCATTTGTATATTCACCTTTATGCTCCTGCTTCAGCCCAAGTACTACCATTACATGCTAAGTAAGTCTCCCAGCCCGCTGAGAAAATAGCTCTTTCAATGCTAAATTCAGCAATACATTCTGCTCAAATATAAGTGCACTGCTGGGAAAATCCAACTTCTAAATACTATTCATGTGGTCCTCTTGCACAACCCTCCAGGTATAATTAGGATTTCAGCTTTACCTTCAGATACAGAAAAGTCACTGACCGTGGATTACATTGAAATCTGGGGTTTAGCAGGTACGCTAAATAGCACATGCCCTGTTAGGATAATCTGTGACCTTTTCTGATGTTATATAACAATGCATCATGCTAGGCGGCCCCACACACCATTCAAAGCCATTCCCCCACGCTAATAATATGTTGGAGCAGGAACATGAAAAATATTCTGTTTCCATGGTGAATCAGAGACCCATTCATCCATTCATTTTATTTACAGCAGAATAATATTTCATCTCAGGAGGGATATATATATTTATTGTACATGAAAGTTAATCTTTAGCTGTCACTCCAATGTTTTTAGTGCATACATCACATTGGAAAATTATTCTTTTATGTGGCAATTTCTGTTTTACCTTTTCCTCCCAAAATTATTTGCCACAGTTCAGGAGACTAATAAATGTGCTAAACTCAATGGTTTTCATTTAAAGGAAACTATACCCCCAGGTTAATTACTTAACCAAGAGTTTATATCATGTTAAGTGTCCTATTAAAAAAATCTTACTGAACTGGAATATATAAACCAAGCTGTTTTATATTTATATATTGTTTGGGGACATACTGTAGTTTCCCTTTAAGAAAAGCAAGTACAGTAGCCTACAATGATGTTACTCTTACTTTAAAGATGCCCATAAGCAAATGAAGGGGTAATATGTAAAAATAATGTCTCTTAATGAACTATAAAATATGCACATGCTGGTGGGAGATCATCGGCCAGCCAGGTTTATCATTTTAATCAGCTATAGATCAACTATCAAAATCACTCAACCCATCAAAATGAGCAGAATGAATGATAGAGCTTTTCTAAGGGGTATATTTATCATGCTGGAGTGAAGTGTTACCGGTGATCAGCAATTAGATTTCAACAGTTAGAAAATCAAAGAAAAGCATCTGATTGGTTGCTATAAGCAACATCGCCAGTGATGTTTTACTCCACTTTTTACACAGCGTGATAAATATACCCCTATGTGTTACCAGTTTTAGAGTAACTGCTTCAAAACCATTAAAATATAATTCCTGATTGGTAGATATGTACTACAGGTATAGGACATATTATCCAGAATGCACAGGACCTGGGGTTGTCTTTTTGTAATTTGGATCACCATATCCTGAGTCTACTAAAATATTATTTAAAAATTAAATAAACCCAATAGAATTGTTTTGCATTCGATAAGGTTTAATTATATCTTAGATGGGGTCAAGTCCAAGGTACTGTTTTATTATTACAGAGAAAAAGAAAATAATTAAAAATAATGTTAATTATTTGATTAAAATGGAGTCTATTGGAGATGGCCTGCCTGTAATTCAGAACTTTCTGGAACTTTTTGGTCAGTGCATGGTGCATCAGCAGATGAGCAAGTGAAGTGGAGCCTTTGCTGCTGTTCTGACCATTTAGGCAGTTGAGGGGAACACATGGAACAATACAAAGGAGGCAATACTGCATACGGCCACAGTTGGTAGGATATTATACTGTATGGTGACCTTTACCCTTAAAACATTAACCCTGCAGGAGAAGTCTATGACCCTTTGGGAAAAGAGAAAGAAACTGTGGAACATACTGATGGAGTATGTCCTAGCCATCATGGGGAAGGTAGAATGATCCAAATAGCACAAAAATACCGGCACAACATGACATGGTTTGCTACTATTAAAATCAGCAGGGTTTATTGCGCTTTAACAAGTCCTGTTGTGCCGGTATTTTTGTGCTATTTGGATCGTGATGGAGAGTGCCGACGTCTCTCTAAATACTGTGCACCAGGCGGAACAGAGTGGCAAAGGCCAGGGTGTGCTGGTGAGTGTGGATTGGAAGGTAGAATGAACCAAATAAAAACACTAGACACTAAAATTTGAGTGGAGGAAACGGGGCACAGCACTTCAGTTAATAATTTCATTAACAACTTATGAGCCACTTAGTAATGTCATCCCTGACGAAGGGGTACGCCCCCGAAACATTGCTGCTATTTTTGAATAAACATGCAGGCCCCGCTTGCATCACACTCATTGTGCCCGTCAACTATTTTTTGCTCCACTTAGTAATGTTGCCATTTAAACTTCCACCTTAGAGACATTAGTGCTGCGACAAATACAATTTTTTTTATTTTTTTTTAAATATATAACAGGAGTGGGAGGGTGGGTAAGCAGTCTTAGAGAGAGTTGGTTCTTAGGTAAAGTTACAGCCTGCAGATTCTTCTTTTCAGTCATCATTTCTGCACTGCCTTCAGTTTGTAATATCTCCCCGAGCCCTGTCTGCATCTGTGCTTTGATTGGTCAATTTTACTGTCTGTCAAGAAAGCCGTGCTCTGATTGGAGAATCCACAGGAAGAGAGATCCAATTGGAGCACAGCAGAACCGATTTCCAGGACAGTGCAGAAACGGAGTGAGGTTTTTTTTGTTTTGTTTAATTTTAAGGTGGCAAGCAGGTTTGGGGAGGCTTAGCCTTTACTAGCCTTATTGAAAATCCGCCTATGCCTGAGCAAAAACTAAACTAGCCACCTTGCCTCAGCCCTGATTAACACCTCTGTGCACCTGTTAATTAACCCTAGCCTGGCCATTTATCTTCCCATGCCTGCCCAGCCTCAAGTGCTCTGCGGTTCAAACCCATTGAAACAAATCAAACTTTAGCTTTTAAGCTTCTGCCAGCTGTTGTCTATTAAGAACTAACTTCTCATAAAGTGTTTGACTGGTTTTGTGCATAATTGTAGTGCCTAGGGCAATCAGACAGCATAGTCATTCTGCCTTTTCAACGGTTGTATAGTTTTTTAAAGGATAAAGAATAAGTGAAAATCCCCCCCAATAATGAATAATATATGGTGCTGCTTTCACTCTTGGCTAAAAATGATTATCTTTAATATTGTCCCCTTTATTGAAGCTTCCCATAGATCTGCTATGGTCCCTATCTGTGTTTGAAATGAGGGCTGAGTGCGTGTCCAAGCAGTCCCTGCCAGAAGCACAGCAGGAGGGGGTTAACGGATTACAACTCTACAGTCACACAAGAAGCAACAGGCTTTAGTTCCCTATCTGGTCAGCCTAGCTACTGATTGGTTCCTGTCCTACAGTGCAGTGTGCTGAGTGCCACCGGCTCCCCTGCACAGCCTGGGAAAGGAGGCAGGAGGAAGAGGAATAGATGGGTGGGACTAATAGAGTTGAAATAAATAATGCATATAATGCATTGGCATATTCTTGTTTTTCACACAATATGTCTCCTTTAAAAATATATTGCTTTATTAATAGATATTAGTTCTGAAATGTACAGAGAAGCTTTAATATGAGGTATATTAAAAATGTAAGAACTACATGGTTTATAGCAAATAATAATAATAATAAGTAGCTGTATCTCTTTTCATAATCTGTGCTGCTTGTGTGAAAATGCCTGAAAAGTATATTGAGGCAGTTTCTAAAAGCTTACATTTTAGAGCAGCGGTTGTAAAACTTTTTCTGTTTTTCCTGACATGTAAATTATACTTTAAAAAGCAAGGAAAACTAGCTCTGGGTTTCTTAGCTTAGCTTATACAAAGAGATACCAGAATAGATATTAATTCCCCTGACATTGAGTCAGAGGAGTCCAGGATGGTCAAAGTGAGTTAAATGTGTGTTTTATCAGTAGTTTGAACATGGATACTTAGGGGGAGATTTACTAATCCACGAACGGACCGAAAGCGTCCGAAAGCGTTTTTTTCGTTTTTTGTGACTTTTCCGTTGCCGGCGCGAATTTGTCGTTTATTTTCCACAGTGCCATTTATTCCTATGGAAGGCTTCCAAAATCATGCAAAGTCGGAAAGGTTTTTCCGCCATTCATGATCGTTCAATACGAAAAAGTCGTGACGGCGACGAAAAAGTCACGCAAAATACAAAAAAATCGCGACGGCAACGAAAAAGTCGCACAATTTTCATTTCCAATTCGATTTTTTCCCTTTCGGATTCGTGGATTAGTAAATCTCCCCCTTAGTTTATTGCCAGTTGTGGTATATTTCACACAGAGATAGAAGAAATGTACATGGTCTTGTTTTACTTATGGATGTATGATGTATGTATTGATTGTATTTATGTATGTATTGATTGTATGTATGTATGTATGTATTGATTGTATGTATGTATGTATTGATTGTATGTATGTATGTATTGATTGACTAAATTAGTTATTCATTATAGTGCTGCACATAACAGTGATCCTGATTTATTGGTGACAGTGATAACATAAAACAGTGCACTGTTATGGTGCCAGAGGTCATAGTTACAGCAATATAATGTTCATTTAAATTGAGTATCATGCTTTAAACAGATATCACTTTGTCAGTGTTGTATCAAAAAGTGGGAAAATACCCTTACCTTCCCTAGAATTATATCTTAGGGACAACCCAAATATGTCAATAAATGTCAAGCTTTGATGACCTATATTAGTGAGACAAGGAACTTGGTCATCCACTGGCTGTACAACAGAGAGAAGGATCAGCTTCCATGGAACGATCTCTAGGGAGTTATATAAGGAACTGGGGTGGTGAATATCTGAATTGGAGTACGTTTGTTCAGTACAAATGGGGCACAGATACACTTGTAGTTTTTTAAAGCATACTTTAGGTATCATGTGCAATGCATTTTGTTATCAAAATAAGATCATTTGTTCATTTAATATAAACCAGGTCAAAGCCATCCACAAGGAAATTTAGAGAAGCATAGCTTGATCTGCCTCCCCATCGTTAATGGGCTTCTAAGGGCAATGTCCTAATTTTGAAGCATCAGCAGTTAAGACACTTAAGAACTTAGAGAGGATTAGTTGCTGCTAATTGGGGAATTCAGGCAATGACACCAGGGAAAGGATCATGATTAACCAGTGAAGAACTGGTATGAGCTTTAAGTACTTGATGTTTTGTGTTATATTTTAGTGTTTTTGTATTTCTAGTTCTGCAATTTCATTATGTAGGAATAATTGTTCCACTTAGAGATGTTCCATCTTTACCTAATCATACTTCTTCAACAACTGACTAATAGAAAATATTATACTTTTCAATACAGTATATTACATTTTAAGTCAAATTGCAAGAAGCTTTTTAGTTTTTTGCAAAGTTTAATGCAATGATCCCCAACTAGTGGTTCGTCCCAGTGGCCTTAAATTTCTGCAGTAAATTCGAGCAGTAGATTCATGTGTCTGTTAGACTGTTTGTAGCACTGATCATTTATGCAGCTCTTATTCCTAATATTTATCTTACACACAAACACACACATTAAGACTAGTTCCAACGGCAAGTTAACTTATCAATATGTATTAGAAATGTTGGATGCACCAAGCTCATGAGCCCAGCTCCAGCAATGGCAATCATTGTGTCACAGTCCCGCACTACTGCAATGCCCTCAAACTTCTAAGTTGTACAGACAGCATTATAAATCCATGATTTTATTTTTCTCTCATTTGCAGAGGAGCCTTTTCAGAAGTCTACCTTGTGAAGCATAGATCTACTGGGCAGCACTATGCTTTGAAATGTATTAAGAAAGTCAACAGTTCCCGAGACAAGAGCCTGGAGAATGAGATAGCAGTGCTGAAGAGGTAAGCAATATCAGCATGAATCTGTAAATAAAGTACACAGCAGCTAAACAATAAGTTATAAATACCATATCGTATAGGATATATGCCCAAAGAAATGTAATTAAAGGGACGGTTCACCTTTAAGCAACTATTAATATGTTATAGAAGGGGCAATTTTTGGCAACTTGTTAATTGGTTTTCATTTTTATTTTGTATAGTTTTTAAATTATTTACCTTCTTATGACACTTTACAGCTTTCAATTGGGTGTTACTGACCCCAGCAGCCAAAAAACTTTTGTTATTGGTAGTTTTTATTGCTTATATTTTTATTCGGGCCCTCTCCTATTCATATTCCAGTCTTCAACTAAAGCCACTGCCTGGCTGCTAGGGTCATTTAGACCCTAGCAACAAGATAGGCGTTGAAATGCCAAACTGGAGATGTTTAAGAAGTAATTGAAAAAACACAAATAATAAAAAATGATAAAATGTATAATTAGGTTAGATTATTGGTATATTAATATGTATTCCTCTTTGGGATCTGTGTAACATACCTCTCTTATCTAATTCTCTTTCTTTAGGATTAAACATGAAAACATTGTGACACTTGAAGATATTTATGAGAGCTCTTCACATTTCTATCTTGTTATGCAACTGTAAGTTCACATTGGGTCAGCATTAAATGGGTCTGTCTGGGTGTCTGTATGTACTAAGCATTACATCAGTTACTGAATGAAGCCATTGGTTGGGCACACAATCAAGGGAAAAGTTCTAAAGGAAGACTGAATACCTAGGCTAGGCAACTTTGTTCATAGGGCCACAATTGATTAATACAACTCATGATTCATGTTGCAGACAAGACAGACATATTTGAAACGGCATAGCTTACAGCTAAAGGCTCTCCATGGCTCTCAATGACATAGCAAATGTGAAACAACCCTTTGAAAACAGGCAGTATGCATATAACAGTTATATCTAGGCAAGAAGGAGTCCATTTGGGTCAAAAGAAGCCTCTCAGTTTAATGTATATATATAAAAATTGCCATTTCATTAAACTGTGCTTGCTTTGCTAATAAATGGTATCACATAGATCTTCATGCTGTTAATTTGTTGCTTCTGAAAATTTTTGCAACTTCAATTATTGTAGTTTCCATTTTTTCTCCCTGTTTTATTACAGTTGCCACCTGAGGGCCATTGTTTCAGGACAGGGAATTCTTTAAAATGAAGTTATACCTATGTGACAAATCATCCCTATGTAATATTTTGCTTTACTAGTTATTAGGCACACAGGTACAGCAAATCTATCTAATGTAGCTTATTTTAGCCATCCCACAGTGTAAAGGAGCAATAAAATCAGTTCTTCCTTGTAAAAAAGATTTCTTGATCTGGCTTTTCTGCATTCAGGTGTACGGGGAGGAAATGAACCAATTAATTCATACTGTGCTGTGGAGTGGAATGCTCCACATAAGGAATGCTTATGGGTACCTACTCTAAGGCTAATGCCACACGGGCATATTCTTGACAAGCTGAAAACTGCTTGCCGAGAATACACCCCGCTACTGTATATTTAGCCTACCTTGTGCCTGCACCTGAATGAATGGAATATGCTCGGGTGCAGGCACATGTAGCCAATATCCACCAAAAAACACGAGACTTCATATTTTAGGCGGATATCGGCTACATGTGCCTGCACCCGAGCGTATTCCATTCATTCAGGTGCAGGCACAAGTATGAGCATATGGCGCGTATTTTTGGCAAGCGTTTTTCGGCTTCTGGAAACTATACTCCATATGCATGTTGTGGCATTAGCCTAAGACCCTGTGTGATGTTTCAGGTCACTTTTAATGAACTGATGCCATACACTTACTTATTCTATTACTAGTTCCGATAAATGAGCCAGTTATGGCAGTGCTGTCTCTTGGTTTTTATAGCAAAATGCATTGATGGTACAAATAAAACTTTTCTTCAGGGTCTCCGGGGGAGAATTGTTTGACCGCATTTTAGAACGTGGAGTTTACACTGAGAAAGATGCCAGCAATGTGATACGCCAAGTCCTTTCTGCTGTGAAATATCTTCATGACAATGGCATTGTACACAGGGATTTAAAAGTAAGAGAAAACCCTATTATGATAGAGAATTCTGCTGAAAATTAGTTTTTTTTTTAGAAGGAAAAATAAACAGAAAAGTGCTCACAGTTATCAGTAAAAGAACAATGTTTTTATTTGTCATAGGAGATTCATGTTCTGGAAATAATTGTAGTTTAGTGCTACTATTTGTGAGACAAAAAATGCCCACGCATGTGACTATTTCCATAGCAATTTTCTGTGAAAGAATCTTCCATTGTTAAATGATTGCAAATGACTAACTGCATTTGTCGGCATGCAGAGTTTAACAACAGAGGAGTATTTTTCCCTTACAAATATAGTCTTTGCTATTGGCTGGCCATGTTATTGAAAGCACTAAAGCAGAGAGAAAAACAAATCCATAAATGATCAATAACACTGAAAAACATCAAAATGATTCATTTCATCTGACACACCAGTTAGTTCTATCCTGTTCATAGAAAATGTTTTATTTGAAGCAGAAGTGGTGTTTACATTTTATTATTTCTGACCAGCTCTTATGGTGGTCGGCCATAATGTTGTCTAAACAAAACCCACTGCATTCTATTGTATCCAAGGGGGATCTTGGCTTGGCCTTACCATAAACCATCTTCAAAAAATAAACTGTAGGTATTTTTAAATAAAAATATTGTGATTTCTAGAAAAGGGTACAAAAAAATTGTCAACAGGACAGACTAAGGGGGTCATTTACTAACTAATGGATTTTTTTTTTCCAATTCAGATTTTTAGAGCTAAGTATCCAAAAGGCTAAAAATCTGACAATATGCCAGCTAAAACTTGCCGAGTTCATGTAGAAGTCAATGGCAAAGGTCCCTTCCTTTTTCTTGAAGTTCTTCCTTTCGTCTCGAAACTTTGGAGATTTCACTGGGCTTTGTCTGAAAAAACGACATTTTCAAATTGTCACAGCGACAATTCGATAGAGTTTTCACAGCGACAATTTGAAAAAGTTGCATTTTTTAGCGACTTTTCCTTGAGACTTGTTTTAGTAAGTATAAGACATTCAAGAAAATGAGTTTAGTCGAATTTGAAATTAAAAAAAATTAGTAAATCTGTGCCTGAATGTGACATGGAATGTATTGTGTTATTGATAGTTGTTTGAGTCCCTAATGCCAAGGATATAAAATGGCATCTCTGTCACTGAGCACACAATGCATTGTGATGCCACATATACACTCTACTTGGCACACACAGGCAGTATAGGTCAGGGAGGGTATGGCACACACAGGAAGGGTAGGGCAGGCAGAGTATGGCACACACAGTCAGGGTAGGGCAGGCAGAGTATGGCACACACAGGCAGGGTAGGGCAGGCAGAGTATGGCACACAGAGGCAGCATAAGGAAGGCAGAGTATGGCACACACAGGCAGGGTAGGACAGGCAGAGTATAGCACACACAGACAGCATAGGACAGGCAGAGTGCTGCCTGTGTGTGCCATACTCTGCTTGCCCTATGCTGCTTGTGGGAGGTGAACCTGGCAGGGGTTTGTTGTGGGAGTTTGTTAGCAGTTGGAAATAGCCATTAAATGGTCCCAAAGGTGTGTAATTATGTACTGGGGGTTGCTCTGCTAACCACAGGGGAGGAGGAGGCATATGGAATTTAAGGGTATATCTTAATATGACATAATTCTTTCACATATGCGTTGTCTTCTTCACTGCCCTTTGATAGAGGTTTATTTTATACTTTCAAAATAGTTGTTTTTTGAATAGTGAACCCATGAAGTAAGTGAACAATGTAATTTACAGCCAGAAAACCTACTGTATCTAACACCTGATGAGAATTCCAAGATAATGATAACAGACTTTGGCCTTTCTAAAATGGAAGAAAATGGCATCATGTCTACCGCATGTGGCACTCCAGGATATGTGGGTGAGTAAAACATGACCATGAGCCTGTAAAACTCCAACTGGGTTTTAAAAGACAGTAAATTGAATAGAAAACAAACACAAATGACAATAATGAAAACGCCAAGCTATATGCTCCAGTAAAATCCTACTTATAAGGAAATGCACCAACTGTTGGGGGAATATACCAAACGTTGATAAAACAAAACATAGGCTCAATGCAAATAATTGCTCCTTTGTGCTTATTTTATTTAAATGCTCAACCCACAATGGTATTTAATCTCATCTGCCCTGTTAGAAAGATTGCACAACTTGTAGTTTGCACCAGTGCACAGTGTAAGCAATGAAGAAGAGTTCATTTGTCCCATTACTGCACAATCCCTGTGTTTGATATACTTTATGTTATTTCTTTTGTGTGTTACCTAGCACCGGAAGTCCTTGCTCAAAAACCATACAGTAAAGCAGTGGACTGCTGGTCGATTGGAGTCATTACCTATATTTTGTAAGTTCTTTTCCTTCAGTCTGCATGGGGTTAGTACTCCAGTTAGTATCAGAATATGCATAGATTTTTGTTTTGTTTGTTAATTACTCTTAAATAGTAGGTACTAAATTAGCAAAGAATAGGGGACCCAACATAAGTGACGCAGTAGGTAGCTTGGTTGATTTCTGGGTAGCTATTGTCTGGCCAAAATTATAGTAACATAGTAATATAGTAAGTTAGGTTGAAAAAAGACATACATTCATTAAGTTCAACCTTAATGCCTGTATATAACTTGTCAACTGCTAGTTGATTCAGAGGGAGGCAAGAAACCCCATTTGAAAATTCTTTTCTGACTCCAAGATGGCAATTGGACTGGTCCCTAGATCAACTTGTACTAAGAGCTATCTCCCATAACCCTGTATTCCCTCACTTGCTAAAAAGCCATCCAACCCCTAATTAAAGCTATATAATGTATCAGCCAGTATGACTGGTTCAGGGAGTGAATTCCACAACTTCACAGCTCTCACAGTAAAAAATCCTTTCCGAATATTTAAACAGAACCTCCCTTCTTCTAAACAGAGTGGGTGCCCTTGTGTCAGTTAGAAGAACACAGCTCTTCTATTAAATCTGTTGCGATTGGTTGTTCTTCATGCCAATCCCATGTATTTTTGTATCTGCGTGATACTATATAATATACTTTTATATACTGTGTGATAATATATAATATACTTCCAATATAGACTATGTGGATACCCTCCATTTTATGAAGAAACAGAGTCCAGACTTTTTGAGAAGATTAGAGAAGGAGCATATGAGTTTGAATCTCCGTTTTGGGATGACATTTCCAAATCTGGTATGTATGAACAGATGTAGACCTAACCACTGACTCCATAACTTTACCAAGTTTAACAAAAGAAAAACGAATTTGTACAAGAAACTGCTGCACAAAAATAAAATGGCTCAGCCAATTTAATTAATATATAGAGGAAATTCTTTGAGGGGTAATAATGAGCACCCTTCATCAACATTCATATCTTTTGGTGTTGGCTGCCTGTGTTTTATTTCTGCTGTTTCATATGCTGTTTTACCTGGGTTCACACTATATTTAATTGCCTGTCTGCTGAAAGCAAGTTCCTTCTCAAACATATTCATATTGTGTTCTGGAACTAAATAATAGTAACACATATTCACTGTCTTTTTTCTTCAGCAAAAGACTTCATTAGCTGCCTCCTAGAAAAAGATTCAAAGAAGAGATATAACTGTGAGAAAGCTCTTAAGCACCCTTGGTAAGACATGTATGAAATATCCCAGCTGCCTTCATGTTCCAAACCATGCAGTGGGGAGGTTTGTTTTAATGCAACATCTGTGTATTAAATTAATATACTTCTCCTCAGTGCCATAAAAGGTCTTTGGTCTTAAAATACAAAAGTAAATTTGCCTACTAACAAAAGCTGAGCATTTTAGAGAATTTTGGCTGATCTCGCTATTAATGTGAATAAGTACATCATACTGTCTGCTATTAACATAATGGAGGTTGTATAATATCTTGGATACATGTAAAGGCAATATTATTGTTCACTAAAAAATAATTTGTATGACTATGTAATAGCTGCCTTTAACGGACATTTACACTTACCACAAATGGTAATGGAGTATTTTTTATTTATGCTGTTCTGTAGACTAAATGAAAGCCAAAAGTCCAGCAATGGGGTTCACTTCTTGACTCTAGCAGTTGCTGTTTGGAATACAGCTAGCTCCTACAATAAAAGTCTTCCTACCTATCTCCACTGTAATTCAACAGAATCTTAAGGGCTTGTTGCTCCATTAACTGAATGCTGTTTTAAATGGAAATTCCATGGTCATTATGCTATGTTTGATAAGTATAATTTTCCAACATTCTATAAAAAAAAACCTTTTCTTCTGCAGGATTGCTGGGAACACTGCCCTCCACCGAGATATCTATCGTTCAGTGAGCATTCAAATCAAAAAGAACTTTGCTAAAAGCAAGTGGAAAGTAAGTTATCTTTATGTCAATACCTTAAATGTTACCTTGTTGCATGTTATATAATGCAGTGGCATACTTCCCTGTCCCGATATTTATATTCATTGTTCGCGGGCGAAATGCCATCCCACCGGCGAAAATGTAAATCGCCGGTGGGATGGCATACGCGGCAGCGTGATTTCAGTGAAATCGCGGAAGTTGCCTTGAGAGGAAACTCGGGGAGATTAGTCGCCCACGAACAGGGAGATTTGTCGCGGGCGACTAATCTACCCATGTGCCAGAGCCCTTAAGGTAGTAAAACATCAAACTCAGGAAATAAAGTTTTATATGTCAAAAAGTTAATGTTTGATTAATTTCTAATCTTTGATTAGTGTTAAGTTGTTTAAAGACTTATCACTGATTCAGAAGTGATCTAACACTATAAAGGTCATGGAACCTAAATAATCTGCACTGTAGAAAAGAATACTATCATCTTAATGTAGCATGTTTACTTTATGCTAACTATTGGTCATTTTCCTTCCAGCAAGCATTTAATGCTGCGACTGTGGTATATCATATGAAAAAACTTCACATGAATAACAGTCAGACTAGCGCCAATGTTCCCACTATAAAAGTGTCTGATGCCACAAGACCAAACACCCCTAATGTCAAAAACACAGAGGAAAGGAACAATGTTGAAATCCTAAAACTGCATCCAGGTGTATCAAATGGAATGCCTGTAAGATCAGGTACAGCCAAGTCTTGTGGTACCATAAATGTTGAGAGGAACTCCTGCTTGGGAACAGTATCAGTTCATGAACCTTGCACTAGCAAGTCAAACAATGCCTTACCATCTCATTTTGGGCAACCTCAATCAGAGGAACGCAAGAATCAATCACAAAATCAATCAACTGAATTGAATTCTAACTCCCACATGTTAAGCAGGGGGGTCCAGAGTAATAACCCTGGTTCTAGAAAAATGCTCAGTAAGAATGCCACACAAAATTGTGCAACCCAAACCAGCCCAGATCACCACATGCCTATGGAAAAAAATCAAAGTTGTATGATGAAAGATGACCACTTGCATAGAAAGTCATCCTCATCGACAAAGGGCAGTCAGGCATCTGTGACTGTCAGTGTAAATAAACCAGCGCAAAAAGACAGCAATACAAAGGAGCAAAAGCAAAATATTCTAAGTACCAAGAATATTTCTCATTCACTAGATCTCCCATCACCCCCTGTCCATAACAGTGAATCTCCCAAAAGCTCATTGCGTAAAACACCTTCAACAAATTCTCCTTCTAAGAAGTCAGCAGTTCCGAAAAGTATTTCAATTAGCAGCTCCCAAAAACCTCCTCCTTCCCAAAAATCTCCAGTGCAAGTGACTCTTTCTCCAAAAATCCCTTCTGAAAATATTGTTGCCCAAACCTCTGTTCAAGACCATTTAGACAGAAGGAACACATCCCCAAAGAAGTCTACCTTGGACTATAACACATTATGTACAGATATGCCTCAGTGCAGACCCTTGGACTTATCTAATGGACCCTTTAAGACTGATAAGATTTCCGCTTCTGCTAACGTATACGTAACAAATGGAATGTCGAGTGAGACCTACGAGAAAGGCAAGCCCATTTCCTGCACTGAATCAGGGCTGGTAAAGAAAGGGCACAAGAAGCAGTAAGTTCCCTTTAAAATAGTAAAATGTTTTGGAAAATGTACTCAAACTATCCTGCAGACATCTTGTATCATAAATAATGATTTTTAAGTACATCTTATTGCTCTTCATTGAGGATCAGCTCTTATTGGAGAGATCTAACTAGCTAGCTATGCACATGGGAGGAACATTTTGAATACATAACACTCATGAGGCAGCCAAGAGATTCTTTCAGTTACAGACAAGGAACTAACAATGTTGCAGGAAATTTAGAAACACTGTGGTCTGGGAATTTCTAAGGACTTATTTAGTTCTAAAGATGGAAAGGTAAAGAGGTTTTGTAAAGGCCCTGGTATATGTATAGATATACATTTGAGCCAGGCTCCATAATTCTGTTCTTACACCACTTTTTATAATTTATGCAATCTAAAAATCATATAAAAATAATCAGACAATGACTGTATATTAAAAAGAGGAGATAATTATTTATAGTAAACAAGTGTCAAGTGACCTCACTAAGCACCAATGGCAACAATGAAGTCTCTAAGCAAATGTTTGTAAGCCTAGAATTTATAAATTAGTATTAGATTTTGTCTTATATGAAATTCAAACACTTTCCACTTATTCTCTATACAGGTATAGGACCCGTTATCCAGAATGCTTGGGATCAAGAGTATTCCAGATAAGGGGTCTTTCCATAATTTGGATCTCCATACCTTAAGTCTACTAAAAAATCAATAAAACATTAATTAAACCCAATAGGATTGTTTTGCATCCAATAAGGATTAATTATTAGTGATGAGCGAATCTGTTCCGTTTCGCTTCGCCGAAAAATTCGCGAATCTTTCAAAAGATACGCGAAACGGCGAAAAATTCGCAAAACCGCGAAAATGTTGTGCGACAAAAAAATTTGTCGCCCGCGGCTATTGTTTTGTCGCGCGGCTATTGTTTCGTCGCCCGCGGCTATTATTTCGTCGCGCGGATATTGTTTCGTCGCCCGCGGCTATTGTTTTGTCGCGCGGCTATTGTTTCATCTCCCGCGACTATTGTTTTGTCGCGCGCGGCTCTTATTTTGTCCCCCACGGCTATTGTTTTGTCGCGCGCTATTGTTTTGTCGCCCGCGACTATTCTTTTTTGACGCCGGTGACAATTTTTGGACGTGCGGCAAATTTTTCCGCAGTGAAATTTTTCATCCGTTTTGCTAAACAATCCACCAATGGCGAAACGCGGAAATTCGCCGCGAATCCATGCCTGGCGAAACTTTTCGCCCATCACTATTAATTATATCTTAGTTGGGATTAATTACAAGGTACTGTTTTATTACTACAGAGAAAAAGGAAATCAGTTTAAAATTCTGAATTATTTGATTAAAATGGAGTCTATGGGAGACAGGCTTTCCTTAATTCGGAGCTTTCTGGATAACGGGTTTCCGGATAAGGGATCCCATACCTGTACTTTCAATATTATATTGATTAATATTCTTTAAAATTTTGCTAAAAAATTGTTCTCAACAATCCAGAAATTAACATTTTGGTTATAATGGGAACGATGTCTGTTTCATTGGTGATTATTACTATGTCAGTATATGTCTGTGCTAACAAGGTCAGCTCAGAGGAGCAGACAAACCATATGTGAAGTAACCAAAAAATCATCTCATAGAGCCTTATACGTTTTGTGTCTGTCTGACTAAGTGTCAGACATGAAATGCATAGGACTCTGTAAGATAATTTTTCAATAAAGATTTTTTTCAACTTTTAATTGCATTTTTGTTGGCCTGTTTGAGGGTTCCCAGAGTACTCTGAACCTTTGGTTACTTCACATACCTGATATCTGAGTGTATTGCAGTTTAGTGGGTAGAAACACTATAGAACGCAGTTGGCCTAATGGAAACTTCTTAGGTGGATTAGAAGCAGTATTCTTCATGTGAAACACCACCTGAAAACATGTAGAAAATTGTGATTTCCTTTGTTTCCTCAGGAATTTCTTGAATGCTGTTACTGCTCCAATGAAAGGGACAAATTATACCCACTGCGGCAGTGGCCAGACAGGCGTCTGTTCAATCATGTGACCTGCGTGGTTATCATTGACGTGTATGCATTTTTCATAGTAAGTGGAACATTTCCAGATCTAATCAGGGATTACTTTGCAGAGAATGCTGACTTGGCACACAGACATTAGGCCTAATGGCAGAATGAATGGACCTGTGCAAAGTTTAATCACAACTTACAAACAACTGGTTAAATGACTTTATAACTGGGTGGCCATGGCCAGCTCTCTCAGCAATGGCCATTGTAATGCCTGACCAAGCAGTTTCCAACCAGTCTAAACAGTCTAGAAACCTGTTCCAACTTATCTTAGGAATGTCAAGTAATTGTGGACAGATACCAGACCACTTTGAAAGTAACAAAAGTGTAAAACCCATATGAGGCCCATATGAGGCCAGTTAAACTGTGAGTGTAAAGGTGGCCACACACGTGGCGATTTGCAATCTTTCGTGCGACCATTGGTCGCACGAAAGATCGTACAATCAGCCACAGACCGTTCAGGGCTGAAACAGCAGATAAGGAGGTAGAAATAATAGGATTTCTACCTCCTTCTGCCGATTCAGCGCTGACGGCAGATCTTGCTCAGGCGCCTTCTATGGCGCCCTATCAAAATCTTCCAATGTATGAAACCCACTTATTGTACAGCGCTGCGGAATATGTTGGCGCTTTATAAATAAATGTTAATAATAATAATTTTAACCCGCCCGATCGGCAAGTCGACCGATATCAGCAGCCTCCTGGGATAACGGTTGACTCGCCGACTTGCCATACATGCACCGAATATCGTACGAAACAAGGTTTCATACAATATTATCGGTGCGTGTATGGCCAGCTTAAGAGTCTTGCTTTGTAATCTATACAAATGGCTTACTTGATGGTGAATTATCCATTTAATTGGTGGTGTCTAACAGATATTGACTGTTAAAAAGACAAACATATGGTGTCATTGTATCTGGTAACATCCCTGGAAGTAGTTACCCATCCTTATTAAAATATGGCTCCACAATAAAAGTTTTATAAAACCTGTTGCACAATACCCAAGCAAAACAGCCAATAACTTTCTAGCACTATTGCTGCTTTGTGCATTCTCTACTTTCTCTTGTCTTATTATAATCATGAGTTTTATGGCATAGATTTCACTGTATAATATTATTAGTCTTATTTTCAGACTTGTATGAGGGGGGCCACTTACCAACCATAGGATTTTTCCCCCCCCCATTTTTAGTGCTGAAAAAAAAGTTTCTCCAGCTAAAACTTGTTGAGATCATGCAGAAGTCAATGGCAGATGTCCCTTCCCTTCCCTGGAGGATCCTTCTTTTGCTTTGAAATTTTTGACGCTGGTTTTTTTGCGCAACAGTTCAAAAAAAAGTAGAGGTTTTGGTGCAACAATTTGAAAACATTGCAGTTTTCAGTTCAGACTTTTAAGTAAATGTCAGACATCTGTGGAAATTATTTTATTCAAATTTTAAAAATAAAATATGAGAATGTTAGAGTTTAAGTAAAGGTGCCCCATAGTCTTTCAAACAACACTGATGTCCCATTTGATCTGAATGGATGTTGCAAGGTTTTATCCCCTGAATTTTTCAGCTGAAATAAATGGACACAGGAAAAAGGGATATAGAAAAACATTTAATCTGTGATTGTTTTTATGATAACTAGTGATGAGCAAATTCATGAAAAAGTCAGTGGGCGGTTTTTCACAGCGTTTTTTTTATATGCAAAACGCACTGAAGATTTACTAAAACTACATTTCTCATTTTTTTTCCTTTAAAATTTGAATAAACTTGTTCCCATGAATGCCTTACATTTACTAAAAAGTCTGAACTGATAAACTCAGCATGGGAAAAGCCGCAGAAAATTAGTGAAAATTCCGATTTTTTTAACTTTTTAATGACGCACAAAAAAACGACATCAAAAATCCTAAAGTTTTGAAGCAAAAAAGGATCCTCTAGGGAAGGGAAACCTGTAATTTTAGCGGCAAGTTGTCAGTTTCGTATTTTTAGCTGCTTTGACGCATAGTAAATCTAGGAAAAGTTTAAAAATTTTTTTTTTCATTTTTCATGCTAATTTTAGTGCTTAAAATCTGGATCAGAAAAAAAAACTGATGGTTAGTAAATGGCTCCCATAGACACACACATATACTTTTCTATATGATTCTAGATATGATGAACATACTTTTTGGGTCTCTCCAGTCTCAAACTCATTATCTGATTTGTTACTACAGAAGGGCTGCACTGGAAATGTGCATGGAAGCCTAACATTGATCACGCTTCAGAAGGGAGCAGAAGATTCTCCTCTTCATATCCTCTTTGGGAACATCGCCAGATTCATGTGGGCGAATTCTGAGGGACATGGCAGTGATATTTGTCAGATGATAGGCTGGATTGCGGGGCGCATCATGCTCCATGGCTCCAGCACTTATGGACATGAAATGGAAGACAAGTTTAGTTGTACAACATATTAACAACTGTAACTGGTGTTATCACTTTTCTTTTACCTGTGTGTGAAGGTGTAGCATTGTATAACTTCTTATAGATACATCTGTAGTATTTTGCATAAAGAAATATCTTGCAAATATTGTAAATAACTGGGGGAACTGACAATATTTAGAAATAACTATAAAAATGTATATTGATGTGAACTGAGAATCAGGAGTTATTAGCGAAAGTCTCAAGCAGCTTTTGAGCTGAGGCACATAAGGAAGTTATTGATTTCAGATCCAGCTGAATAGCAACAAATAAACGTTACTCACAGAGCTGATCTGTAACTAAATGTGTCACGCTGGTCTCAGCTGCAAAGCATCAATGCTGGGGTAAATAGTTTAACATTTTTGCAAGTTAGATGTTGAGCTTTCTTAAAATGAATTGTATATGTATCCTTAGCAAATGGCTTCACTCTCTGCTGTACAACACTGCAGTGTGGGGTTTCTTTTGTTTTTGTTTTTTTTTGATGATCTGTAATGTAACCTGCTGTTACAGGGTACAAGAGTGTGTAACTCAAATCAGTCAATATTCTTAATTCTGATGAAATATCTCCTCCATATATAATACAGCATATGATAATAAGCACAGCCACAGACAGGTATACAAGGTCATTTAAATGTGCATGATCAAATGCAACATAGTGATAATCCAGGGGCTGCACTGTGCATCCCAAGGGTACTCCCACTGCGATAAAACTGATATCCAATCACAGTGCAATCTTCCTTTTCTATGTGAGCACTAGAAACTTGTGACAGCAGCAGCTTTTATTCAAAGAGCAGTTATGGCCATGGCCTGGCTTTATTCCATCTCTCTGGCAGATAAAAAATCCAGTGCAAAATGCAAAGTGCAGTGTCTGGCACAAAGCAGCTGTGTCCTCACTTCCTTTCCTGCCTGCCCTTTATGAATACAGTGCTGCCAAAGGCAGGCATGGCTGTAGTCACTGGGGCAGCACAGAGACCTGCAGCAATTCTTCTATACATAGGGAAGGGTGTGAAGTGCAAAAAACATGGCAGGCTGGGTACTTTGCCCCCATCCCTGCATGCAGTGAAATAACCTCTTTGATTCCTAATAGGATCTCTGGCCCCTCAGGGTGAAATGCTATCTTAGAAAGACAGCTAGGGACTTATCCATAAAATGTGACCAACCAGCTGCTTTTTAAGAGAAAGCACAATATATAATTTTTATTTTTGATGAGAATGTCCCTTCAGTTAGGTTCTTCTGCCTGTGAGCATTTTATGACCTCAATGCCGACTGTTTCGGGTACTCATGAGATGCACAATCCAAACTATATCTATATCATTTGTTGGGGATTTTTGGAAGGGAGAGAGGTGATTATTTGTGGTTAATTGCCAGGCTTTGTGTGTGTTTGATGCCAACTGTTTCTCTTGTGTTCCAGTGTGCTGAGGATTTAATATATTACAGAATAGCGTGGGTTGCTCTTTAGCTTTGCGTGAATCAAACTCAGCTGAACCCACCATGTTCCAAAGCCTGGTTTATTTATAGCTGCATATTATAGGAATTTATTCAGCAGTGTTCCATATGCCTATGTAAATAAAGTTCTGAACAGATTCAGCTTGTGTAATATTGCATTATGAAGTCACTAATAAACATTTTTTTTAATTTCAAAGACTTGTAGCAGTTTGAATCAATTTGCTCCACTTCCAAGATGCACAACGGTAATATTTAGCCTGAGCTGAAGTACTTTGGGCATACAGAAATAAAAGGCCCTCAGACACTCTTCCATTAACGATTTACATTTTTGAGTGTTATTTTCTGGTGAAAAGAAACTTGGGTTTCAAAGACTCATTTTGTATATAAATTGAATAGCAGGAGGCATAGCAACCAGCAGTTTTTGAAAAGAAATCTGTTCATACCTGGGAGAGCTACAGTGAATCTTACACTGGCTTCTTTGTATGGCAGCTTCAGCTTCAGTACAAGACTGTGGTGAAGGTTGTGTGCGTGGGAGACTAATGGCAGCAAATTGCTCCTAAAGGAATATATAGGCTGCATATCAATCCAGCAGGAGAAGACATAAGCCAATACAGCTGAATAGATTTACATATTAGGGTTCATTTACTGACACAGGCACAGTGCTAAAGTGGATGCAAAAAGTGTCCACCGTAAAACATTATCAGCAAAGATACATGGACCTATACATGGAACTTAGCATCTTGTGGTGAGCACCAATGTGGCTATTTAGTCTGCTCCGCACACTAACTGCAAAGCACAGGGCCCATGGAACATCATATCTGTGTATATTTGAATATTTATTGTTATGTGTTGCTAATTTAAAAATGTTTACAAATGATGTTTGGGCATGATGGGTGTTAACACAAAACATTCACCATACTGTAATTTCTTGAGATATATATATATATAGATTGTAAGCTCTTTTGGGCAGGGCTCTCTTCACATTTTGTATAGGTTATTTATTGCTTTATATGTTACTCTGTATTTCCAATGTATGAAACCCACTTATTGTACAGCGCTGCGGAATATGTTGGCACTTTATAAATAAATGTTAATAATATATATATATATATATATATATGGGATATACATATATAAATAATGTATTTAAACTAAAATGATTTATATACACATTGCGATTAATTATGCAAATTTGTTGGGAGTTTTGATTGGTTGAATTTTGTATTTATGGTTGCACCTCACTTCCCTTCCCCATCCTGATGACGATCCTTTGAGGATCGAAACGCGTTGATGCGATGATTAAATAAACACAAAAGAATTTTTTTACTCTATATTTATGCCGTGAGTGCTTTCTACAAACTTGCTATATATATATATATATATATATATATATATATATATATGTAGGCATGGAGTGACGGCACGCACAGGATTTTCAAAAAGGAGTCGCAGGGATGCAAAATAATAATCAGGGGTTTATTGTAACCAACGTTTCAGTTCCACACAGGAACTTTTGTGTGGAACTGAAACTTTGGTCACAATAAACCTCTGATTATTATTTTGCATCCCTGCAACTCCTTTTTGAAAATCCTGTGCGTGCCGTCACTTCATGCCTGTATAATTATCTTTTGCACAGGCACCCAGGTATCATCAGTGCTTATGGTGTGCAGCTTCCTAGCACCTAGTATTTTATATATATATATATATATATATACAGTCAATGGTAGTAGGCACTCACATTTAATTCCCCTTTCTGATGGTCTGGGTGCAGTCCAGAAAAAAAAAGGTCCCAAAAGGGACCGAAACGTCGGTTGTACATGCAATTATAATACACTAATATTTGTTTGAACCACAAGACCCTTGGTGCTGGTTGTGTTTGATTTGGTATCTATTTGGTATTCCGTGCACAGGGGCAGCTACATTGCAGCAGCTTTCGGAGTGTGGTGCTGTCGTGTGGACTTTTATATATATATATATATATATATATATATATATATATACAGTCAATGGTAGTAGGCACTCACGTTTAATTCCCCTTTCTGATGGTCTGGGTGCAGTCCGGAAAATAAGGTATTCAGAATGTAATGGAGATCCGCACATCACAGGGCTTTTAGGTGATAAAGAATACTCTATTTGGAGGCTGATGTTTCGGCCTACCTTGTATATAGTAGCAATTATTAGGTGGCAATCCAGGTGAGTATACTGTATTGTAGAGAGTAAGGTAACATTTCTACTATAAATGGAGCGTGCCAGTAAAGTCCAATATGTGTGAGCCTGACATTAACAACCAATAGACTGTGGGAGGGTTAATAAGAGAAAATCCTTAGAGATCCAAATGCACTATGACCAATAGAATAGTAATACTGAAGTGATTTATTGGGCTTTTCTTGCTGGAGGAAATGTCGGGCAGTCATCATTTAATAATAGTGATCTTAAATGGCACCAGTGCAGTTACTCTCTGCATCAATCAGATTAACACATGTTAGAAAAAGAAAGCCTTGTTGCTGTGCTTTTAATTGTGCTTTTTCACCATCATCATCATCTTCACATGCTTATTATAAGCACAGTAACTGAATGCAATATCTAAGTACACTGAATATGACTAAATGGCAGCAGACACTGCCACATACGAGCCTCGCCAGAGTTGCAAGTATGCCTCACAGTTGTAGAAACACAGAGCAAAGTTGTACCTGGACAGACACCCATGATAGCCAATCAGCAATTAGCTTTGTCAAGACAGCTCCAGGAAGTTCAAAGGAAATTTGATACATATATCAACTAGGTTACTGCACTAATGAAAGTCTGCCTAATGACAGTAAATGATCTCCAGTTTGTAGAATGTAGCAGAATATTTGTTAGTAGAGCCTAGGGTTGCCATATTTACCTCTGTGCAGGTCTGCACTCATGACGTCAGGGTGGCAGGGCAGATGACATGTTGGGGCAGTGTGGAGGATACATGGGGTAGGGAGATGACATTTGGGCAGAGTTATTACATCGGGGTAGGGGCTGTGACCCAAAGAGCAGAAATTGGCCAAAACTCTGTGTCAAACAGACAAATGTTTGCCTGGGACATCCAAACTATAAAACCAAGACAGGCAGTTTTGAACCAGACAGCTTTCTTGCTGGAAGGTTTGACTCAGCATCACAATAAAAGTCCATTTAAAGTCACAAATTACCTTTGGTATCAGTTTTCCACAAGTCGAATGAGCACCTTTAACTAAACTGGATAAGCCATACAATAAATATATATTTTATTATAATCATATTATGCTAAAGTACACATCAGGGTTATATGGGATACTGTAACCTTTCCAGCCATGGACTATAATATTTTTTTTTACTGCTGACAGCTTCAACCTTGTTACTCAGTGCACTAATGCTGAATGTGTAATGCATAATCCTGGCTATGTATTCCAGCTACTCCAGTATTGTCCCAATTAGTATGCAATATACATACCAATTGCACAGGGCTCAGGTGCAGGTTGTTTCCCTAAACCAGCATAATAAGCTAAGTACAGCACTTACAGTTGCAAGGGAGCCTGCCCCATAGCTCCTGCCCTGAGCAAGCTTTATGTTAAGGAGAGTCTTGTGTTCCCTGGTGCTCTTTCTTGTACCTCCAGAATGATGAGCAACACTGCACTTTGCTCCTTGACCAACCCTATATAAGTACTGGGCCCTCAATAGATCACTGGATTCATACAGGAATATGTGCAGATCAGCATCTGTTGATCACACCTAATTTTTTTTTTTTTTTAAGTTTTGTTTTTATAATTATAGCAAGTACCAAATGCTTCTATTTGTTTCCTTTCCCAAAGATAATTCATCTATCCCTGCCCCAGAGGAGCTTCCAATCTATGGGCCCTATTGCATTCACACACTATGGTCAATTTAGTCAGAAGCCAAGTAAGTACCTGTATGTTTTTGGAGTGTGGGAGGGAACCCACGCAGACATGGGGAGAACATTCAAACTCCTTGCAGTGCCCAGGCTGGGATTGAACTTGGGGCCCCAGTACTGCAGGGAAAAAGCGTTACACACTGAGCCACCCTGCTGCTCCTTACTATTAAAAACCTATAGGATTAGCTTCATTAGTTACAATCTGAGTCCGGAAATGGCATCAATATCTCATTTCTATCAGTTTCCACTTAGCAGTGCAGTTGGTAGCAGTGAGGATGTAGCTCTTCTAAAGGACACAAAATAGCAACAGGATGATGGAAAAGTACTCGCTAGTTGTCATGCTAGTCACATATCATAGTCATGCAGGCAGTGATGCTGCTTTATTTGCAGGTTGCGTAGAAGAGGGCCCTTTCACTGATATTATCTCGGATGAGCTTGGCCTCTTCTTCCAAACCCTCCAGTTGGGAGAATTTCATCAGTAGCGTTTCCCTTCCTTCTTGCAGCTCAGTTTCAATTACTAAAGGAAAGAAATAAAGGTCCTTAGAAAGAGCCGTGGGTCACAGGCCAGCTGATGCTATCAAAAGTGTATTATCAGCGGTATTTATGTTAAACTGTTCTGGCAGATCTATTCATTCTTATTATTTAAACACTCATATCAATCATTGCCCTATTGGAGCTTACAATCTAATAACCAACCAAAGGGCCAAAAAAACACTAGGGCTGAGTATAGTTCACTAATGCATGTTAAAAGAAAATATTATAATGGTAATTATATGTTAATGAGATTTCAAGTAATTTTTAAGGGATTCTATGTGTTCAAAGTATTTTTTTTTTTAAATTTAACCAAATTTTAGATTTGTACTTATGTATTAAATTAGCATCTGCATGCATTTACGTTATGCATGTTTATTAGATAGAAATGCCCAATGAACAGGCTTCATGCTCAGGGACTCACAGCATTGTGTATGTGCCTGGAGGCTCTTATTATAAGAGATGCACAAAATGCACCCCCCCCCAAAAAAAAAAATTAGCATAACCTTAACCTGCTTATTTTGTTTCAGCTGTACAAATTATTACATTTTAGAATTATGTAGTACAGCTCCAGCTAGATATAATAGCCAATAACCAATTACATTTTAAAGGTCTAGTGCTGTGGATTTGTGGATTGGCCTAACGAATGCCCATATTCTTATAATATCCTTTGCTGAAACTGTTTCACCTTCATACATTTCCTGACCAGTATAACAGAAAGCCTAAAAATTGAGGGATAAAAATTTGGGGATCTGAAGCCATACACAAAATAGTTCACAAAGAGCCCAATTTTCCTGATATTCTCAGTTTGTACATTTGGGAAATTTGAGGTCCCACCAGCAGCCCTTGGAAATGTACATAATGCGGTTGTACAAGCTGCTAGTTCCCTGTATTGACAAAGGAAAGTTGGCCGATTTTGGCATACCTATGCTCATTCCGTGTGAATCACAAATTACTTACTCAGGAAGGACATCCTGGACCCAACTAGAATTGTGCTTTTGCACCTGTTTTTGCATAAATGAGACCTTTGATGTCAAAAGTCAGTTTTTTCGTCCACCAGCATTTTCTAAAACATCATCACCATGATTTTTTCTGTGCAACTAAGCCATAAGAACAACGTTATACTAAATCTAGAGCTGCTGGATATATGTATACTGGAACAGTGCCAATGATATATCATGTAAAACAGAACAATGCAGTAGAACTACTTTTACCTTTCATTTTATTCATCATTTGTATAGACTCCTGGATGAGGCGATCTGCTTCCATCTTGATATTGGCTATTTTCTCTCCTTGTGCTCCCAGATTGGAGGACTGACCTAAGCGGCTCTTTAGCAGAGCATATTTCGTTTTCATGGCGTCTAGGCCCTGCAGAAAATAAAAAGTATATATAAAAGGTGGTACTCCATGGTACAGCCATCCTTTGCAGATATGTTATCACCTGGAAACAGATGCCCTACAACTACAAACTATCCTAAAATCTTCTCATCTTGCATGCTTTCTTCTACATGCTTTCTTCTAGATACTGAAAATGCATTTAAGTGCATAAGGATACTGTATAACCACTGTACAAGACATATTGTAGAAGAAAGTAAATGAATACCTGTTGTGCTTCAAGAGCTTTCCCATTAGCTCCCTGGGCAGCCTGGTGGGCTTCACTTGCCAAACGTTGGTTCTCCACAGTTTTTTCACGCAGTTTTTCCACTTGTGCTGTGAACTGCTGAATCTGATCATGCATGTCTGTCAGTCCTCTCTCAGCAGGGCTTAAAACCTCCTCAATCTGTATGAAGACCAATCCTTTTAATTATAGGCAGTATATGGGGCATCTACATGACTGTACAACTCAATTTGTAGACCAAATCCAAGACAGATGAGAAATAATATTGCATATGTACACACTAAAATGGTTTTAGACAAATTGTGAGTTTAGAGCTTAATACATAAAATTGGAATTTTTATAAGTATATTTATCAAATGGTGAATGATGGAAATAAGGGAAATAATGGGAATAATGGAAATAAGGAAGGGGGAGGAAAATAATTTAGAAACATACCTACATGTACTTAAAGATACTAATTTCTCAGTAATTAAGGAACTAAAAAAGTTGGGGCCCCTCTGCCAATGTGCATATATGGAACATATAAAATTCAGATTCAAGAAAAATAGTCACGCTTTTGAGCAGTCGAGGGAGTATGTTGGCAGCGGAAGAGCTAGGAGAGGGCACTCTCATACAAAATTTGCATTTCCTGCATTATTAAGGCACCAGGTTGTGCAGCATGAAACAGTGTCCATGTGGGGGAGGCTTGGCTTTGAGGTGGGTGGATACTAATTGGAAGCATTGTGCTATGGATTTCTAATGCTCGGCTTTTAATATTTCACTCTCAAATAGAGATGTAGCGAACTGTTCGCCGGCGAAATAATTCGCGCGAACATCGCGTGTTCGCAAGTCCGCAAATTTGCGAACTTTTGGCGATGTTCGCCATTTTGGGTTCGCCGCGTTTTTTTTTGGCGTTTTTTTTTTCTTTCGTTATTTTTTGCCGTTTTTTTTTTTGGCGTTTTTTTGGCATTATTTTTTGGCGGTTTTTTTTTTTGGCGGTTTTTTTACAAAGTATTTTTCAGAGAAATTTTTGCTTGATCCCCCTCCTGCATGCCACTGTCCAGGTCGTGGCACCCTTTAAACAACTTTAAAATCAGTTTTCTGGCCAGAAATGGCTTTTCTAGGTTTTAAAGTTCGCCTTCCCATTGAAGTCTATGGGGTTCGCAAAGTTCGCGAATATTCGCGAGTTTTGCCGAAAGTCCGCGAACGGGTCCGCGAACATTTTTGGCGATGTTCGCTACATCACTACTCTCAAACCCTTATGGTACTGAGATATGTTAATTACTGTGCAACATGTATAATTAGCATAGGCCTGTGGATTCTGCAGTTTAATCAATAGAGACACATATTGGTAATTTACATCCCCTGTGGGCATTTTAATTTAACTGGGAGCACAATCATCTCTAAATCAAGGATATATGAGAACTATTCTGTCACCAACACGATTTATGCAGAAGATACCCTTCCTGAGGCCTTTGCTCGCATGGACGGCGTAACTTTGCTGATATATGCTGATGGCAGAGAGTTTACTCAATAAAACACTGCTTAATAATTAGGTGGTTCTTTAATCCAGGAATATTGCACAATACAAAGATTCTGGGGTTCAGAATGTCCAAACAATCAACAGGTTCTATAGGTAAGAACTGGTAATTTTGCAGCTCTATCCAAACTGACTGAAACTGGATCAGAAACTAAGGAACAGCATGGGAGGGAACAAGCTAGTGGGCTGGACTAACAAACATTAAACAGCAGGGGAGTAAGGAATATACCAAAACACATGTAATAACTGGCTGTAGTGACAGCACACTCCCCGTCTGGTATCTGTAGATACCACTATATAATTATAATTGCATATTATGCAACAACAAAATAATGTCCATATTAAAGATGACTTGTCCTTGGGACCTGAAAGACAAAATGAGAAAAGACACAAAATAAACATTAAACTTAATCTCTTCAAAAATCCCTTCAAGTGTCCACATCAGCTTGGTTTCTGTCATTGAAGTCATCGGAGATGTTCTAGGGGCAAGAGTAAGACAGTCTCTGTTACTGGCCTGAAGAAGGTCTTCACAACTCCATCTCTGGTAGTCTTCACTTCTACTTTTCGAACCCTTCCATCTTCGCTCTGAACAGCTTTGGTGATCACAGCCATAGGCCATCCAATACGGTTAGTCTGCTGATCTTTTAACAAAACTAGATCACCTTCTTGTAGATTGGGTTTCTGTTCCTGCCATTTGCGGCGTCCTTGTAATAAACATACATATTCTTCCTCCACCTTCCCCAGAAACAATTTGCGAGAAGTTGTACACGTCGCCACTGGGATTTGTAAAGGTCTCGATGATTAAAGTCCTCTGGAGGAGTAGGAATCAGTCCAGTTTTCTGTGTAAGTAAGGTGGCTGGTGTGAGGATGACTGGAAAGTCTGGATCAGATGAAACAGGTACTAAAGGCCTAGAGTTAATGATGGAAGTCACTTCTGCAAGGAACGTAGTCAAAGTTTCATGGGTCAGCCGGCCGGAGCCAAAGTCCAGTAGAATGGAATCCAGGATCCTCCTAGCCATGCCAATCATCCGTTCCCAAGCCCCACCCATGTGTGAAGAGTGAGGTGGATTGAACCTCCATTCGCATTGACTGTTGACTGAGGGCTCTTCCACTTGATTCACTTCAATTTGTAGCTCTCTACAGGCTCCCACAAAGTTGGTGCCGCAGTCTGATCTGAGGAGTTTCACAGGACCTCTTATAGAAAGAAATCTTCTTAAGGCATTAATGAAGCTTGATGTGTCCATAGATTCAACCACTTCAATATGTACAGCACGTATACTTAGGCAAGTGAATATTGCGGCCCACCGTTTATTGTTAGCTTGGCCACCTCGGGTCTTCCTTGTTACAACTGTCCAAGGTCCAAACATGTCACACCCAACATAAGTAAATGGTGGTTCCATACTTAGCCTGTCCATAGGCAAACTTGCCATAAGTTGCTGTTGTTGTTTTCCTCTAAGTTTTTTACACTTGACACATCTGTGAAGAATGGCTGCTATTGCTCTACGAGCACCGATAATCCATAGTCCTGCCTCTCTGAGAGCACCTTCAGTATAGTGTCTTCCTTGATGTCTGACCTTACTGTGATAGTGTTGGATAAGTAAGGTAGTCACATAATGTTTGCCTGGTAAGATCAAAGGATTTTGCTCCTTTCCCAACAATGTCGATCTGTCTAAGCGACCACCAACCCTCAACATACTACTGTCGTCTTTGATAGGATGTAGTCTGAGGAGCAAGTTTTTGCTGGAAACTTGACCCTTTTCTTTTAAACACTTGAGCTCTCTGGAAAAGGTTTCCTCTTGAACACAGCGTATTATAAACAGTTCAGCCTGTTCAACTTCTGACGACCCATGCGACTTGTCACATATATGCCATTTATGACACGTTGTAGTTTGGTTCAGTTTCCTGAAGCTTTGAACGACATGAATTAACAATGCAATGGCATGAGTGAGTTTCTTCCACATGGAAAAACGTTCAAACCTCTTAGTTCCAAGATGAGTGTTTGACTGTATTTGAGATATAAGTACAGTGGTTTCTTGACAAACTTCATTGTTGATAAGCTCTGTAGTCTCCAACATCATGTCCACGTCAAATGATGGAGGGACCTGTGAACGGAGAAATTCTGGTCCAGAGAACCAACAGGTGTCTGCAAGTTTGGATGCTGATACCGGTCTGGTAGCAATATCTGCTGGATTCAGGTCAGTGGGAACATAATTCCATTGTTCCGGTTTGCTGGACTTTCTTATGCGTTCTACTCTGTTGGTTACGTACACGTAAAATCTTCTAGTAGTGTTAAATATATAGCCTAAAACGACCTTGCTGTCAGTGTAAAGCTTGATACTATTGACATCAATGTCTATTTCACTTTGTAAGAAGTCTGCGATTTCTATTGCTAAGACAGCTCCGCATAGTTCAAGTCTTGGAATGGTTTGTTTGACCTTTGGAGCCAGTTTAGTTCTTCCCAACACAAAACCAACTCTTGGCTGTCCAGAGGAGTCAGATGCCTTGAGGTAGGCAACTGCAGCTACAGCTTCGTTGGAAGCATCACAGAAGATGTGAATTTCTCTTTGTTTAGTAAGGCTAAGGGAGCAAGAAAGATAGTTGCGTGGAATCTGAAGCTGCTCTAATGCCTTTAAGGAAAGCTTCCATTTTCCCACTTGGGTTGTAAGTCCGCAGGCAGTGTAACATCCCAATCCACGCGATCTTCTGTAAGTTGTCTAAGTATAAGCTTCCCTTGAACAGTGATTGGCGCCACAAAGCCCAATGGGTCATACAGACTGTTTACGGTTGATAGCACTCCTCGTCTTGTGAATGGCCTTTCCTCTGTAGAGACCTGAAATGTGAAGGTGTCTTGATTTACATCCCAATGGAGACCAAGGCTTCTTTGGGTGGGCAGTAGGTCCTTAGTTAAGTCTAGATCCTTCAAATCTGATGCGTGATCCTTGGGATCGAAGGCTTTCATCAATTCACTATTATTGGATACGATCTTGTGCAGTCTTAAGTTGGCACTAGATAAAAGGTGCTGGGTTCTTTTCAACAAGTTGATAGCTTCCTTTGGTGTTGACAAAGACTTGAGGCAGTCATCGACATAAAAGTCTCTCTCTATGAACTGTCGAACATCATGACCAAATTCTGTCTCACCCTCCTTGGCTGTCCTTCTCAGGCCATAGGTAGCCACTGCAGGAGATGGGCTGTTTCCGAAGACGTGAACTCTCATTCGATATTCAATCACATCCTCATCAAGATCATTGTTGCGATGCCAAAGAAACCGAAGGTAGTTCCTGTGGTCTTCTCGGACGAGGAAGCAGTGGAACATCTGCTGAACATCAGCCATAAATGCAACACGTTCCTTCCTGAACCGAACTAACACTCCTATGAGACTGTTAGTCAGATTTGGGCCTGTAAGCAGTACATTGTTTAGAGAGAGGCCTTTAAACTGTGCGCTTGAATCAAAGACGACTCTGATCTGATCTGGTTTGCGTGGGTGATAGACTCCAAAGGATGGGAGATACCAACACTCCTCTCCTGTCTTCAAAGGGGGAGCTGGTTCTGCATGGTTGTTGTCTAGGATCTTCTTCATGAATGCGACGAAGTGTTCTCTCATAATAGGTTTGTTACCTAATGTCCTTTTGAGTGAATCAAACCTAGACTTGGCTTGAGCACTGTTGTTTGGAAGGACGACTCTTGGACTGCGGAAAGGCAGAGGAGCGGTCCAACTATTGGAATCATCCTTAACAAACTCCTTGTCCATAATTTTGATGAATTCTTTGTCTTCTATGGAAGGAGCTATTTTATTGTCATTGCAGGTAGTATGAAAGATTGCACCACCGAAGTTAGGAGATAGGGACTTGTAACAAATGTCCTCTTCTGATCCACATATGATCTGTAGGTTCGTGTTGGGTTTAGGCCTTATCTGATAATGACATGAGCACGATTTCCCAAAGAGCTCACCTCTGTCCTCCATCAGGTCTGTTTTGCAGGTATTCACTTTATAGGGTTTTCTAACCCTGTCTAAGCAAACTTCACCAATTAGAACCCAGCCCAACTCAAGCTTCTGGGCATAAGGGGCATCACTTGGTCCACTGGTTTGGTCTTGCACCTTGTGAACTCTTGGTATATCTCTCCCCAAGAGAATTAGAATTTCAGCACTCTCATCTAAGGGAGGTATCTTGTCTGCTATGCCCTTAAGATGTGGTTGATGACGTGCAGCATTTGGAGTGGGGATCTCTTCCCTGTTGTTTGGCAGTTGAGCACATTCAATAAGCACGGGGAGAGGTTTGTAGTCATCATTGTCAATAGATGCTATCTGAAATCCACAAGCTGTTCTCCCTGATACACTCATTTGACCAGCACATGTGCGTAAGGTGTAGGGATGAGCTTCACTTTGGATGTTGAAGCGCTTGAAGAACTTGGGACTTGCTAGTGACTTGTTACTCTGGTCATCTAAGATAACGTACATTTTTACAGCCTTTTCTGGATGCCCAACGGGAGCGACCTTGACCAGACATATCTTAGCGCAAGATCTTCCGCACAATTCCTTGCCACAGACTTCAGTACACTTGGTGGACACAGGATTAGTCTGTTCCTCTGCACTCTCCCCGCCGTAATTCAGTGAGGGATTGTGGGAGTCACCATTGGAAGGAGCCTGCCTTGAGGGCCTTGAATGGTTGGCTGTCACATGTTTGTCACTGTTACATTCAGAACACTTAATGACGGCTTTACAGTCCTTGGCAAAATGCTTGCTGGACGCACAACACCTATAGCAAATGTTATGATCTTTCAAGAATGTCTTTCGCTCTTCAAAGGGCTTTTCTCTGAACACACGACACTTTCTTAGTGGATGTGGTTTGTTGTGGATAGGGCAGGATAGATTAGGATCAAGATCAGTAGGTTTCCCTTTCCTTAGTTCTGGAGTGGCTATTGGCTTACTGGAGGAAAACCCGGTCTTCCTGACTGAGACGGTTTTCCTGAGATCCTTGCGTCGTCTTGCTATATCCCACGTAGCAGGTTCTTTAGTAGAATGGCTTTGATCTGGAGGTAGGAAACTTGGGTCATTTTTGACTCTAGCCATTTTCCTGATGAATCCACAGAAAAAGGAAAAGGGAGGAAAGAGAACTTGATGAAGTGACTTGTACTCTGCGCCTGCCATATTCCATTTATCTTTAAGATATTGAGGCAGTTTTTCTGTGATTGGATACAATCCGTAAGCAGTGTCCAGGCAGCAGAGACCTGGAAGATGTGGGTCTAATTTTGCTGTTTCCAATTCAAGGAGAAAGTCACTTAGCTCTTGGAGCTTGCGGTTATCTTTGCTGGAAAAGCTTGGAAAGTTGTAGAATCTATTGAGCAACGTACGTTCGATGACTTCGGGACTGCCATAGTCTCGCTCTAGTCTTTCCCACACCTGAATAAGTCCCCTGGCTGGTGCCTCAATGTTAACAGACTTGAGCAATCGAGCTTGCTCTGATGATTTCAGACCAAGCCATTTGATTAACAAATCAAGTTCTCCCATAGGTTCGATGTCCAGGTTCTTTATTGCTGCCCTGAACGTGGCTCTCCAACTTCTATAGTGCTCTGGACGATCGTCGAATTCTGTGAGTCCAGTGTTGAGGAGCTCGCGTCGAATCATGTATTTGGCGAATTCTGACATATCAGTTCTTTCTGTTTTTATATCGGCTGTTACTTCTGGTACTTCAACCTTAGGAGCTGTAGCAAGCACACACAACTGGTGTGGAGGGGGAAAAGGTGTTGCAGATGGGTTTAGACCAGACAAAGATTTTGGTTTTGGAGAAGATGAAGGCTGCCTCGTGGAGAATCCAGGGGTAAGTTTTGTTTCCCCTTCATCTCTAAGGGTGTGTCCTGTAGCATAAGCTGGTTCACTAGATTCCTTGGTTTGGCAGGTGTGCGGGTTTGTTAATTCAGCTGTTTGAGCTTCTCTAGAGCAAAACACAGGATTTTCAGTTCGGTGCACTGGAGAACTGTATGCAGCGTCTTCAATTGTAGGGAAAGTCGTTTTTCTGACTTCTTGGTCTAAGACAAACTGTAAAGTTCTCATTACTGGGTCTGCTGGGGTTGTCAGACAAGGACGATACACTTCCGGCTCTTCTTCTTCAAAGGCTTTCTCTAGAACATTTAGTTTTGCGATGGCTGCTGCTTCCTCTCTTTCCTTCTGGAGGACTTCTAGCTGTGCCTTGAGCGCTGCTTCCCTTTTGATGCATTGAGCTTGGACCTTGGCTGCCTCAGCTTCTGCTCTGGCCCTTATTATCTGGCTGCTTAGCGACGATTTCTGTGAAACGGAATGCAGTGATCTAGATAGTCCTTTAGACCTTCTAGAGGAAGTGGAGGCCTTGGATGCATTATCCTGTAACTGTGCAATTCTGGTCTCCATCCTGGATGTTGCTTGCAGGAAAGTAATTTGTCTCTGTTGGTCAATGATAGTAAAAGCATTCAGCTCTTGTAATGCTTCTTCCATACGAGCATTGGACAAGAAGGAAGAATATTTCTCTGCAAGTCTTTTATAGTTATAATAAGCAGTCTTTAGTCTTATTAGTGCATCAGTAAGTTGCAGTCTAGTATTGCCTGCCTCATCAGCAATGGTTATGCAGTGATCTGTTTTATTCCATAAGTCAGACAGACCATCATTAATTTCATCCTTTTGTGCCTCATACGTTTCTATGCGTTTAACAGATGGTTTAATTCTGCGTTTAGCGGTCTGTTCTGGTTCTAGTATGTCAGCTTCTTCAGCAGTAACAGGTATAGGTTCCTCTCTTTCTGATGAGGGATCCATTTCTGACAAATTACTCAGTTTATTAGCAAGATGCTATGCAGCAGTTCAATGCAGGCTATAGTCCTGGCAGCTAAACAGTTAAGTTGATTGCAGAGTCAGATATTGGTAAACACACTCTATGCTCTATGTGTGATGCTGGATCTCAGACAGTGCTGTTCTTAATGTTGGTACAGTTCAACACACACTTGAAAAATCCTGGGATACACCAGATTGCAGACAGTAATGATCTTCACTATGCACCCAGATATCACAGTAATACACTTTGCTAGCAGATCAACTAATTGCTCACATTGCACACACAAGGCTGCTGGAGATAATAAACTTGATAGCAGATACACACTGCGCAATCCTGTAAATGCTGATTCTTCACTACACAATACAGTTCTCTGGAAGGTTCTGCTGTACTTACAGTTTGTAGTGTAGCAGGCACATGGCTTGAGGGATGTTTTAGTTACCTCAGAGTAGATTGTAGATGAGCTCACAAGTTTCTCCAGAGATTATAATCCGACTGCAGAGATTGGATTATGGATCTTGCTGGATGGTACTCAGTTCTTACTATTCTGTCACCCACATGATTTATGCAGAAGATACCCTTCCTGAGGCCTTTGCTCGCATGGACGGCGTAACTTTGCTGATATATGCTGATGGCAGAGAGTTTACTCAATAAAACACTGCTTAATAATTAGGTGGTTCTTTAATCCAGGAATATTGCACAATACAAAGATTCTGGGGTTCAGAATGTCCAAACAATCAACAGGTTCTATAGGTAAGAACTGGTAATTTTGCAGCTCTATCCAAACTGACTGAAACTGGATCAGAAACTAAGGAACAGCATGGGAGGGAACAAGCTAGTGGGCTGGACTAACAAACATTAAACAGCAGGGGAGTAAGGAATATACCAAAACACATGTAATAACTGGCTGTAGTGACAGCACAAGAACGCTGGCTTTATTTTCTAAGAGAATACTCAAGATTACTTGTCTCACCTCATGCATGCGGTTCTGGATCTGTTGTAAAGATGAACTAGAACCGCGGATCTTGTCCTCAGCTTCCTGAAGTGCTGTCTTTGCTTGACTAAGATTCATGATAACCCCATCCACCCCATCTTCCACATCTTTGGCTTTGTTCCTATGCACATACAGACATTAATTAAATGTTACATTGGTTCACTGAACAGATTTGTGCTATAAGAACATTTATCATGCATGATATGGTTACTACACCCAGAATTTATAACATGGATGTTTCTTTTTAGCAGCTTTTAAGTAATTACCACATTTTTTTGGCAAACAGAAAAAGTTCAGCAAACTCTCAATTTTTTTAGGTTTGCTAATCCAATATATCCATCAGAGGTAGAGCAGAGCACCCTCTGTGATTCTGATGTTGCATATGAATGCATACACTGCTGTTTCTCCTGAATAAGAGAGCAATGGGCCACTTAGTCTGAGACTCCTACTAGAGGCAGTACAAGAAATCTTAGTTTAGTACATTGGGCATGTTTAATGTCATCAGATAAAGTTGTCAGCTTCAAAGGCAAGTTTTCTATAGTTTATACAGGAGCAGTGGCAAGCTCCATCATGTAGAAAACAAACAACCTGCAGGTAAAAACCCTGTGTAAATAAAGTGGTAAAATTCTTAATGAATCAGATGAAAGTGAGTGCAGGACTGGCCAGACCAGGGATGACTTTGACATAGTTAGCCAGTATATTGCAATATATGGACTAACAATCCCTGGGGAGGGGATTTCTTGTTAGCTTAGTGCACAAAATATCTTAACGTCATATATATATATTAATGATGAGTGACTGCAGAGGATATATTTGTCTGTATGAATTGTGTGGCCACATTACCTCATTGCAGCCTCGCCTAACAGTTTAAGATTTAGTTGTGAGCACAGCTTCCCATTTTTGTCAGCTTCAAAGGGTCATTTAGCTGTATTATACTTACGTAGATTGAAATTCTTAAACATGAGCTGGTTGGCAGAACAAGCAAATTGAGATGATGGAATAATTACCCACCTGGCAAGCTCAGCCTCACTCTGAAGTTTCTTGGCTTTGGCTATATCATCTTTTGTCTGGGATAGCACGCTGTCGATATTCGGGAGCTTGCCTGCTATAGAGCGAATCTCATTCATCTTCCTCAGAATGGAGGAGGCATCTGTAGGTAGCTTGAGAGACAAAATATACTCGCTGACTTCTTGGATCGTAGCTGGGTCAGTTGAAGGCTCTGAGAAAAATTAAAACAATTCACCTTATGATACAAATGATTGTATGAATTGTAAATTCATGGCAGCAAAGAGATAAATAGCAGAAAGGCTCACAATTAAGCAGTAATATGGGGTGTACATTTAGATATCAGATAAGGGCTTCTTTTCTGTTATTTTGGATTAATAGTGCTATATTAATATTATTCTATATGATATTATACATTAGAAACTCATTCTCTCACTATTACTGCTTTACCATTAACATGGATTTATTCTGGGTTATATAGCTTCCAATGTAAAAGTAAGAGTCATTAAAAAAGAAATGTTTATTTAGCAATAAATTGCACTGGAGGATTTGTAGTTATTCTGGATAACAGTTTTCTGTATAATCAATCCCATACATGTAATGTTCTATTACCTTTAAAGCCTAAATAATATTATTATATCATAAACCCTTTATAATAAACACCTTTAAATACATTTTATTTTATCCTTAAGTTGTGACTCCTACAATGCAGTGATGCCTTTTTTTTTTAATAGGAATGACATTCTGGTATAGTTGTTGCATTTATACACCAGTTTTGGAAGGCTAATCTGTCTTTATTCACCTTCAGGCTAATGCTCTGTAGGGTCACAGGATACACTTGGGGGAGGATGTGTGTGACGCACAATGAATAAAGCTGTCTATTCACCTTCAGCTTGTCTGAGGCTTACATGATTTGACATAATACTTATTATAGCCTTCTCACACTTCTGATGTGTCTGCCAAACTCACCACCACCTTTTTGTGAGGTGAACAGATCTGAATAAACATCATTGATATTTGAATGAATATGGCCTTCTCTTTATGAGTTATATTTTCTTTTACAAACTAAATAGACCCTAATTATGAAAAATGCAGATAATAGAATATGTTTATTTCTTTTCCAGATTCCCATTTAACACAGCTAACATAACTACTGGCCCTTGTATTTATAATCTGAAGCAGCCTGAGACACTATATACAAAGCCACCTTCTCTGACTTCTAATTCTTTCTGCCATCTTTCCTAGCACATTGCTTCTTCTCTATAGCCAATCCTGTTTATAAGATTTGGTATAAAATCTATATAACTAGATCTTACTTGGCCCCACACCAAATTTATTTTATGGCACATGCAAAAGCTTTAAAAGATCCCTTGTTTTACAACCTAAATATAGAGGTATGAGACCTGTTATCTAGAATGTTCTAGACCTGGGGTTTTCCGGATAAGGGGCCTTTGCGTAATTTGGATTTCCATACCTTAAGTCTAACTAATAAATCATTTAAACATTAATTGAACTTAACAGGATTGTTTTATCTCCAATAAGGATTAATTATATCTTAGTTGGGATCAAGTACAAGGTACTGTTTTATTATTACAGAGAAAAAGGAAATAATTTTTAAAAATGGGAATTATTTCATTAAAATGGAATCTATGGGAGATGGTCTTCTCGTAATTTAATGTTTTTTGGATAACAGATCCCATATCTGCACTGAATGTGGACCCTCAAAAGGCCTTCTGCACTTCTAGATTCCAAGCTTCATTCGTACTTTCTATGCCTAGTACACTTCTAGCAGAGGAGAAAAGGGTTCAGTTCAATGTGTCCGTTTTGATCCCTAAAGCACAAAAAATAGAAATAACTAGCTCTATTTGTCATCTTTCCATTCACTAGATATGGGGTTTTCCACAGTAATCCTTCCAAGGCTCTTCTATTATTAACAGATATGCTGACATTGCTAAAACTCAGGAGCCCAGCTTAGTGTGTAACCATGCTTTCTGCTAATGCTCTATACAGGTAACACCTGACTGTGGTGCACATGGCACCTGTGCCGATTTATGGTTCCTGTGATTATCAAACTAGTCTAGAATATTCACAGTGATTCATCTGACTGTAAAAGCAAAACAGTCTCCATGTCATATCAGACAAAGGATTCATGTGCTCATGAATTAATCACTTGTTATTAGCCTTATTTTTTTTTAAGCCAGTGCTCATTGCTGTAAGGCACCATGTACTTTGCCTTGCTCCCTCCTAAACAATTTGCATCCTCCAGCCATTTATTTGATGCTGTTGTGGCACCTATGTGCCTTGTGCAAACACTGATAAAATCAAGCAGCACCACATACAGAGTGATGCCCAATTCTTTTCACTCCTTTTACAGAGCAATAAGTGTTGCACCTCTAAGCCAGGCTCCCAGTAATAGGGACAGTTAATAAAAACACATACATTTTTTGCATTGACCCATTTCTGCATTTGTAGCTTGACCCAATTTTGATAAATGAGCCCTATAGTTTAGATGCTCCAGCAGCCACAAATGTTATTAATTTACTGTATTCAAAGCTGTTGTGCTTACTGTTAAATGGATAAAAAAAAAGACATTCCACAAGTATTTAAAAGTTCCTCTCTTGTAACTAAGCTAAATTCAGACCATTATAGACAGAGAAAACTGTCTGCTTATCGTGCTGGGAGCATGTGATCCAATCCACAAATGCACCAGTGCTGACTAGTAGCAAAGTGACCCATTCACAGCAAAGGCAGAAAACAGCAAGGTATAATGAACATAGTACCACATGCAAGGATGGCCGGGACGGTTCCACAATGGACTGAGAGAGAAGAGAGGACACTAATGATAAAAATAGTTTCATAAAGAGTCTAAAAGGCCTAAAATAGGGGGGCAGGCCACCTTCACAAAATGTATTATTTTCTTTTTTCAGTTGGAACTGATATATTGGTTATTGCTGAAAAACGTATCGCTAAAGTATGAATAGCTGGAAAAAGAAGAACTAGAAAACACTATAAACTCTAGAAACCTACATTTTGAAAAATAAAAGAAGATATTAAACTGGTGAACTTTTAAATATAGTGGTCTGTGTGAATAATCTGGCTCTTTAAAAATTAATTTCTTTTTAAATGATTTAAGTGAGATTTAAGTGCGCTGACTACTGTACATTTAACAATAGTAATAAATATAATTATAACCAATAAAATAGTTTTATGAGATTATTTGCTGTATATAATGTGTATAAAAAATAAGAGAGTTAATAATCCCATTTATTACCTGTCAGGAAATCTCTGACTTGCTGTATGAACTGCCGTGAGTGTCCCATATCCTCCTCCATGCGACTTCTGGCTCTGCTAACCTGTTCTGTCAGTTGCTTGGCATTATCCTGAATCTGACTGGCAGTTTTCTCTGCATCCTGAATCTGTGAAATATTCAAAAAAATGGGTGGCTTTATATAAGTGTCTCCAATGCCTTTCATTATGCCATTATTTAAATGATTACCTTATGTGTATCCGGTTACTGCATTCTGTCAACCATTACAAATTAAAGGGGCAGTTCAAATGAACTTTTAGTATGAAACAGACAGTAATAATCTGAGATTTTTTGCAAATGGTCTTTGTGCTTTTTATTTTTGTGTGTGTGTTTTTTTTAACTTTTGTAAGTGTTTTATTTTTTGCAGCTTTTCATTTTGGAATTTCTGCCGCTATCTACATGTAGTTGCTAGGGTCCAAATTACCCTAGAAACCAGGCAGAATAAGAGATGAATATAAATAGGAGAGGACCTGATTAGAAGGATTAGTAATAGAATAACAATAGAATTATAACCTCAAAAAAATATTTTTTTTTGCCTAGGATAAATTGCCATAGGATACATGATTTCACATTGCTTTGTTATATTCTGAGATTATATACATATATATACATATATATGAATATACATATACATATATATATATATATATATATATATATATACCACTTTATGCAATGTTTGGCTGGAATGGGAAGTGGAGCAGTCTACCCCCACTGGTGCAAAAGGTACACAGTTTTGGGAAATACGTTGCTGCAAGAGGAAAATCCCTGTGAATAGCAAGTAATTGGCTTAAGGTAGCACCAACAACAACCCTATGCGCGAAATTGCCCTAAAGGTACAATGCTAGGTTAGTTGGTTTACCATCAATGCATTTTTCTGCAGCTTGTTGTTAATGTCCTGAAGATCTTGAGAAGTTTTCTCTGTGTTCCTCAAGGCATTACTGGATAAAGGGAAAGCCCCACGACAAAGAGACCCCACCTTACACAGAGAGTTATTGTTTCTTTGACATACAGGTCCAGGACACTCTTCAGGGGTGCAGGGATCTATTCGCACACCTTCACAGATCTATAAAAGTACAATCACAGTATGAATGTAGAATAGCAGCCTTTTTTTATTGTACAGTGGTAATTTGAAGTCTACAAATGCAAGAGCAAAATTGTGTGCTTTGTGTATTAATCACCATTCACATTTACCTGCATCAATACACGCTTCACTATACTTGTGCCTCATGGTAAAATACAGGTTAAATGCATTGTGCTACATAAGGTGCATGGTGCAAATTACAAAGCAAATAGACTCAAAGTAGAACTTAAGGAGGTGTTACCTCCAGAGCTCAAGTTGCAGCACATGGTACTATTACATCTGAATTTTGGGGAAGGCTCGGGTGTGAGTGGGTAAGAAAATAACATGCATTTTGCAATTTAACACTCATTTAGAAATAGAAAAGTAAATTACAGCTTACCCTGTTGATGGTTGGAGTGAGGTTTGGGTAGGAAAGTTCTTCCTTGAGTGTCTCAAGGTCAGCCAATAATTCTGTGGATTTTCCTTCTAGCCCCAGTGCCACTCTCCTGCTGTCCTTGGACTGAGACAAAACACCTTCTGCTGCAGCAATGCTCTTAGCAGACTCCAATGATGACTGGTAGGCACTGTTAACAGCCATGAATATACCTAGAATATAAACACATTGTGAGCCTCATTTTATGTGTACTGTAGTTGCTTACAATGTAATGCAGGTAAATATGTTTAAAGCATAAAAAGTTCATGTCAAGTAACAGAGGTCTCCACTCTACCTGAGGCATCATTGCTGATGGAACTGCTATGTTGCTCCTTTTTGCTCTGGTAAAGTAAATTTATTCTGTTAAACTGACCCCGAAGTGAATGTATATTGTTTGAAAGAGGTGCAAAGCTCTCAGGCTCTGGGAGGTTGGTATTCAGTTGCTGTGCATCACCTCTGTACCAGGGCACAAAAAAGAGTTAAGTTGTAAGACTTACTCCCTTCCATGGTACAGAAATTACAAAGAGGAAAACACAAGGCAAAGAAAAACTCTATGAAAAATCATGAGGAATGTGAGCAGGAAAGACACCTTACCTCATCCTGGAAAGCTTGCTTTCTGCACGGGACAGCTCATTATCTGGAATGGGGGTTCCAGTGGAAATCCTCTGAACGCGCTGAAGTGCAGCTTCAACTGCTGCCATGCGTGGTCCCAGCCCCAGGTCAGAGTCTTGCCCTTGACCAGTGGTCATGTTAAGCAATGATTGCGTATGAGACCTCAAAGCATTTATTTCATGGTCATAGAAGTGGAAACATTGGTGACAGGCTCTGCATGTAGGGAAGGGGTCAGAGTACCCACGCTGGCATGAATCACAACGAACTCCAGTAATTCCTGGCCGGCACAGACACCTGCCATTTGCTTTGTCACAGCCTTGCTCAAGTGTGCCTTGGAAGTCACAGTTACATGCTAAATAAAGAGAGACAAAGTCAATGCCAACAATAGTTTTTAAATGTTTCAAACAGTCTTGATTTGATTATTGATTTCCTGTAGTCAGATAGCATGTGTTCTACAGTATTTAACTGTCAGTTTACTCAGGAGCCAATTGACTTGTCTGTAAGTTTTTGCCCTGTGGCACAACATCAGAGTACCCAGAGAAAACCTACACAAGCACAGAGAAAACATACAATTACTATGTGCCAAATCCATAATTTTTCTTATTTTACCAATTACCAAAGAGGTTAACTAAATACAACCCTAAGTTTAATAATAATGTATGAGAAAAATAAAATCAAATTACCTGTGAACAAAAATTATTGTGATCAGTTGTCGAGATATTTACAATCACATAACTTTTAGTGTTCAAATTTGATTCAGCTGAATATTTGGAATGTTACCAAATCCAAACACTACTAAGAGTGCTAGGATTAGGCTAAACCCTGAACCAATATCTGTAGTTGGCGCTTCCCTACTTTGCATATAGTGCATAGGTCAGGGCTGAACTCTGTACCATAGTGCCCCAAAGTATTGGTGCCAACCACTGAGCCTTCCTGCTGTACCATTATAAGGTATGAGTGTCACTGGTCTAAACTCAAACACAGTGCTTTTAGGATTCATTTAGAAAAGTATTGTAGAACTACTCAATATCTTCTAATGTCCATTCATTTTACAATAGGACTAGTGCCTAACAACTGGGCAGCTACTGTTTTGGAGTACAGAGTGGGCAAGAAATCTTTTCTTTCTGTTATATCTATTTTGAATATTTGATGGTTTATGAACCTTTGTGTTTGCCACATGGTTGCACAAAGAAGACACACATACATACCTCTGCATCCTGTCTGTAGGCTGCCATACATCCTGTCAGGGCACTCTGTACAGAACCTCCCCCCAAATCCTTCACGGCACAGACACTGCCCAGTAGCCTGCACAGAAACACAAATGGTAAATGGTATGACTAACACCATGAAAGGCTTAAAGAGCATTCTTTAATGAGGGATTTATAAGCTGACGGTATCGACTGTTTATAGCAAATGCTGTTTAAGCAGATGCTCCTCACTCACGAATACTCAGGTATCAAATTGTTCTCCTAAAATCCCTTTGCCTACCTGGTTACACTGGAGGCTGTAAGAGTTCCTAGGGTGACACCCACACCTCTCACAGCCTCGCCCGCTGGCCAAATTCCAATGATTTGTAGCACACTGGTCACAACGCTGTCCTAAGACATTTGGGAGACACTTGCACTGACCAGTTTCACTGTCACATGGCTGGTCTCTCTCCATCCCCTGTGGATTACAGGTACATTCTGTAGAAAGAAGAAACAGAGGGTTCAGCTAGAGCCAACCAAAATGAATTTATAGTTGGTCAAAGTGAATGCTATAAGCCTTATGTAATAATCATTAATAGGGTAAACACTAATATGTAGCATACTTAAATTTATTGTAAATGTGAAATACCCAATGATTTAATGTGTCATTGTACTGTGACAGAATAAACAAAACAGAGCCAAACTGCAAGAGGAATAGAGGCAAAAAATATTAGTTATAAGGACACGTGGACACTTACAATTTAAGTGGTACATAGGTAGATGGTAAAAATAAAAATCCACAGAAGAAGCACACAGATTATCTAATACCTCCATAAGCTGCTCCACAAAAATGTATTTTAAAAGGGATCCTCAAACTACGGCCCCTGGAGGATGCAGCAGGGAGCCGGCCGTAGTTTGAGGATGCAGGGGGTGGGGGCGTAGTTTGAGGACTACAGTCCAGCCCCCCGAACAGTCTGAGGGACCATGAACTGGCCTCATGTTTAAAAAGTTTGAGGACCCCTGATCTACTAGTTAAGGTAGGGCTGCCATATCCAAACCATTTGAAATAAAAAATAATGAGTAAAACAAGAGTTTTATATTAACTAATTGGATTGTGCACCATATGTTTAAACATATACACAAGAATAAACAGATAACCCAATAAACACAATCAGAATATAAAGAAAAAGTCCTAGATTGCCCCCTAGTGGCTTGGCCGGAACCAAGTTGCATATGTGTCCTATTGGCTTTTTATTATGGCTTTTTATTATTTTTTAAATCCTTTTGGACTTTTGGGTCAATAATCTGGAATCTAATGGACACAGCAGTAGTTAGAAACTGGGAAATCAGAACTGCCACAGTAGGTCAGTGTCTCCAAACAATACCTGGTATATTGACAGATCTGAGTTTGCTAATCAAGAGTGCAGCACAACTTTATATTAAGGACAATGACTAAAATAAATGTAACAATTATATTAAATTATATTAAGATATTTTTGCTGAATGATGTGCCCAAAAGGTGCTCCACTGAAAAATGTTGTGACGCTTTTGTTTGTGCTTAATATAATGATTTCCCTATAATACTCACTGGTGCAGCCCTGAGGGTTGGAAGCACTCAGGAGGTAGTATCCTGGCTTGCACTGGTCACATCGTTCCCCACCAACATTTTCTTTACAGTTACAGCGCCCAGTCAGATCGTCACAGCTCCCGCCATCAATACTCCCCTCTGGGTCACAGTCACATGCTGCAAAATTAGTTACGCATTAGCATTCTCTAACCATACATTCAGAACTTTCCTGCAAGTCCAAAGGAAGTCATGATTTGCACTGGATTCACAAGAATTCTATTTTGTGGAATCATGTTGCACATGTGTTGCATTATGTGTTACAAAGTTACAATGTCACCAAACACATTATTACTCCAAAGAGGAGCAAGTTACAAAAGCCAAGTTTGTGCAATATTTGAATAAAGAAGACTGATGGTAGGCTAACATCTGGGCCATTACAAATGATGTTTATTAATGGACTAATTTAGTTTTTGGATATGGACTTTCAGCAGGCAAAGCTTGGCAAGCTTCTGCAAAAATCAATGGGAGGTACCATTTCAAAATATAAGATCACGTTTTTCTGTAAATATGCTGGCTGGAAATTGAGAAGAAACTGCAAGAGTTCAGTCAGGTTTGGACTTGGTTTATAATTTGTCCAAATTTTTTGCGTTTTTTCAGTATTCGGACAAATTCAAAAATTATTTGGTGCACCCTCTACTTCTATGCCTATTTCTCTGAATGCTATTTTTAATGCAGAATGTAGGGCAATGGCACATGTGACATTGTGCCTGTCTGACTGACTGTCCATGGGAAGAATGCTCTGAAAAGGTGAAAACCATGGAACATTTCCTGCTTCATTGTCCCTTTGACATTGAAGTATATAAGAAAGTTAAGAAAGTCTCTAATGCCTTGGGCATTCCCTACCTCTTTGGCTTAAATTGCAAGGAGTGGGCCTACGGGGCATTCAGGCATCACTGGGGCTTTGATTTGAGCACATTTTTTCTAGTTAGTTCTGTTGTCTGCTTTTACACTTGGAATGCACGGTGTCAGGTTCCCACTAGGCACAAGTTATCTTCTGTTTAGAAGTGGTGGGAACCATACTGTGTGAGCTTTGGAAGGAGGTAATTTTAAGAGCTGAATCTTTATGGAGCAGGTTTTGTTTTCAGTCTCCTTGAAACCCTTTACTTACCAGCTACTTTTTAATAGCCTCTGTGGTGTGTGGCTATTCTCTTTCATGCCCTATAGATATTTTAATTTAGTGGATTTTTATGATTGGGCCCATATTGTTTTAGGTGAGTAACCTGCGTCTCTGTCTTTCTGTCCTTAGGGTTTTGGTGGGCTTTTGTATGATAGGGTTAGTAGGAGTTGTAAATATAGTTATATATATATATGCATATACTGTATGTGTAGTATCCTACCATCATATTTATCTTAAAGACTTTGGTTACAGTAGGTAAAATGCTTGTAAATATATAATCTAATTTATGAAGAAAGTTCAAGTTCATTATTTATGGATTTTGAGATATAATATCTGTTTTTGTTTTGTAATTGAATTATTTTTCAATTTCTTACGTTGCTTGTTTTTCAATTTAAAATGAAAATTGCATTGTGCCTGATGTACAATTGCCCTCCATTGCCCGCATGAGAAAGCTGTGGTTGCTATAGGTAAATGCCACATGATACTTGCCTGAAAACACAAACATAATAGCAGGAATTCACTAACCATAAGTAGAATGGTACAGAGAGGCTCATATTTACTACCCAACGCTAGGAAAATACCCAAACTGGGCCCTTTGTATGCATGTTCATTAGCATTAAAATCCCAAATATAAGGCGACTCACAGATACAGGCATCTCTGTGGCTCATGTCTTTGTTGGGATTCCTGTAATAGTCTGACCGGCACCTCTCGCAGTTCCTTCCTGTGGTTCCATCTCTGCAATTGTCACACACACCCCCACTCACTCTGCCACTGGCTTCATACACAGCCGGGTCAAAGTGGCACTTATCAGCATGATTGTTACAGTTGCACCCTGTAATCAGGAAAAGGCAGATTATTTTGGTAACAATTTATGTTGTATCATTATGAGTAGGTAATATACGCAACAAGGTTTCAGACAGCAAACTGATGGACATACAATCTCATTAAAATTTATCTTTCCACACCATTTTTCCCTTTGCCAAACTTTCTTCACTTTTCTACTGAATAAATTGCAACCACAATTCTTTTAATAATAGAATAATATAATAATAGACTGTATTGTGTTACTAAAAAGAGAAGCACTACTGAATATAAGCTGACCCACATCATCAGAGATTGTATATTGGAGATTCAACTGTGGAAAAAGGTGTTTATTTTTCCTTTATCTATATGGAACATTAGGTTGACAATGATTATGTTGCCTGGGCTGCAGTTTTAGGCATCCATAGGTGTTGGGCTGAGGACAGACTGAGAACCAATGTAATGACCTAAATATCCTACTGAAAGCCATGCTGTGTATGTAATTGCACTCAATGTCTGCAGATTTATAAAATGACCACTAGATGGAAACCAAATCCTGTTTTGGAATGGCACCC